>NC_084485.1:62761535-63071875 GCF_030035675.1 Rhineura floridana
TTACTAGTTGCCTAGCAGAAGGAAATTTTCTTCTGACAAAAACGTTTGGCTTCATCTTGTCTGGCATGCGTCACAAAAGAGCTAGAATGTTCATGGAGGCCTATCTCAAGCTGGGGGATCTCCCCATTTCTGGAGGCTCTTCATCGGTTTTTGTTCCACTGAAACTTGCTTGTGTTTAAAAAATTTCCGCTAAAGTTAAAAATGTTCAGACTGCGTTATTAAACACCCTCAGGATATATTTTCTTCATTCCTCATCGTGGCATAGCAAAGTGAGAAAATGCCTTATTTCTTACACATTTTGCATGTCCTCAATTTTATATAGTTTCATTTTATAACCAGGTGTTCTTGCTGGACCAAATTTTGCCCTTCCTTGTGCCACAGAGCAGCTCTCTCAGGGAGGAACAAGACATTGCTGAATTAGTGTTTAGTTCTCTGACCATTATATCTGTAAAATGAGTTAAGATCAGGGAAAGTTGGGCTCAAGCTGTGAGAGGAAAAAAACCTACATCAGATTTCTATGTATATATACAGTATATGTACACACAACCTCATTCATCCATGAATCATCATTCACCCAAGTGGCACATTTGGAGGTCTAAACAGTCCTGATTCTGGTAGTGCTTTGACTAGCAAATTCTTTTTTGCTATGGAAATGCGCAAATATTTCAGACAAGAGTCCTCCATTGGGAGTGAGTTTTCACCAACTACAAGCTGGTTGCCAGTTCTCCTTTATCAGCATTTTCTCCCAAATATTGAACTGGGCAATGAAAATCTGACACAGCACTTCCAAGAGAGGAGATGGGAATCTTCAACTAATGCTGCATGTTCAATATCACCGATACTGCTAATCATTTGATTCGTATCTCCATAACATACTTAGGGGCATTATCACAAATAAACTGATAATGATGATGATATTTTAAACATCATTTTCAGAATACAGCCATGGTATTGAAAGAATGATAAAAGATGGAAGATAAAATATAAAATATAAAAGAGTTTATTGTTGCTATTCTTGAAGTGCAGGCTTCTGGAGGATTCAGATCAGCATTGGTGCTTGTGACTGTGGGAATAGGTGGGGGACTGATGATTATTTTAGATAAGTTAATCCAACATTAGAGTGTGATCCTCTCTTGTACTGGGGAATGAATAACATTTTCTTATTCTCAGGCTTTGCTGAGTCCAGGAACATTTCTGCATTTTGGGGGGCCCTTTAAATTAGGAATGGGGACTCTGTGGCCCTCCAGATGTTGCTGGACTACAGCTCCCATCATTCCTGACTGATAAGCATTGACCATGCTGGTTGGGGCTGATGGGAGCTGGAGTACAAGGACACAGGTACCCCATCTCTGCTTTAGAGCTGGGTTTCTGTAGGTTTGTCTCATGATGTTATCGTAATGTATAAAGGCCCGTGCAATCAATCAAATGCTTAATAATACCTGATTGTTGCTTCCCACCTACAAATAATTATTCTGTGGGAAAGATCTGAACAACTGGTGCCACCAATGTGGTGGTGGGCCTTTAAAGGTTACCAAAACCATTCTTTTATGAGCAACAGAAAGCAGCTAGGCTCTTGTCTAAGTAGGGGGCCATCATTTCTATGAAAATAATGTGATTACAAGGAAAGCATAATAAAAGACAAAACACTCAGTGCCCCCCTCTATAATATTGTGCCAAAATGCACTCTTGCGCTGCACATCATGCAAGAAGGTAATTTTTTCTACATGGAGATTATCTTAGGGTTTATCCACATGGGAGCATAACCTCATGCCAAAGACGCTGTTTTTACCTCCGTTTTCTGTTTGCACTGTCCACAGTAAGGGCTCAATGCCAGCTGCAAACATGGTGTTTTCTAGTCACGCTTGAGGGGAAGCATCAATCACGCAGTTTCCTAAAGACCACACCGTAACATTCCCATGCGCTCTCATTACCTGGCAACCGAGCATGCTCAGTTTGTTCTACCAGTAAGTTTCATTTTAAAAAACAACAACCTGGAAGTGTGATTATTTGTATTTTCACCGGAACAATACAGCTGAAATAAAAATAATTGTATGACCAGTGTTATGCTTTTGTGCACAAGTTAGAGGGGAAAAGAAAATAAAGGCACAGTTTGCATCAATATAAAAAAGCATTGTAGAATAGGGGAGACCAGCTGTAAGTTGAAGGAAATAAAATGAACGAAGGGAGGACGAAGAAGTGGGCATGGAGAAGGGTTGACACAACCACCTGAAAGCATTGGAGCAAATCGATTGCAAGCCCTAAAGATAGGGAGTGAAGACTTTTTTCCTTCCCTTTTCGGATTATCAGAGGATTGGGTTAGTACGGATTTACAGGCGGGAACTGTGTGATAACTTCTGTTTGCCAGTAACATCATGTGAACCATGCGAATTAAAAGGGGATGCCAGTAGCACCAGACCCACAATAAATCACAGTGTGAATAATCCCTTAGTATAAGGAAACTGTCATGGATGAAGAGTCCCCGAAAAACAAACAAGCACTCTGATTATAATCTGGTTCTAAATGAGACTTAAAAGAATGAAGCAACTCTATTAAGGCAGATTTAAGTTTTAATTATCCTTGAAAGCAGGTGAGACTAAGAAGACTCATGTGGCATAAATATGCTCCAGGTCCATGATCAAATAACAGGAGGGATTAGCATATATACCAGAATTGTGCATTGCTAATGTTCATTACCAGTGAGGGAAGAAACTCTAAACATTTGCAATGGGAAGAACATCCAGCTAATATCCAAAATCTCTAATTTAGGTATTTGCATAGATCTCAAAGCTGTGTAGCATCTGAACATCACATCATGCTTTTCCTGCATTCCTCACACAACCTTTGAGATGATGCGCAGCTTGCCACTCACAAATAGAGGAATGGGAGACATGAATGACCTGTCAGGCTCACACAGGTAACCAAAGGAAATAGGGAGATATGGTAAAAGGAATTGTTTTCCCACCAAAAGATTCCCTCTGTTAGGTTTTGTCCCATGACCAGTCCATAGAATTTTATTATCAGTTGTGTTTTGGAGCCTCTAAATCAGGAGTGCCTAACATGTAGCCCTCCAGATGTTATTGGACTACAACTCCCATTATCCTTGACTGATGGCCATGCTGGCTATGGCTGATGGACTTGTAGCCCAACAATATCTGGAGGGC
The DNA here is from genome assembly GCF_030035675.1 of Rhineura floridana. Taxonomy (NCBI): domain Eukaryota; kingdom Metazoa; phylum Chordata; class Lepidosauria; order Squamata; family Rhineuridae; genus Rhineura; species Rhineura floridana. Next base: position 62,764,697 of record NC_084485.1, read on the forward strand.
CACATGTTCTGCTGTGGTGCCTCACAGGTAGGCAAGAGACCTCACATTCTAATTTAGCACAGTGGATTTGAGAACTGAATATGGGAAAAATTTAGTGCTATGGCAAGGAGACAAAGGAAGGGCTGTAGCTGAGTCAAAAATAATCTGATTTATATGCAGAAGATCCTAGGTTCAATCCCTGACATCTCCAGGTAGGGCTGGGAGAGAACCCAGTCTGAAATCCTCGAGAGCCTCCACCAGTTAGTATGGACAATACTGAACTAGATGGATGAATGGTCTGACACAGTATAAGGCAGCTTTCCTATGTTTCTAAGAGGGAGTTAAGTCATCAAATAGCAATCCTCTGTCTCTGACCTGACACGATTCTGTCATACTTTGCTGTCAGTTGATCTCCCCAAACACCTTACCAGCTGCTTCACTATTTTCACCTCACATCCTTTCAGCTCAGGCCCTATGTCAGAGGTGGCACATTGTTTACTTTTAAGCAATTTTGAGGGCCACACTATGGAACTGAGCCAAGTTTTCCTTATCTAATAGCACCATTTCATGTTCTGACATCTTATTTTTAGGGCAGATGGGAAATAGCCTCCCAAAATTTCCCATGCTATTTGTAGATAGTGAAATGGGGTGAGAAGTGGAATTTCACCATATAATCTTCAGGGAAGGGTTTAAGTTCTTTAAACCAGTTCACAGGAAGCTCAAAAAATGTGTCCAAAAACGGTCAGAAAATTGTTTCCTGAGAAAGTGCCTCTCACTAAATGTTGAATGAATTTTTTTGGTTGTTTATATTGTTGGATGAATGAAGCCATGGGGTATGAGGAGACTGGAAGAAATAGGAGTGAAGCCCATTGCATCCTTCAACAATTGTAAAATAACAATAGTTGCATCCAAAATTCACAAATGGCAAAATTGGGGAGATTGCTTCAGCTAAGATGCAGCAAATATTGCAATCCTTGAACAGTTCACAAGGAGCTAAAAAATAAAAATAAAAAATTTGTCAGAAAAAATGTTTTATTAAAAAGTTTGGATCAGCCTTATCTCTTACCACACATCAATATTAGTCTACTGAGCTATGTATTGGTATTGCTTGTTTAATTATTATCACCTGTGTTCAGGGGGTTTGTTGGGCAGATGGGCCCCACCAGAAAGGAGAGAGGGAGCCACTGGTGGCTTCTTTTCCTTCAACTGAGGCAGAGATTGCTACATCTCTGCCATTTGAGGACCAGCTGTGATAACCTCCAGCACAGGCACACTGTTATTTTCCACTCCACAAGTTCCAATAATAAGATTTTCCATCTTCAGTGCTAATGTTCCCTTGCTCCATGTGAGACAATCCTTTCCACTCTGAACTCCAGTGGTATGATCATCAACATTCACCTCTGTTTTCAGCTGTACATATGGGCATTTCATAGTCTCTTCTTACTCTTGTAAGGCTAGGGAAAGCTTTGCTACTCACATCAGTACTGATTTTTGGTTGTTCATTGCTTTGCTTTAATCTGACACTTGCTTTCCTTCCTATTTCTAGGAATTTGGCTTGCAACCCCATCAACTGTCAGTAATTTTGCAGATGAAGCAGATGGAGAAGGAATGAGAATGGGGGCCCTTTCAGCAGCCTGCCTGGCCTAACTACCACTTGGCTAATCCCCTGTCAGGCTCTATCAGTACCCAGTGCCAGCTTTGGAAAACAGGGTTAGAACCCTGATCTTCCATCACCAAAACAGAATGCCCAAAAGGACATCAATCCACATAAGATTTACATATGGTCATTTATATGTATAAGCACAAATTTAGAAATAATAATAGAAATAGATCTCACCATAGTGGGGAAGACACCAGGAGACTTGTTTGCCTGCTCAGTCTACTGGCTATTGACGGGTAACTTCAAAGGTCCTGCTCTCCTTTATCTTTAAACTAGATTTGGACTGGACAGCCCTCAAATAGAGGGCACCCTCAAATGGAAGACTGTCCTCTGAAGGACTATCCTCTGTAAAGTAGGACATGTGGCTACCCTAGCTCTGGGCTCCTTCTGGGAGGAAGGGCGGGATATTAATTAAATAGGGTCAGGTGTAAGCCACCTTGGGTTTCTATGATGAAAAGAAAGGTGGGTATAAATGTAATAAATAAATAAAATGGAGGAACTTTGTGATAATACTTCTGGGGCAACCGCCATCTTTGGGCTTCGCACTTAGTGCTCTGTGAGCTCTTTCAAAGGCTTCTGGTTTTATAGTGTGATCCAGGATTTAAGGTATTTAGCCAGGAGGCAAGGAAGATTCTCTTAAGTTTTCAGGAAAATTGTGGAAGCGGACGTTGCTCCATCTGGAGAGATCCTCCAAATCAGTCAGTTTTAATTTTAATTGTAGCTGTTCATTGTACAGTTTAGTAATGGCGCCCTTGTCCTTACAGCCTAGATTTAAGGCTTCCTCTGCTGTTGGGACTAAGGATGCAATTGTGGTTGTCATGGATTTAATTTCTCTTCTAAGGATTGCCAGGTGTCCAGTGTTTGCCCGGAGACTCCGGATTTTTGGGGTGCTCTCTGGGTCTCCGGGTGAGTCACCCTAATCTCTGGACTCTTAGCTTTCAATTTTTGAAAAAAGTTCCCAGGTCATCTGGTTCCTGAGATATACACAAAAACATCCAACCCCCCCCGACAATTTCAGTTAAATGAGCTTGTACCTGACTGCTCTAATCCTGCCCTTTCAGGTTTGTAGCCAATAAGTAAAGTCAGGGCTGTGATTGACAAGGCAGTAACTAGAGCCCTTTGCAAGTCAGAAAACTTTTTTCCCCCTGCTTTTCTGAAAATCTCAGAGTATATTCAATTGAGTAACTATAGCTATCAGTCTTTTTCTCTCTTGTGTGCAGGATGGAACTTTAAAAGTTCCTGGGCTGCTGAAGAGGGCACTGTTTTGAAAACCTTCCCAATATGAAGCTTTAATCTAATACTTGCTTTTCTGGGAGTAAAGCTGCAATGCTAATCCCACATACCCAGAGTAAACCCCATTGAATTCAATAGGACTTACTTTTGAGTAGACATGGTTAGGATTGGGCTGTAAATTGATGGGACTTTTGAGTGAACATAGCAAAGAATTGTGTTTGTGTTGTAAAGTGGTTCCATGTGCTCCACTCAACCCCCTTAAACCCACTGATGATGCACCTTGTTGTATGCATGATGGTTTGTTTCTTGCCCAATAGTGGTAAAAGAGAATTCACATACTGGGCAGCATGGCTGCAATTGTTATTGTTCCAAAGCTGATGCCTATGAAGGTAGACCAAACCATGTGTGTTTTGTCTCTGTCAATTATTATTCACTGGAATTGGGTTGGCTGTCAAAGTAAGTTTATAGCAGCCCACAGGGAAGACAGAAAAGAATAGAGAATCTTCTTACTCTTACTTATTTCTCAGACCTCTTTCTGAAGTGAAGGGTCAAATCTGTAAAAAAAATGTGGAGCAGCCATGTTAAAATGTAGGGGCAGGGCATTCCAGGTAGGGGGTTGCCAACCCTACTTGGATATGGATATCTTTGCAGAGGATCCCTGGTCAAGCTTTACCAACAACACAATGCAAACCATATCTACTGAGAAGTAAGTCCTATTGAGTCCTATGGGGCTTAGTCCCTTAGCAAGTGTGTTTAGAATTGCAGCCTTCAGGGACATCCATGTTTACTCCTGAGTGATCCCATCTAACATCTCCACAACACTAGACTCCTTTCTTCTTTAATGGCCTTCTGGTGACTAGCCAGAGAGAACTTTAAACCCTTTTTGCCTGAAGCAAGTTGGCTAGATCAAATGTTCCCTACCCAGGCTCCATCTTTTAGCTAAGAGTTCTATCTTAATTTCCAATCAGATAAATTTTTGTTTCAAACGTATGCACCAAGCAACTGTGGTTGATGAGGCTTCAGCAGGGTGCTAGTCTCATGTGCCTTCAGACATAGCCTGGGACCACAAAAGAACTGGTTGCAAAAAACCTAAGGGATCTTGGGGAAATTGTATATGAAGGCCACAAAATTCAGATCTACCAAGGTCTCAGTAATCATACACTGGAGAGGCAGAAAATTTTTAAATATTACACAGAGCAACTGCATGAACATAAAATACAAATGGGATTTCACCTTCCGTTTAATAGTCACACATGAAAACATGCAGCACTCGGTTTCTATCCACAAAGAAGCACAGGAGCCAATGGCCCAGGACACACTGTCTCCTCAGTCTGTGACTCGGATTATGATGATGATGATGAGAGGGAAGGGGATAGTGGAAGTGGATGGCAAGTTTGGAAGAAAAAACACAGACACTCCAAAAATAATAAAAAGCAAAAGACCCCACAGGATTCAGAACAAATGTGATCTAGATAAAGATTGCTCTTACCAGCTCTTGTAACTCTTTGCTGCTGGACTAGACAAGTACCCATTTTATGGATTGTGATTACTGACTTCTACTACTTACATTTATGAGACTTGATCAACTCCTGGAGTTGAGATTGTAACACCTATTCACTTATAAGACTGTGACTTCATCAATTGGATAAGACTTAACTGGACCAGAAACATGCTGAATTTGATCTCATCACTTCTAAATCTGAGCCTTATACTGTATATTTAGACAGACTCATTTGATCTAGATATTAGAATAAATCCTACTGACTTGACTCCAATGTGACAAGATCAGACCCAGTTGGATGTGTCCTGATCATTTGCAGACTTGAGGCTATAGATATACCTGAACTGGATCTCTGAATAATCTTACCTGACTTGGACTTTGCATGACTAGACTGAAGACTGTAAGAACTTTACACAAAGTCAGACTTAGACTTAATAACCGGACAAACTAAATTAGACTGGACACAGACAAAAATATGTTGAACTTGAACTTAGCACTTATAAAATTAAGGATTTACACCTGGATAAACCTACCTGACTTAAATCCTGTAAGTCCAGACCTGACTCCACAGGACAGGACTAACCTAACTCAAAACATCTATCTCTGTAAAAGGATAAGTAATGCTTATTATATTGTTATTTTTAGTTATATAAGGTTAATTAGAAAAAGTTAATATCTTCTGTTATAATATTGGCTCAGGGGGTAGGGATACACCTTCTTAATTCCACACTCATTAGAGTAGAGATGCTGAGAAATCTCTAAATGAGCCCACTTTTTTCTATGACTCAGAAATGGGATGGATTTTGTTTTTGGCCATTTGCCTATTATTTTTACCCCTTTTTCTCTTCTTAATGTCTTCTTTTTTCCCCTTCAAGATACTGGAGCTGTTGTTCCTGTATAATTATTATGAGGCATTTTATACTACCATCTAAGCAACAACTATATTTACTAGCATCAAATTTACTTATCATGATAGTCTCTCACTTACATATTATATCATGGAATGTTAGGGGGTTGGGTACAGTAGTAAAAGGGGAGAAACTGGAGCTCATTGAGACACTATAAGTGTAATATTATTTTCTTGGAAGAGACACACCAAAAAAAGACCAAATACCACCCGCTCATGCCTTCAGCAGGAGGAATCTGGCATGAAGCACCTGGTACCTCTAAATCAAGGGGAGTGGTCATATGGCTTAAGGATGACCTAGGCATTATTCTGAAGGATGCACTGAAAGTTCAGACCGGCTGCTGAGTGAGATTCGATATTGATCTCACCGTGCCTCCTTTCCCAGGTAAGGCACGGAGCTGGATTGGATCCTGAACCAGGCTAGGAAGGAAAACACATTTTCACACAATAGATCTTTGGCCAAAGGTTCCACCCGCACAAAGCAGCCCTCAGTCCAACCGAGCAACAGCAGTGGTCAGATGGACCACTTTATTTAGGAAACAACAACAATTTATGGCACGGTAAACAGTAAACAGATGAAAGACAGAGTCATAAAACAAAGCTGTGAACAGACACAATGAAAAGAACAGAAGGTGCATTTTCATCCTTCCTGTCTTCCTGTCCTTCTGACAGATCCTAACTTAAAGTTGTCACCCCCTTCAAACGGACCCTTCGTGACCAGTACATTGGAAAAGAACAAACATGTTTTGTTCTTTTCAGGGTTAAATGCGTCTCTGCAGGGAACACATTCTTTACCTTTGCCCTAGATATAGCATGGCAATTTCAACAGATCCTAGATGCTAGTGCTTTACTAAGAATTAACACAAGAATTTGCACAAGCCTGAAAGGCTAGGGAGAGATACACTTTACAACAAACATAAGCCAAGAAGGGGATAGTTTAGATCCAGTGGGGTTGTTTCTGAGGTACTCATATTTACCACGCCAACAGGCAGATATGTCTTCCTCAAGAGATCATTTGGACCAGGAGCACAGATATAATGGGGAATTTTATATATCCATACATATATAATTATAGATATTAAGAAGTATATGTTTTATAATCATAAGGAGTTAAGCATAGGCTTGTAGGCCTATTAAGATCTGAGATTCAGGCTCACAAAGAACCCTGACTTTCCAATAGGCTTCAATCAGGCCTGTGAGAAAAGCAGGCAAAGAGAACTTAGTTTGAACTCTTGGGTTCTTGCCAAATCAGCCAGTACATGATTGACTGAGATTGATTACCCTATTGTTTGGAATCAAGGAGCGTTTAAATTGTGACAAAAGCTGTGATTGATGTAATAAGTAGGAATCGCCAATGTTTGATTCTTGGGTAAAGCTATAATGCCACCTAGGGGAAAATCTGTAATAATTATTAAATGTTTAATGAGGAGAAATAGTGAGATGTAATAATGATTTTAAAAATAACCCAGTATGTGATATTATATTTACAACTTTATAAGTGTGTTTTCATTAAGAAAAGGGTGCTCTGGGGTGGCCTGCCTCCTCTATATTTCTGAGGCTGAAAAATACTAGTTAGCCAGAGTCACCCAGTCTTTTCCTGAGTCTGTGGGGTTTTTAAATGATTTAAATATAATCCCCTCTCTTAAGCTATGTATTTTATAAGTAAGGAAATGGGATTTCTCAGCATATAATGACATAAGAAACCATATGGTAAGGAATATAACTGGGGGGTGCTCATACATTCCCAAACACCCTAAGTTGAGGCAAACGTAACTCAAGGAACTTATCCAAATATTTCCAGGTGTACCTGGGTCAGCCTGCCTGATCAGGAACAATGGCATATGGAATGTACTAGGTATGCTTGAAGGCGCATTCACAATGGTACTGGCCTGAAAATTCATTAGTCTTTTAAGACAGTAGGACAATGGAAACATTAATGGGATGAACAGAATCTTGGAATCACCACCGAAGTTTCCTAATGCTTTCTGATTGGTTTGGAAAGATTGTACAGAGGAGGAACTGTGAGGTTATGTGGGCAAGAACTCGTGAGATTGGTAAATCATTGTCACATGCTGTAACTGTACTCTATAAAAGAGCTTGCACACAGTGCCTCAGTGCAGTCTCTCCTGGATGTTTCTGGGGAGCTGACCCTGCATATGCTTGTAAGAATAAAGGCCTACCTTTTGCTCCAAGCCTGTGTCTTCCAATTTATTCAAGGACCCCCAGCAAAAGATCCCAATGGAGAAAAATTCTCCAACATTGGGGGTGATTTATGCTCATAACACACACCAATTACCTTTTCTAACACAAGTCCAGAAGACCTGGAAACAGAGAGGGTGATATAATCCTGGGAGGGGACCTAAATTTGATAGAAAATTCAAACCTAGACACAACTGAGAAGAAAATGAAGGAATCTTATTCATCCCGAAGTAAACTCAAAGAACTTCTGTCTAAGCATGACCTACTCAATGCATGGCAACTGGACAACCCCACCACCAGGGACTATACATGTTTTACAGGAAAGAATAAGGTACATAGCATAATAGATTATCTATTATTCTCTGCAACATTATCCCCTTTTCTAAATTCTGCTCACATGGGCCTAATATTACAGTCAAACCACACCTTGGTACAAATGACCCTAGAATTGACTCCCTCTAAACCTAGGCCTTTTAAGTAATGCTTGAGCTCCGTATTAATTTAAAATAGCCTTATATGTGAAAAAATACAAGATGCTATCAAAACCTTCTTTGAGGTCCATGGCATTACCCAATACTCAGAGGCCCCGCTTTGGGATGCATTGAAGGCAGTTTTGAGAGGCCTTGAGAATTTATTGAGAATAAAAGCAGTTAGAACAGCAACACAAAAGAAGCTTCTATGTAAAATAACAGTTCAAGATGAAAAAGTTAAAAGAAATAGCAGCAACAGAATGCATAAAATATTAAATAAGAAAAAAGCAAAATATAACGCCCTAGAACAAGCAAAATACTTACCTCAATACAATACACCAATCAATTCTATTAAGAATTTGATAATAAAAACTCTAAATTACTGGCTAACAGACTTTAAAAATAGGGAAAAAAGAAATGTGATCCCATCTCTAGTCACTAAAGAGGGAATTAAGACATATTAATTGGAAAAAATCACCCAGTGCTTCCTGGATTTTTACGCATTCCTGTGAGCTCTGGTGGAGGTAAATACTGAACAAATAGAAAATTACCTTGGTAAGGTTGGAATAGACCCAGTCTCCCCAGAGCATGCAGAGTGCCCCAATCACTGCTGAAGAAATAGAACAGGTAATCAAAAAACTGAAACCAGGAAAGTCACTGGGGACAGACAACTACATTAGACTATGTTATAAATCATTCAGAATTGAACTAACACCTTTCCTGCTGTCACTTTTTAATGATATTTTATCAGGTGGCCCCATCCCAGAAACTTGGAAGCAAACACACATAACAGTAATACTCAAGCCCAATAAGAATGGGCAGGTGGTGGGGTCATATCAGCCAATCTCTCTGTTAAATATTGACACAAAATTCTTTACTGCAATATTGTCCATCCAGATCAAATAGGCTTTATCAGAAATAGGATCATAATTGATCCTGTTCATAGACTTTTCAATGCCATCCATCACAGCAAACACTCCAAACAACCATTGGCTATCCTATCCCTGGATGCTAGCTAGGCATTCAATAAACTCATTTGGAAATTCTTATTCAGTGTATTGAGAAAAATGAAACTGGGAAACACATTCATCTCTACAGTCCAAAGACTCTATAATGGCACAAAAGGGTGTGTGAGAGTAAACGGAGGGGACTCAGAATGGTTCAGCATTGCCGGGGCACAAAGCAGGAATACCCATTGTCACCCCTGGTTTTTTCCTTGGCAATGGAACCCCTAGCATGGGCCCTAAGGGTAGATGATACCATTCACAGACTGAAAATTAGAGGCAAAACTCACCTAATAAACTTCTTTGCAGATGACATTGCTATCATGGTATCGTAGCTGAATCAGGCAATCCCCAAATTGATTACTATAATCAAAGAAGATGGAAATCTGGCTGATCTACAAATAAACTTTGATAAATCAGAAATGATGTGTCTGAATACAGCCCCAAATCAACAACTAACTCTACAACAGACACATTTAAAAATATGCCTCACAGTCATCAAATATTTAAGAGTCATTATACCTAAGATTTTATATAGGACAGAATCCCTTAATTATTAAACCTCTAATTAAACACATTAAACAACTACTCCTTGATTGGAAAAACTCATTACTCACATGGCTAGGCTGAATAACAACAGTAAAAATGATGATCCTCCCAAAATTACTTTTCTTGTTCCAAATCCTTCCAGTTGCAATCTTACCTGTGAAGCTGAAAAAATGGTAATCCCTATTAATAAAATTCATCCACCAGGGCAAAAAAACCCAGACTGTGTCATACTGTCTTGTATAAATGCACACTACATAGGGGTGAAGGGATCTCCAACTGTAAGCTATATCATGGCACCCCCCACATCAAAAACCTTCTTTCCTTGATACATAAGGACAAAGAGCACTCATGGTTTACCATGGAATGCTCTTGTTGGGATCACAAAATAAGAGACTTACCTTTCACTTACTCCCATAATAAAGATCTTGATCTCTTGGACAACCCCTTCCTCCTCGCTGATCTAGTAGTATGGAAAATCTGGAAAAAACTCCTCCTCTCCCAGCCCTCCCTAATAATACATTTTTACATCATCCACTATTCTACCATATAGATAAACTGACACAATTTCAGAACTGGGACCTGAACGAATTTTACACCCTTAGAGATCTCTTCCCTAACTCTTGTCCCATACCCCACAGAGAATAAGAGAAAAACTGAGGTCTTCCCCCTGTACCTCGTTCCAACTCCATCAAATGCAACATTTTATATTGATTCCCTCAGTCAAACAAGGCACTAAAACCCTAACCGCATTTGAAAATCTCCTCTCCCGGAGCTCCTTCACAGATAAAGGCTTACTATCAACAGTGTACAAACTACTATTAGAAGCAACAACTGGGACCCTAGATAGTCTCCACAACATATGGAAACAGGATATTAACACTGAGATTGACCTCACTAAATGGAACTCTGGGAGATAAATCCCTTCCACTCTGCTTCAGCCAGGCTGATAAAGAACTCTTTCAAATTGATTCACAGATGGTACCTGACTCCCCACACCCTCAGCAGAATCACTAAGGATGCTATCTCATCATGCTGAGGGGATGCAGGGAGATGGGTACCTACTTCCATATGTGGTGGATGTGCCCGGTCATCCAGACTTTTTGGAATAAAATATTCCATGAAACTGGACTGATCACAGAACAACAAATAACACCCTACCCACTTGCAGCTCTCCTTTCAATCTTCCAGGGAGACAGTGTGGCTTTGCACTTCAGAGTTACTGGTCTCCTTTTTTGTAGTGGCCCTCATCATTGTGGCACACCACTGGAAACAGGTTGACCATGACTTAATGAAAGAATGGTACCAACAAATTTGGACAACATCCCTCATAGAGAAACTCATGCAACAAGAAAATGACAATCCATCAAAGCAAGATACATTTCACACAAAATAGTACATGTTTATTAGAGCCATATTGCAACAAAGGAACATGATTGGAAACCCCCCTCCACCCACGATTCTCTATGGAGAGGTGTTATTGGTTGAAAAATCCTAGAATCATATCAACCATTACCCCTCTGTATCTCACCCTAAAAGAAAGTAGGAGGAAGCTGGCACTCAGGATCACCCCTACACAAGTTATAAGAAGGCAGGCAGATGACAGGTGGGGGCTGACTGAGGATAGATTGTGGTTGGTGGGGCAGTGCCCCTTCTGCTGTACTAGACCACCCTCCAGTGCATGCAGGTGCCTGCAAGGACAGAAAATGCCCCCTGCTCCAGAAGTTAACCCTGCATACATGAGGAGCCAGAAGGAACCACATGACTGCTGGGAGGAAGCGCAGGATATAAATAAAATAATTAATAAATAAATGACCTCAGAGGCAAATGAAACCTGTAGCTCTGCAGCAACTTTGCATCCATGTTGCCCTTTACCCAAGTAAAGTGTGAAGAGGGCTAATACCAACAGGCTTGGGCTTAACCACATTCCACATAGAACTGAAAGGACAAAGAGAGATGTGGTCCATGGGGGTTTCATGACCCAAGCCATTTTGCCTTGGTGCCAGATGGTGCATCTCTGACATATCCATGTCATTTGGTATCACTGCAAAATCAGGTTGGATCAACAAGCTGTTCCCATCACTCTTGATTTGGGCAGGAAATATCTCATTGGTATCTCTGGTACCTGGCTCTTGACAATCTCTGTAGCAGTCAGGGCTCACTAGCCGTCATTGTAATGCTAAGCTGTGCTTGCAGCAACGTGGCTGGAGAGAGTATAGACAAAATAAATAGGGCCCTTTGCTCTCTGATAGGTACCAGGAAGGGGACGCCTTCTGGGTCTGCTTCCTACTGTAACATCATAACTGGTATCATACAGCTTTTTGACGGCAGCCCTGATTGAATGCCCCCTCTTACTCCTATGTTTTTCCCAGACCAGGTTTAGCTGCAGAAAGACATGAAGGGAGAAACGAAGGTTCTAAACAAGCAAAGCTACATTTTTCCCCTGATGCAAAAGGTGATCTCAGCATCGTGTTTTGAAATGGCTTTGCTCCTAGTGAATGCCAGCTTGATGTTTTCTGACAGCTGTGACAGGCCTCAAACGAGACAATTAATATTTCACAGCTGCTAGTTTTAGATGGAGAAAAGAAAAAGGAAGGGGGTGTTGAATGGAAGATCTTGTTTAAAATGTACGAACAAAAACAAAGGAATAAATACTGAGTACCGGACTCTTGAACAGGCAACTTGATTATTTAAGGAACTGTTGCTAACTTCAAAAGGAGTTTTTTACACTTGTCCTCATGTTGCAGCTCTCATCTCTTTAATGAGAGTTAGTATGGCAAAGAATGTGAGCTATAAATCAGAGGGCTCATCCAGACCATACTAAATATCCATGTTTTCCATACTGGAATGTCTGCTGGTAGTCCAAAACTAATTGTTTTGCACTTTCTTTGCACTTGAATCAAACCTTTTCCTCCTCCATACTTGTAGGTGTATCCCTTTTTGTTTACAAACTTCCCCACCCTCATTCTCATCTTGTTGTGTTGCTGATTGGCTCAGATCACAAGGGACAGGGGTGAGGGAGCCAATGCAAACCCAACAGAAGCAGGAAGCATGGATGGAGGTGAAAATGCAAGACAATGCAACCAGCATCCCTCCTCAGCAACTCTTTGTAATTGCTGTCTCTATCCTTTCAGTGTATAGTTAGTATTGGAAACTCCAGATCAAGTGAGGGGAAAGTGTGGGAATGCGGTGATTGAAGGAGGATGTCATATGGATGAGGGCAAATTAATGCAGACACAAGGGTCTTACATTATAGATTATACCGATGTATGGATGAGCCCAGAAAGTCACCAGTTTAAGTCTCACCTTAGGCATAAACTCATGAAATGGCCTTAGGTACCAGCCCCCCCCACCTTTATTTTCTGCAAAATGGGGAATAATAATACTATTCTACTTAGAGGACTGTCGTGCGAATTAGAGAAATACTATATGAGAAGTGCTTTGAACACTTGAAACATGCTGTATAAATGCTAAATATTATTATTGTATCCAGGAGGCTAGGAGTGGAAGGCAATGGCAACTCACTCACCCTTAAACTTTTACTAACCATATTTCTGAGCACTTTCAAATGAAAAGAAATTGGAGACTTTCAATTCATCGCTTCTGAAATATAGTGAGAACTTTTTATGTTTAGGAAATCCAAATTTGTCACACCATTTTCAAGTCACACCATTTTAAGACACCTTTTATTTGACTTAATATTTTTTCAAAAACAATTTGCAACAAATTACATTTCTCTTGCAAATGAAGCATGCTACTTACAATACAGATATCCTTAGAATCAACAGAATTCATAGCAAGCAAGCAGAAGTGGGTATTTTCAGTATAATAAAAGTATTTTGCATTTCTCAGGGGAGGAAAAATTCAAGCATTAATGGTCATTACAGGACATAAAAAGATTCAAAGTTGTGAAAAAAAGGTTCTGCCTTGCTTCTGGACATTCTCAGCTGCTCAGTTATCTTATCTCTAGGGGGAAAAATAGACATTAGGAAGAGAAAAAGGGCAAAACATAATAGGCTCAATTTTCCCCCTTTTTATTACTGTACAAAAACCCCTAACATTTCATGATATAATACATGTCAGAGACTAATAGTCTCTAATAAGGTAAATTTGATGCTAGTAAATATAGTTGTTCCATAGATGGTAGTATAAAATGCCTCATAATAATTACACAGAAATAAGAGCTCTAATTTCTGTTATCAAATTTATTTCTTTAAAATATTTCTATCCCGCTCTTCTACCCTGTAATAGGGCACTCAGGGCGGCTTACAATAAAATCGCATACATACATAATAAAATTGTACACAATAAAGATCACAAAAACATTAACACAAATTAAAATACATCAAATACAATACACACACACACACACACACACACACATAAAACAAATTAAAATACATCAAACACAATAAAAATACATCAAATACAATACACACACACACACATAGGGGAGTGGTACCGAAGGGACTAAAACAGTTTCAAGCTCTACCTTCAGTCCCTCCCAAAGACTCTCTGGAACAAGATGGTTTTCAAAAGTCTCCAGAAAACCATCAGGGAGGGAGCAGAACGGGCTTCTTACGGTAGGGTATTCCAAAGCTTGGGGGCCACAGCTGAAAAGGCTCTCTCCCATGTGCCTGTCAATCAAACAACTTTCATTCATCTGTTAATCTAACATCTTTCAGGCACGCAGAGAAGACCAGAGGCAGATGATCTTAAATCCCAGGCAGGTATAATATGGGCATAAGCGGTCCCTCAGGTACATTGGTCCAAGACCGCTTAGGACTTTAAAAGTCAAAACCAGCCCTTTGAATTGGGCCCAGAAACAATTTGGGAGCCACGGGAGTTGATAAAGCACAGCGGTTATATGCGCTCTGCTCCAGTTAACATTCTGGCTGCTGAATTTTGAACCAACTGTAATTTCCAAACTGTTTTCAAAGGCAGCTCCACATAGAGTGTGTTACAGTAGTCAAGCCTCGATGTCACCAATGCATATGTTTCTGTCAATTGCCAGATTGCTCTCAGATTCTCAGATGTTCCCAGCTTCAGCTAATATCTGAGCAAGAATCATTATGCCCTTCAACAAATGCAACCATTTCAGTCCTAATAATCACAGAGATGGGAAACAAGGTAAGGTGGTGATGAATTTCCATAATCCTCTAGACAGATGTCTTGAGATTATGTATAGTGTGGTAATTATACAGCCACAAGAGTGGCTGTATACTATAACCAGCATGGATTTTTTGCATTCCGCTATGTTAAATTGAAAATACCCCCATGCCGTTCTGATGCTTCCCATAAGCTCATTTTAAAACAAAATGTTACAAAACTTATAGTCCTGAACTCAGAAAGGCTTGCTTAACAGCCCTCTAAGTTTTCATGGCGATACACAAAACAGTCAGAGAGAAACAAGAGTTCAAAGTGTAAAAAGAGAGGGAGAAAAAGCAGACCCTGTTGGACTTTTTTCTGTTAGAGGGCTGATTCACATGGGAGCTAAACTTCATTTTAAAGACGAAGCTTTTGCCATCATGATAGATTTCCAAGGTTCACATTTCCTACCTTCAAATCCGCTATTTTCCATTCACACTGAAGGGAAAGGATCAATCACGCACCTTCCTAATGACCACACCCTCTTAAGGTCAAAATTCCACTTTCTCTGGTTACCTTGGCAACTGAGCATGCACAGTTGTGTGATAAGAGCCAAAGTTACCCCATATTTCTGAGACCATGTGATTGATAGACATAGGCTCGAGGCGAGCAAGCAGTGAAATCTGCCCAGTGACTTCAGGAGTAGCACAGCACCACATCCTGTTCTTTCAGCTTATTTTATATAGCATCCTGTTATTAACCACAAAGTTTGTTCCAGTCTGCTTTGTCCTAGACAGTGTGCCTCTGTGGTTATGCAAAATGCTAAGTTCTTATCTATGCAAAGAACTGTCTCCATGGATACCATGTGACATGTCTATGAGGCAGAGACCACTATGCAAAGTCTATAATGTAAAAGGTATAAAAGTGACTGGCCTCTTCTCTTTGCGGCTGCAGTCTCATTTCAGAGACTGTGATCTTTGTTCTGAACTAATAAACTGCTGCTACTTTACTCCCTGTTGAATGGCTGTTATTTGCAGTACCTAGAAAAAGATCCCAAAGGGAATATTTTCTCTTACAACAGTTGGTTCCAGAGTAAGTTTCATAAAAAAAAAAAAGACCTGAAGTGTGATTATTTATATTTTCAAAATCCAGCTGAAATATAAATATTTGTTTGAACACTGTTATGCTTTTTTGCACAAGTTAGGGGGGAAAGAAAAATAAAGCACCATTTCCAGCAGGCTTGCAGAATGGGAACCAGCAGGAGGAGGAGGGAGTGGGCATGGAGAGCGTACTGATTGACACACCCGCCTAAAAGCATTGGAGCACAGCATCTGCAAGCACTAGAGATATGAAGTGGAGACTTTTTTCCTTCCCTTTTTGGATTATAAAAGGATTGGGTTAGTACGGATTTACGAGGGGGAACTGCGTGATAGCTTCTGTTTGCCAGTAACGTCATGTAAACCATGAGGATTAAAAGGGATGTGAGTAGCACCAGACTCAGTGTGAACCTGGCCAGAGTTCTCATAATTTGTTGAAATTAATTAAAAATCAGCCATGTTCACAGTGTACCTGTAGTCCTGTTACTGACCTTGCCCCATACACTGACCTTCATCTTCTGCTGTTTAAAAGTTTTAAAAATGCCTGGCCGAATTTTAATTAATTTCAGATATTCTGGAGTTAATGATAAGCCTGGACATACTCAGTAAGAACCAACTGTCAGTGTTTTAAAAGCCAGACTCACAGCTGCTTGGCTTGCCTAATCAGGGGGCCACACCCACACCAGACCTTTATTTCATTTTAGATAGTCATGACTTCCCCCAAGGAATCCTGGGAAGTGTAGTTCATGAAGGGTGCTGAGAGGAGACTCCTATTCCCCTCACAGAGCTTCAGTGGCCAGACTGGTTTAACAGTCAGCTGCTCTGATTGAAGCTCTGTGAGTGGAACAGGGCCTCTCCTAGCAACTCTCAGCACCCTTCACTAACTACACTTCCCAGGATTCTTTGGGAGAAGCCATGACTGTCTGAAGTGAAATAGTCTGGTGTGGATGTGGCCAGGGACAGCTTTGATTTAAATTTGGGTGGGAGACTACATATGCCTGCTGTAGAATAAGAAGGTGGAGGAAACCCTGAAAAACAATTATTCTTCCAAGCTACACGGGAAGTGGATTGGACTGTGAAAGACCAACCCAAATTGTGTTTGCATTTTTACAAGTGTGTAGGGCAGTACATTATCTCAGAGAGGAGGTCAGGTCTCCTGCTCCCCTGGTGCATTCACTATAGCCGCCCAATTTCCCTGCTTTTTAAAGTTTGATAGATATATCTTGTGTTTCTAACCAGGCTTGCCCCCTTTAGGATGCACACATTAACATGGTGAGGAGGTTTGAGAGTGTGGAAGAAGCTGAGAGCAAAGCCTTCAGGAGTCTAGACCAAGAGACTAGACTCCTAGCAGGGGCACTCAAGGCAGAATGGTCAAAGCTGAGACACAAGACTAAGATGCATCCAAACTCAGAGAAAGGCAATGGTAAACCACCTCTGAATACCTCTTACCACGAAAACCCTATGAACAGAGTATCCAAAATGCAACACGAGATAGTGCTGGAAGATGAGACCCCTAGGTCAGAAGGCACTCAATGAGCTACTGGGGAAGAACAAAGGACAAGTATGAGTAGCGCTGTGACTAATGATGCAGCTAGGTCAAAGCTGGAAGGAAGCCCAGAGGCTGATGCGCACAGATGTGAAAGGACAGTCCGGAGTTGTACGATGCACACAATAGGAACATGGAATGTGAGAAGCATGAACCAGGGAAAGTTAGAAATTGTCAAGCAAAAAATGGAACGTATCAACATTACAATACTTGGCGAGAGTGAATTAAAATGGACGGGAATGGGACATTTTCAATCAGGCAACTACAAAATATTTTATGCAGGAAATGTGAAATCAAGAAGAAAAAGGGTTGCTTTAATAGTGAGAAGTTGATGTAGCAAAAGCAATTAGGAGCTACAACACAAGGTCTGAACAAGTGATATCAATGAGATTAAATGGGAAACCTATTAACATAACCATCATCCAAGTCTACGCTCCAACGTCAAACACAGAAGAAGAAGAAGAAGAAGAAGAAGAAGAAGAAGAAGAGATTTTACGCAGAAGTACAGGAGGAAATTGATCACACACCAAAACAAGATATGATGATAATCATAGGGGACTGGAATGCAAAAGTAGGGAACAAAGAAGAACTTGGAATTGTGAGGAAATGGAGCCAGAAATGAAACAGGAGAAAGATTTACTGAATTCTGTGAAGCCAATAATTTGTTTCTTGTAAACACATTTTTTGAGCAAATGAAAAGACGACTGTACACATGGACATCACCAAATGGTCAATATAGGAATCAAATTGATTATATAATTGGCAACAGAAGATGGAGAAGTTAAGAACATAACAGATAGGCGACACATAAATTAAATTTTATTATTATTATTATTATTATAAGAACATAAGAAGGGCCTGCTGGATCAGGCCAGTGGCCCATCTAGTCCAGCATCCTGTTCTCACAGTGGCCAACCAGGTGTCTGGGGGAAGCCCGCAAGCAGGACCCGAGTGCAAGAACACTCTCCCCTCCTGAGGCTTCCGGCAACTGGTTTTCAGAAGCATGCTGCCTCTGACTAGGGTGGCAGAGCACAGCCATCACGGCTAGTAGCCATTGATAGCCCTGTCCTCCATGAATCTGTCTAATCTTCTTTTAAAGCCATCCAAACTGGTGGCCATTACTGCATCTTGTGGGAGCAAATTCCATAGTTTAACTATGCGCTGAGTAAAGAAGTACTTCCTTTTGTCTGTCCTGAATCTTCCAACATTCAGCTTCTTTGAATGTCCACGAGTTCTAGTGTTATGAGAGAGGGAGAAGAACTTTTCTCTATCCACTTTCTCAATGCCATGCATAATTTTATACACTTCTATCATGTCTCCTCTGACCCGCCTTTTCTCTAAACTAAAAAGCCCCAAATGCTGCAACCTTTCCTCGTAAGGGAGTCACTCCATCCCTTTGATCATTCTGGTTGCCCTCTTCTGAACCTTTTCCAACTCTATAATATCCTTTTTGAGATGAGGCGACCAGAACTGTACACAGTATTCCAAATGCGGCCGCACCATAGATTTATACAACGGCATTATGATATCGGCTGTTTTCAGTACCTTTCCTAATTATCGCTAGCATGGAATTTGCCTTTTTCACAGCTGCCGCACACTGGGTCGACATTTTCATCGTGCTGTCCACTACAACCCCAAGGTCTCTCTCCTGGTCGGTCACTGCCAGTTCAGACCCCATGAGCGTATATGTGAAATTGAGATTTTTTGCTCCAATATGCATAATTTTACACTTGTTTATATTGAATTGCATTTGCCATTTTCCCACCCATTCACTCAGTTTGGAGAGGTCTTTTTGGAGCTCTTCGCAATCCCTTTTTGTTTTAACAACCCTGAACAATTTAGTGTCGTCAGCAAACTTGGCCACTTCACTGCTCACTCCTAATTCTAGGTCATTAATGAACAAGTTGAAAAGTACAGGTCCCAATACCGATCCTTGAGGGACTCCACTTTCTACAGCCCTCCATTGGGAGAACTGTCCGTTTATTCCTACTCTCTGCTTTCTGCTTCTTAACCAATTCCTGATCCACAAGAGGACCTCTCCTCTTATTCCATGACTGCTAAGCTTCCTCAGAAGTCTTTGGTGAGGTACCTTGTCAAACGCTTTTTGAAAATCTAAGTACACTATGTCCACTGGATCACCTCTATCTATATGCTTGTTGACACGCTCAAAGAATTCGAGTAGGTTACTGAGACAGGACTTTCCCTTGCAGAAGCCATGCTGGCTCTGCTTCAGCAAAGCTTGTTCTTCTATGTGCTCAGTTAATCTAGCTTTAATAATACTTTCTACCAGTTTTCCAGGGACAGAAGTTAAGCTAACTGGCCTGTAATTTCCGGGATCCCCTCTGGATCCCTTTTTGAAGATTGGCATTACATTTGCCACTTTCCAGTCCTCAGGCACGGAGGAGGACCCGAGGGACAAGTTACATATTTTAGTTAGCAGATCAGCAATTTCACATTTGAGTTCTTTGAGAACTCTCGGGTGGATGCCATCCGGGCCCAGTGATTTGTCAGTTTTTATATTGTCCATTAAACCTAGAACTTCTTCTCTCATTACCACTATTTGTCTCAGTTCCTCAGAATCCCTTCCTGCAAATGTTAGTTCAGGTTCAGGGATCTGCGCTGTATCTTCCACTGTGAAGACAGATGCAAAGAATTCATTTAGCTTCTCTGCAATCTCCTTATCGTTCTTTAGTACACCTTTGACTCCCTTATCGTCCAAGGGTCCAATCGCCTCCCTAGATGGTCTCCTGCTTTGAATGTATTTATAGAATTTTTTGTTGTTGGTTTTTATGTTCTTAGCAATGTGCTCCTCAAATTCTTTTTTAGCATCCCTTATTGTCTTCTTGCATTTCTTTTGCCAGAGTTTGTGTTCTTTTTTATTTTCTTCATTCGGACAAGACTTCCATTTTTTGAAGGAAGACATTTTGCCTCTAAGAGCTTCCTTGACTTTGCTCGTTAACCATGCTGGCATCTTCTTGGCCCTGGCGGTACCTTTTCTGATCTGCGGTATGCACTCCCATTGAGCTTCTAATATAGTGTTTTTAAACAACTTCCAAGCATTTTTGAGTGATGTGACCCTCTGGACTTTGTTTTTCAGCTTTCTTTTTACCAATCCCCTCATTTTTGTGAAGTTTCCTCTTTTGAAGTCAAATGTGACCGTGTTGGATTTTCTTGGCAATTGGCCATTTACATGTATGTTTAATTTAATAGCACTGTGGTCACTGCTCCCAATCGGTTCAACAACACTTACATCTCGCACCAGGTCCCGGTCCCCACTGAAGATTAAGTCCAGGGTTGCCGTCCCTCTGGTCGGTTCCATGACCAACTGGTCTAGGGAATAGTCATTTAGAATATCTAGAAATTTTGCTTCTTTGTCATGACTTTGTCATGGCAAGAGGCTGCGGGGAGGTAATAGATGGCTACGGCTCTGCAGTGCACAGGGACTGAGGGAACTATCACTGTTCATCCCTGATTCTGTTCCTCACAACTCCAGCATGTCTTCCCCTGCCCCTTTTTTGGGGGGGAGGGGGAGTTAGAGTGAGGACTAAGGAGTTAAACCGAAAGCTTCATGGGAAAAATAGGCTTTGGGAAGGATTCATCTTTGGCTAGCTGTAATCTCTAAAGCCATCTCTAATCTCTTTATTGTGGAACTCCTACAATACAATTGCTTCCTTTCCCTTTTTTCTGTGCTGTAAACAGCACATTTCAATATTTTTCCTCGCATTCTCCTGTTGTATCAAAACTCTCTTCCCATGTTGTAATTTGACATAATTAATATTTAGAATTCTCTGAAGAATTATGTATTCCTAAACCCTATTGAACAACTAAGGCATCATTTTGTAAATCATTCCAATAAAGCAGATGACTTTAGCAGCCTTGTAAATCTCTAGGACTTGCAATGTATTGAAATGCTGAAAGGCTATATATTTGTGGACAGCTTAATTCTGATCACAATTAACTCACGTGTGTGTGTGTGTGTGTGTAAACACTCAATATGTGTGAATATATACACACATATATGACAGCTGGCAGTGAATGCTTTAGCTCTACTTTCCTAAATGTTGAACCTGTGGTTTTAGTAGGTTCCACACCCACAAAAAAGCTCTTGCGGTCTTTTATAGTTTCCAAGCAATATCCGGGTAAGTTTGAAGACAATAGATTCACTAGAAGGGTGTTTTTAAAAGGTTATGTATACAGTAGTTGCCTTAAACATGCCCTGCCTGGATCCCAATAATGGCAGCAACTTGTCTTTTGCGTTTTTCAATAATGGAGTCTCCTTCTTCAGGCAAAGGCTACAATTTCCAAAATAATAGAAATTTTCTTCTTCAGGTTAAACATACCCAAGTTCCTTTAGCCTTTCCTGATCTTCCAAGTATTTAAAACAATTCAGCAGGGCACCATTCTTTAAAAAGTCTGCTGTTTAGAAAGCAACTTAGAAGCATGTAGATTATGCTTTAGCACAGGGATGGGGAGCTGGATCCAGATGGTGGACCAAATCTTTATCTTCCCCCATCCCTGAGGGCATTCAGTGGACCTTACTCCCAGGTGAGTGCATTGGAGCATGTATGATAAAATGAAAGGGTGATATCCAACATTAGTCATACCCTGAGTATGACTACGGCTGAAATTCCAACCCCACTTACCTCAGAGTAAACCCCACTGCATTCAATAGGTTTTACTTCTGAGGAGACATGGTTAGAATTGCATTGTTAGTTGGATATCATCACCATTGTTTATTTGTATGTCGCCTTTCCATAGAAATCTATGCTCAAGGCACCTCACAACATGAAAAAAATTACATAATTCAATCAACTACAAAACAAAATGCAAACAGTCAAACAATCAGTTAAAGAAATCATCTCATTAATAATGATCACATTATAATTATAATTCATTTATATATATATACAATTCATAACAAACTCCAACAATAGAATAAAAAAACATTATTCCAATAACTCAAAACTAACTGACCTCCAGAATTAAATTTTGGCCCAAACAAAAGCCCCTAAACAACACTCCACAGTCAATACAGTCTCTGGCATCTTCAGATAGTAGTTTTTATACCTAGAATCAGTCAGGGCTCCACGCTATGTTTTGTTGCTTTGTTATGGCTTTTAGTTAAACTACTAAATCATTAATCTATCATCTATGGCTTTACATGAGCTGACTATAGTTGCTCAATAGTGAGATCAGAAGGTGTATTTGAGACTGTTTAGTCTAAAAGTAAACTATATCGCACAACTCAAAACATGAACTGCTTCCAGCTGTTTTGCTTGTTTGCTTGCTTGTTAATTAAATGTGTATCCTGTCCTTCCTCCCAAAATGTTTCCCCCTTAGAGATCCCACTGACTATTTTTTAAAACCTATAGAGTGGGTGTATATATAAATATATATCTGCCAACATTTGAAAATCCATGACAGATCTTTTTGGCTCCTCCTGAAGCTAGACTTTCCCAATGTCTGTGATGCATACCAACCTTTCTTGCCAAAGAGAGAAAGAAGAGAGTAAGAATCAAAATAGTTGGACTGACTGTTTTCGGGGGGGTTCTCTCCAAGCCTGTGATTTTACATTCTGCAAAAAAAAATGTTAAAGAAGTCAAAGCAGATGGACAAGCTTAGCCTGGCAGACACCTTTTTGTCCAGAGAATGGACCTTTACATAACTAAAGAATTGGCCAAGAACAGGTGATTAGTTGTCACCGAAATTAATAGCTGGAAATTCTTCTGGAAAGGGACATGCCTTCCCCCTTCCCCTGGCTGGAGGTGTGTCCATATGAAGAGAGCAATAGCCTGGCAGTCTTTGGACTAGAGCTGGAAAGAGACAAAGAACTTTTTTGCTTTCTGTGCAGAACCACAAGTTATTGTTTTGGTATGTTCCCTAGAAACCTAAAGGGGGAATGGGATCTGTTGGAGTGTTAATGCTGTGAGCCATTCATCTGGCACACAGCGTGTGTGTGTGTGTAGAAACATTATATCAGGACCCCTAAAAATGCTCACCAGTTATTGGCTGAGGAGCTCATAACAAGCCATGACCAACTGAATTACTTCCCATCTTGAATGGGTTGAGTCCATTGTTCTTCCTTTGACTGGCTGTCATTCTTGCCGTTTTATCAGCTTATAAGAAAAGAACAGGAGGAAGAGCTTTGCAGCATCACGAAGTGAAAGAGCCCCTGTGAGAAATAGCATGCAATCAATGAAGAGAAGCTGAACTAGAGAGAGGGGTGGGGGCTAAAAGAGAAAGGCTTCCCATGTGGCCCACCTGGCCATTTTGGCCAAGCCACATATGCCTGCCTTACACTTGATTGTCAGGACTTCAAACCACAACACAGGCACCTAGGGTCATGCTTGAAGAGAACCCTGCACAGTTGACAATCAGCTGGGATCAGCTGTTCCCAATGCAGCCAAGGGGGTTGGGAGGAAGCAGCTTGGATTCATAGTGTTTCATCTGGAGAGAGAAAATCCTGCAATCCTATACACACTCATCTAGGGGTAGTAAGGTCCACTGAATACTGTGGAAATTATTTCTGAGTAAACATGCGTAGTAAACATGCACTAGAACAATGATTAAATTTTAACAGTTAAAGTATGCTTGTCTCTGCACATATGCATGAAAGAAGAGGAACGTTTTAATAGGTTGGTTAATGAATTTTAATGGACTGAACTGAATTTTTTCCCCTGCTAGTGTGTTTTTTGGTTGAATAACAACAGTTAGATTTTTCTTGACACTTTTATTTTTCTATTCATTTTTAAACTTGTTGCCAATGTTGTAAGCTGTTTAAAATGTTGTCTGTGACTTCTGGTTTAACTATTTGACTCTGATGGAATCATCCAAGTTTGCATCCTATCATTTTTGCATTTTTAAAACAGTAAAGCTAAATATACCTTCTGCAATCTGGAAAGGAGAATTTAATTGTACTCTTAATTTTGTTTTTGTCTACTTTGGAGAAGACTAAATAGAGCTGAGTTTGATTTTATTTCCCAGGCTTGCAAGACTGTGCTCAGTCTTAATTTAATTTGCTTTCACTTTTGACTAAAGAGAGATCTCAGGGTTTTTTTTTTGTTTTTCAAATGCAATTGTAAAGCAGTCGAACCATTGTGTGCCTCAACCAGTGGGAAAGGGAGAAGGGAGGAGATGAATAGAAGCAGCCGGAGCAATGTGCACAAGCAGCTGCTACATAGAAAGTTCTGCCACAGTTTTCTTGTCCCTTGCCTGCTGTTAAGATTCCTTATTGAATTTACCGGAGGCCAAAACCATGCATTAGATATAGGGATGGTTTTCTTTTCGGTTTTGCTAATAAGGAAGCCTGCAACTTTTATACCCTTTATTTTCATTTTAATTAAAATATGCTGCCCATCCAGGGTAACCTTTGATGTGCCCCTCTTCTGTATCTTTTGAAGGTAAGAGAGCCTTTTTCTGCTTCCGAGAGTTTGTGATGTGCAAAACAGAAAATCCCCTGACGTCTAGGACAGTCATAGTTGTCAATATGCTGCACACCTCCTTCCCTCTCAAGTTCTTATCCCCAGCAGCAGTTGGGCTCTGGTCTCTGTGCGACAAGTGCAAGGCCTAATAGCAGCCAAGCAAAAGGAGTCTTTTGCTTGATTCATTGTATGGGGCTTATGAAACCTACTATTTCAATTCTTACCCAACAGAAAGCTGCAAAAGCTGGTTTTATTTTGGTTTTAATTCTGTGTCACACAAAAGGCATTAGGGCTGGTTACAATGATGGGCAGGCACAATACAAGTACTGACTAGTTTTGGTAAATAGCACAGATATAACTAGAGTTTTCTTGCTCCACATAGAAACAACTAGTTTTGGAAGTCTTTCATTTTCTCCCCATCCCCACCCCCTCATCTCTTCAGCAGAAGTATTTTTAGTCAATCAGCGTACGACCTGCACACAGTGTGTGCAATTGTTGCAGTAGAGAAGGAATGTACCTGAAGGAGGAGGGAGTCAATGTAATTGAATGGATTGCAGTTCCTATTTAGAGTGGTGTTGGGGCAAGCCATCCGTAAGTCCCCATGGAAGAATAAACATGCTTGGTGAGTTTCCCTGTCCCCTCTCTGTGCAGCAACAGCATGTAGCACAGGCAAGTCTCACTGGAGGTTGATGGCTTAAAGCCTGTCAAGGTTAGTGGAAATGGGCTCTGGGTCTATGTGCAGCAGAGCGTACCACATCCGTGCTTGTACTCATTGTAACACTAGGTCGTACATGAAAATGAACAGGCTAACATGGTCAGGTGGGGTGTTTGGGAGCAAATGGAGTGAAAGGAGGGGAGAAGCAGCCAGGCCTTTTTTGGTACTTCTTTCTTATTTTTTTCCCATCTTGTATAGTCTCCTAGAAAACAAAAGTATTATTTGCTTTAAATTGAACACTTGGGATCCCCTGAAGTTTTCTTTTTCAGCAAAAACAGAAAGCAAGGAAGCAATAGCCAATGGCTTTTAAATAAAGCTGAACCTGATTCTTGGTTTGTATGTTTGTTGTTTTCCAAATGTGGCTGTAGAGATTGCAGACTAAAGTGGAAACCCATGGGGCTGGTTGTCCTTAACCTTTTCCCTTGTGCCATTTTTCTGCAAAAATCTCCTGAGTTGCTTTTTGCATGGGCATGTCTCTTTTCCCATGGAGAGCAAAAAGCAGTTTTGATCCCATATGGGGAAATAGTACATTTCCCCCATGTTGATCTCCTGCTTTGGTTTGTAGCATCTATGGCTGCATACAACCAACAAAGAAAAGTAACTTCCCTAGGGATAAACTGCATGCTACTGAGTTTCTCATGTCATATGGACCTCAAGGACAGTGGGGATATATCTGGAAAAGAGAAGAGGTCCTGTCTACCCTGCAAGCTGCGTACTTTAAAAAAAACCTGAGCAATATAGGACACAATGAGATTGCAATACTTTTAATTTGCTGTGTATTTTGGAATCTGTGGACGCCACACAGCAATTTATTGTGGACTCACTGCTACTCATGCATGCAAGTTTCCTGCAGTGTCCACATGACATTGTCCTCATCAAGATGCTGTCCCATATTATTTTCCCATTGAATCTAGATTTACTGTTTGGGGGGGGGGAGATAAATTACAAACAAATGGAAATGGTACATCTGGATTAAAAGGGAGGAAGATGGGATGGCATTTTAAGAGGATAATGATATGTACATGCTGTGAAAAACTTGCATGTATGAGGAGCACTGTCTGCAATAAACCGCTGTGTGGAAGCACCCTATATCCACAGTGTGCTGTCTGGCATTGTAGAGCCTAGTCAACTCTCTGGTGTTCTAGGAAGTTATAGGCTAGGAAGCATACCGGATGAAAGCTAGAGCACAGTTGATGCAAGTCTTGCTATATTGACCAAACACTGGCTAGTGCACATAAGTGTGCCTACCATGTGGCAGGACAGGTGGCAAAAAGGCACACTTTGCATCTTGCACTACAGCCTCAAACAACTGGTCAGTGGAGCTATTTCAGATAGTTTGGAGCTATTTCAGCCGATGCCCACTGTGGGAGAAGGACCCTTGGTCCCCTTGAGGACCCACCATGACCAAATGTCTGCAGATTTTGTGGATAAAGTCACTTGACTTTGGAGATGACTCCGTAGCTTGACAACTTGACTTGGTGCAGTTCTGAGTGAAATGCCCAATGCCACATCTTGTCATGTGTTGTAAGATCACTTCCATTTTATGCAGCCTGATAAAGTGGGCAAGGTGCCTGCACCTGACCATGTGCCCTCTTGGTCCTTGTCCTTCACAGCTTATTAAATCTAGCAGAAGGGGTTGGGTTCAGGCAGAGCTTGGAAAAGTTACTTTTTTGAACTACAACTCCCATCAGCCCCAGCCAGCATGGCCACTGGATTGGGCTGATGGGAGTTGTAGTTCAAAAAAGTAACTTTTCCAAGCTCTGGGTTCAGGTGATGGTTAACATTTCATTGTGGGAGGGGGTGGTCCCTGCCACCTTAAAAGAAGCAGTGGTGCAGCCATTCCTAAAGAAACCAACTCCGGGGCCTGTTGGTTTAGATTAATTCCTGGCTAGTTATAAACACCCCCATCTTAGGGAAGTTGGTGAAAAGGGTCGTGGTGAGGCAATAGCAGACATTCTTGGATGATTCTGATCATCTAGACCCATTCTAGCATAGCTATAGGCCTGGCCAAGTGACTGAATTGGCCTTGGTCTTCCTGATGGATGACCTTTATTGAGAACAAGACAAGGGGAGAGCAATCTTGCTCCTCCCTCTCAGTCTCTCTGCAACTTTTGATACCATTAACCATGGTGTCCTCTTGGACTGGATCTGTGGGATGGGTTTGGGGGCACTGTGTTACATCAGATCCATTCCTATCTACCAGACAGCGGAACTGGAAAAGCACTCTTCAGGCTGCTGGCAGTTATGCTGTGGGATGCTGCAGGGCACTGTTTTATCTATATGAAGACATTAGGATTTAAGAGATTTGGAGCAAAATACCTGATAGCTGATAGCACTCAAGATTTATTTCTCCATAACCTCTGAATCAAGAGAGGCCATGCAGGCCCTGCCAAATCCACTGAGGTTGTACTGTTCTGACAGGAAGGTCATTTGTTTAAGGAGCTGCAGGGTTCTAGAATAAAGGGAGTCCTATCAAATAAGAAACATCTGGCTACCCTTCTGTTGCATGAGAGGTGGCTCTTCCAGCAGGGTCAAAGAACAAATTCCATTGAGTTAGGTTATATAGCAAAACAATTAACCTTTTCCCTGTTGGAAACTATTCCTTGCTGATATCCTATTAATAGTTCTAGCCTGTACAAAAAGCAGAACAGCCAATAAAATATAACCTGTATTACTGTGGGTGTTTGGTACAAGTCTGACTTTAATCTTGTTTAGCTGCTGAAAACGTGCCAAAGATGAGCAAAGAAAGGACAAATCTGTTTTGCTCAGCAAGCATCCATCAGATCTGACATCCTTCCTGTATCTCTGGGCAAATTAAGAGTCATTAATTCTTCATTATGCTGGGGAGTCTTATTCTACCTTGGGTATTTGTAATGTGCCTATTATTCTCACCTACTGCAAATAGAGTTAACCTCAAGGCCATGGGACATCAAGATAGATGGCAGCCAGATGAACAGGACAAGTTAATGGTACTTCATATGTCTCATTATAGTACACATGCCCTGAATGTTTTGTTTTATTGCAAAATCACTCCAGCATTCACAAGTTCCATATCCTGTTATAATAAAATATTTGGCACCCTGTGATGGCCTCACTTAACCTGGAAGCTACTAGCCTGGATACTGATTAAAAACATTCCAAGAGGGGAATTTTATGTGTACAGATGACTATATAAGATGAGATTGACTCACAGTCCTTTTGCACCTGGGCTTCATGATAATTTTATACAGAAAAAAATTAAATTTTAGAAGCCATTGCACCACTTTATACAATTTAACTGTTTGCTTTCGTTGATTATACAGCCATAAGAGTGGCTTTCCTTTCCAAAAGGAAAACATTGTAATTATATTGGGGTTTCCCCCCACCTTTTTATTCTATATCAGGCACATGTACTCTGCCACCCAACTTTAAACCAAATTTGACCCTGATTAGCCAAGCTAAACAGCTGTTAGTCCAGTTTTTAAAACACTGACAGTTGGTTCTTATTGAATATATCCTGCGCTATCATAGACTCCGATGTTAATTTTCTTAAATCAGCCATGCTTTTTAAAAAAATTTACACTGTGGAAGATGAAGGCAAGTGTATGGGGCAAGATCAGTAATAGGATTATAGGTATTCTGTGAACATGTTTCATTTTTAATTAATTTGAACAAATTATGAGAGCACTGACCAGGGTTCTTGGATTTTTTTACGCCTGTTTTAGACTTAAATTGTTTATTCTCGCTTAGTGTTTTGTATATCACCATGAAAATGTAGAGGGTTGTAAAGCAAGTATTTCTGAGTTCAGGACTATAGGTTTTTTAAGATTTTGTTTTGAAATGAGCTTATGGGAAGCAGCAGAATGACATGGGAGTATTTTCAATTTAACGTGGTGGAATGTGAAAAATCAATGTTGGCTATAGTACATGGCTACTCTTGTGGCTGTATAAATAAACTCCAATTGTCCAGTTGAGTTAGAGATGGAGAGAAACATAGAGGCAGAGAGATTGGTTTGGCCTTAGTTTGGCCTTACAGCTATTAATTAGCTACTAAATGTTAGTTAGTGGATCCAATCAGGGCCCATGCGCAACATGCCAAAAATTGTGGCCTACTCGTCAGCCTTTATTAAATTATTCATACTGATTCTGTTTGCTCAGCAGCAACCCAGTGGAACAGGGAGGATAACACAATCCATGACTCAAAACCACAAACTCAAAACTATAACTGAAATGAATATACTGGTTTACTGATGTATAAAGCTTCATGGTATAATGGGATTGAGAGAAAATAAAACAAATATAATACTTTGACATTACAGCAATTTAAAGTAACTTGGAAAATATCTTAAAGCAATATGATATATATTCACAAATAGGCAAAAAACCTTGCAGTTTAAGAATGTACCTATAAAGGTAAAGGTGTCCCTGCACTTATAGTGCGAGTCATTTCCGACTCTTAGGGTGACGTCTTGCAACGTTTACAAGGCAGACCTTGGGTTTGCCAGTTCCTTCCCCAGCCTTTCTTTACCCCCCAACGTATGCCGGGTACTCGTTTTATCGACCACGGATGGATGGAAGGCTGATCCTCCATGGCGCAGAGTAGAATGAATCTATAGCCAACAGATATTTCTATCAAACTTTAAAAAGCAGTGAAATTGGACAGCTATAGTGAGTTGACCAGGGGAGCAGGAGACCTGACCTCCTCTCTGAGATATTGTACTGCACTACAAATTTGTCAAAATGCAAACACAATTTGGGTTGGTCTTTCACAGTCCAATCCACTTCCTGTGTAGCTTGGAAGAATTGGGTAATATGTGCCTCTGAGCATATGGTGAGTGGTGGCAACACTTGCCATCTCCAAAGATGGAGATTTACATTTTTGTACTTTTGTTGGTGTTCTTCTAACTTCGCTTCTTTCCTGTGTTACTCTTGTTTCTACAGAGAATCTAACCTAGAAAATTATATTTCTCTCATTATTCATCGTAGAAATCTGTGTCAAATTTATTTTAATTAATTTCAAAGCCTTTTTATTGGTCAATGTCATATGATGGTGAATATAGCCCTTTTTTGTTTCAAATTGGAAGTTATGCTCTATTTCTATTTTGGCTGCATTAACAGTTGAATCTGAAACTGCAGTTTGATGTAAAATCAAACGGATTACAATATGTTGCTACTTAAGCAATGACTCTAGCTGTTGGAAAAAACAAACTTGGCCTGCCCAAGATGCATGTTTTCAGCCTGCTATGTTTAAAATATTCCACTTAAGGAAGGTAATCACGATCAATTAAAAATGTAGAGCACACCTAGAATTTTGCTAGAATATATTTTACCTCCCACTGTTTGATGTTGGTCAAACTGAGACACTCTTCATGTCCATTGGAAAATATTCTGCAGAACAGTCAGTGCCATTCTTCTACAATTGTTTTTGGAGCTTTTTTTTTTTAGTGTTGCAAAGTGTTGCTGTAGTTCACTGAAACAGAAACAAAAGAGAATGATTTACTAAAGGAAACTTCATTAAAATTGCAAAGTAAATCAAACATATTTAAAGTGACTATCTGAACGATATCAAGGGTTTTAATATAGCTGCTTCCTACCTGCTAAAACAAGATCAGCACAGCACATGTCTTGTTTCTGTTCTTTAGGCTGACTGCAGGTGTTACCACCGCTCACCATATGCTCAGAGGCACATGTTACCCAATTCTTCCAAGCTACACAACAAGTGGATTGGACTGTGAAAGACCAATCAAATGTAATATTGTGTTTGCATTTTTACAAATGTGTAGGGCAATACAATATCTCTGAGAGAAGGTCAGGACTCCTGCTCCCCGGTGCATTCACTATAGCTGCCCAATTTCCCTGCTTTTTAAAGTGCAATCATTGCTAGGATAGGTAAAACTGACCATGAGGGAGGAGGAGGTGGAGGGGAGAGTAGAAGGAAGAAGGAGAGGGAAGCAGAAGGAGTGGGAGAGGAAAGGGGAGGGGTGAAGGAATGGGGAGGGAAGGGGCAAAAGGGAGGTGATGGGAGGGAGGAGGAGGGCAGGTTTGATCATTCGCATACTTATTGAGTTTAATGAGATTTACACCCGTCCAATCATGCTTGAAAATGAAATGGACTGCCTTCAAGTCGATTCCGACTTATGGCGACCCTATGAATAGGGTTTTCATGGTAAGTGGTATTCAAAGTAAGTTTAGCATTGCCTTCCTCTGAGGCTGAGAAGCAGTGACTGGCCCAAGGTCACCCAGTGAGTTTCATGGCTATGTGGGGATTCAAACCCTGGCCTCCCAGGTTGTAGTCCTAGAATAGGTAAAACTGACCATGAGGGAAGAGGAAGGGGAGTGCAGAGGGGAGGGGGAGGAGGATGGGGAGGGGGAAGGAGGGGATTGGAAGGGGATGGGGAGGGAGGGGTGAAAGAGGGGTGAGGGATGGGGCAAGAGGGAGGGGATAGGAGGGAGGAGGAGGGGAGGGCAGGTTTGATCATTTGCATGCTTTTTGAGTTCAGTGGGATTTAGTCCTGTGCAATCATGCTTAGGATAGGTGAAACTGACCTGGGGGGGGAGGGGAGGAGGACAGCAGGAAGGGGAGGGCTGTTTTGTGTATCACCATGAAAATTTAGAGGGTTGGTAAGCAAGCGTTTCTGAGTTCAGGACTATATGATTTGTAAGGTTTTGTTTTGAAATGAACTTATGGGAAGCATCAGAATGGC
Organism: Rhineura floridana; assembly: GCF_030035675.1. Lineage (NCBI taxonomy): Eukaryota > Metazoa > Chordata > Lepidosauria > Squamata > Rhineuridae > Rhineura > Rhineura floridana. The sequence goes on from NC_084485.1 coordinate 62,796,746, forward strand.
ATGGGGGTATTTTCAATTTAACATTGCAGAATGTGAAAAATCCATGCTGACTATAGTATACAGCCACTATCGCGGCTGTATAATTTGCATAAGCTAATTAATTAATATAATAAAAATATGAACAAACAGAATAAATCATACATTTTCCTCTTAATTTCCTCCAGCCCCCTACCTGTGCATTTTAGCTCTTAATTTCCTAGAATATTAGATTAAAGAAGAGTTACCTATGAGTGGGTAGGCCTGAAGCCTTCACTTTGAGCAAAGCATGCGAAAGCAGGGTGGCAGATAGCAGCAAGGAAAGGAGACAAAGTAATCCAAAGGCAATCCCCCCGAAGAACTAACTCAGCAAAATCAGAATACTTCTTTTATACTAACCAACAAACTTAGTCAGGAGGTATTAATTTTAATGATTATGGGTTCACTCCCGTAACATGTAGTCTATGCGTAGACTATGAATTATCACAATCCATCTGAGAGGGGCACAAAAAGGAGCATCTGAGACCCCATGTTCAATGGTATCCAAAGCCACTGAAAGATCCTGAAGGACCAACAGGATTGCACTCACCCTGTCTATCCCCCAGAGAAGGCCAATTGTCAGAGTGACCAGAGCTGATTCCATTTCAGAACCAGACCTGAACCCAGATTATAATGAGTCCATGTAATTTGCTTCCTCCAAGAATGTCTGCAGCTGAATTGCCACCACCCTCTCAAGAACATTGCCCAAAAATGGGGCATTAGAGACCACCCCCTCATGCAAGGATGCATTGACCATGCCCTGGATCCACCTGGTCTTGATTTGCAAGAAAAATCCAGAATGGACAAGGTTCAAGAGGGCATGTAGTGGGATGGATAGCCACAAGCACCTTGTCCACATCCTCAGGCCTCAATAAATGGAACTGATCCCACAGAATTGGATAAAACAGCATGCTGGACACCTCACCAGAGACTGTATTAATAGCAGCATCAAAATGACCATGAAGGCAGGTGGCTTTGTCCCCAAAGTGCTTGGCAAACCTATCACAGTAGGTCTTTGATGTTGGTGATCATTGGGACTGGAGGGGCAGAAGGTAGGGAGCCCAATAGTAGGTGAAACCAGAGCCAATGACAAGCAGAGCCCAGTGAAGACTGGTGCACATTGGGAGTGCTACCAACAGTATATAGAGCCAGAGCCAATGGCAGATGGAGCCACCATCTGATCAGCTGTAAGTAACAAGGCAGGCATGTTGGGGGTGGCTGAGGGTAGACTAAAGTTGGTGGGCCAGTGCCCCATTTGCCCAAATTGACCAGCCTCTACTGCTTTGATAGTTCCAACATCCTATTGGTGGCTATTTGAGGAAGCGATGGAGGTAGCAATATAGGTCTTTTTTTGCCATCATTGCCTGCCTTCATCACCATATGCCTTCATCACCATATGCTAAGCACAGTTATGCCCTCTAAACACTGTTTGGTCAGCTTTACAATGACCTTGTGCCATTTCTACTCTAGCCATGGTCCAACCTGCTTCATTGCTTGTTTGTTGTTATGTGCCTTCAAGTCGACTATGACTTATGGCGACCCTATGAATCAGTGACCTCCAACAGCATCTATCATGAAACACCTGTTCAGGTCTTGAAAGTTCAGGTCTGTGGCTTCTTTTATGGAATCTCTTGTTTGGCCTCCCTCTTTTTCTACTCCCTTCTGTTTTTCCCAGCATCATTCTCTTTTCTAGTGAATCATGTCTTCTCATGATGTGTCCAAAGTAGGATAACCTCAGTTTCATCATTTTAGCTTCTAGTGACAGTTCTGGTTTAATTTGTTCTAACACCCTTGATCTTTTCTGCAGTCCATGGTATGCGCAAAACTCTCCTCCAACACCACATTTCAAATGAGTCAATTTTTCTCCTATCCATTTTTTTCACTGTCCAACTTTTACATCCATACATAGAGATCGGGAATACCATGGTCTGAATGATCCTGACTTTAGTGTCCAGTGCTACAACTTTGCATTTGAGGACCTTTTCTAGTGCTCTCTCGTAGCTGCCCTCTCCAGTCCTAGCCTTCTTCTGATTTCTTGACTATTGTCTCCATTTTGGTTAATGACTATGCCAAGGTCTTGATAATCCTTGACAAGTTTAATGTCCTCATTGTCAACTTTAAAGTTACATAAATCTTCTGTTGTTATTACTTTAGTCTTTTTGATGTTCAGCTGTAGTCCTGCTTTTGTGCTTTCCTCTTTAACTTTCATCAGCGTTCATTTCAAATTGCTTGTAGCTCTGAGGAAAATCAAGGAGCACAACCAGCTCCACAGTGTTGGAGTGGGCACTCCAAAGCAATCACATCAACCGCTGAACTTCATCTTGGTGCTCCACAAGAGGTAAGGGCCTCAACATGATTGACAGGATGTCTGTGTCAAATCTGCAGTGCCCTGGTCTAGCCCTACGATGCTAAATCAAATATGCAGAACTCTGCTTTGCAATTGAGAATGAGAATTTGCTATCAAAAACATTTCCAACTAAACATAAATTCTTGGATTGTCTCCCAGAATGCTGTGGGTGGTCTCTTAAGACCACAGAGCACAGACCACAGTGGGCTACACATTTTGGCAGGGTTATCATCGTTTTCATTTCTCCTGCCAGTGACAGGATGAAAAACATATCAAATATTTGTGAAAATCTTCTTGAAAAGATGCCATTATGTAAATACAAGGGATGGGGAAACAGTTTGTGCTAATGCTATACAGAAGGCAATCTATTTCATAGTGAGCACTAACACCCCAAGGTAAAATGGAATCTTAAAGCATTCTTCCCTTTGACCATATAATCTGTAATCTGTGTGGTATAACAGTGTGTGTGTGTGTGTGTTGTTAGATCATATGGAGTTCTTTGGTTATATATTTATGTTGTTCTTGCTGGAAATATATCGGATGTCAGCTATTTAAAGTCCCAAACCAGCTGAAGTTAATTGACTCTAAGTTCCATTGAGAAGGAGCTCTCTGTGCATACAGTATTAAGTGCATAGAGCTCTTCCCCACACCAGTTGAATGCATTGACAGCAGGGAAAAATTTCCGCTGTGGCCAGCTGTGGTGGGCTGGGCTTGAGGGACATCCCCCATGAACTCTTTCAATGCAATGTGGGGTCCTGTGATCCTCCCTTCTATAGATAATAATAATCTTCACAGAGAAAGAAACTAAAACAAGAGATACAATTCTGCTTTGATTTTGGTGTCTTGAATAAGAACATGAGAAGAACCCTGCTGAATCAGACAAATGGCATTTTCTAATGCAGCTTTGTTCTCACAGCAGCCAATCTGAATTTAGTTATTAAGAAATTTACATACCGCCCTTCACCAAAAGGCCATAGGTAAGGGCAGTTTACAACATTAAAAATAACGTAATAAGCATACAATGCAAGAACTTAAAAACAATTATTTCAGTACAACTCATAATAAACCCAGCAGCATCAAACTGTTCATAAATTACTACAGCCACAGCCCCATCCAACCCTCATGCAAAACCCTTGTGAAAGAGGTGTCTCTTCACTTGTTTCCTAAAGGAAACTTTACTTTACTAAGTGTTACTAAGTGCACCTCAGTGGGGAGCGTGTTCCATGGTGGTGGAACTGCTACCAAAAAGGCCCTTCCACAGGACACAGTGTTATGCACTTCAGTCTGCATGGGTACCACCAGTTGGTCCTCATCTTCTAACCTTAAAATACAGGCAGATTAGTATGGGTGAAGGTGTTAACTTAGATATTTGGGCCCTAGGCCATTCAGGACCTTAAATGTAAATGCAAGCACCTTGAAATGAGCTGGGAAAACACCTAGCTCTCAATGAAGATGTTGTACTAGCCAACTCCATCAGAATCAGGAACACTGATGTGCTTTTCTCCATTATTTTTAATGAAAAATTTAACTCTAGAGCAGTACATCGATCAGACTACAGATTACACAGGTCTGTGAGACTCTACAAGGCATTGGTAGGCATGGCTGCTCCAGTGAAGATGTTGTTGCAACAGTTAGACGATTCCCCCGAAATAGCTTAAGTAGACTCAGGACAGGCTCACTACTGGTGTAGGAACAGTCTCCCAGATTGGGACTGGGCCAGCAAACGGGCAGATAGGCTAGGGAGTGGGCTCAGTCTGTTCATGGCTGCTCAGCAGGCAGTGCATCCTTGGTGATGGGGAGGAGACACCTCAACCAGTTCTTCTCCAGTCTCCTCCTCTGGTTATGACTCCAACTCCTCTTGCCCCGGGGGTGCAGCAGGAGGCAGCTTTGGAGGCATAGAATGAGTCTAAAAGCATGGAGATGGGAGGCTCACTGTCAAACAACTTTCATCTATCGCAGCTGGTACCTCTGGAGCAGGGCTGTCGCTGGCCAGACTAATGAAGTCTTCTGAATGAATGAATTAATGAATGAATTTATTTCGGTCATGCACCAGCCAAACCGAAGTCTTCTCAACTTTCAATCCCTTCAATCCCTTCCCTTTGCAGACCTGGCTATGGTCACCCCTGTTCTGGTATCCTCCGTGGTGGACTACTACTGTATATTATATGTTTAGGAGGAGTCTTGAGATGAGGTCAAGGAGTCTTGGGATAAGGTACTGGTTTTGGTTTATAAAGCCCTATACACCTTGGGAGCAGGACACCTGAAAGATCATCTTACCCTTTATATACCCAGTTGGTCACTGCACTTTATAGGTAAGGACCTCCTGCAGATACCATCTCATCAGGAGGACCATTCTGCACAACATAGAAAGTGGACCTTTAGTGTTATGGCACCTACTCTTTGGAATTCACTTCCCTTAAATATTAGAAAGGTGCCATCTGTGTTGTCATCCAAGAGTTCTTGCAACTGTTGCAGCACAGCCCTCATAATCATCTTTCCTAAAAGGGGGATATTTATGACCGGGTGGTAGTTTTGTGTCCATCTATGCCCAACTTGTATATTTGTAAATAAACTCAAATATTCCAAAATAACATGAGCCTCCCATGACCTCCCTTCCAAAGGAAATTAAATCCAGGTAAGCATTGTATCCTTGCTCAGACACATGAAGTGAGCACAGTAATAATGTTTAAGATAATATTTTGAGAATGTAGTATTTAATATACCTGTGCCAAGAGAAGCTCTGGTTCTAGTGCCATGGAAAGGATTTCAAGTAATGTTGCAATTCCTTTGCCATTCAGATGCCATGTTGTGCATCCATTTAAGCTCTGTAGAAGGACTTAAGCTATGCAGCTATACCTGGGCAGTTTGTGTCCCTTGTGCAATGCAAGTTGCAACAATGGATACCTGTAGCTGCACTGATACAAGGTGGCAACTAACAACATTGTCTTAACAAAGGGACACTTCTATGCAATCCTATCTACATACATATCCTATAGATTCAGGCTACTCAATGGTTAGTTATGAGAATAATTGCCATACCAAACACTGCAAGAAATATGTTACACAAATCAGGCATGATTAAAGCCTTCCTTGAACATACTGACATGTGATGATAGACTAAGGGGATGAGTACACTAGCTCCACCACTACATCACCATTCCTGTCACCCTCCACAAACTGGAAGGGAAACCTTTGAAGTAGAGAGTCCCTGTGGAGGCTCTCTGTACATTTTTGAAACTGCTAAAAGATGTGTGGGAAGCCTCCACGAATACAGACACTTCCCATTTCAGAATTTCCCCTCCAGTTCATGGCAGGCAAGGGGAATGTGATGGGATGGCAAAGCTAGCATACTCATCCCCACATTCTCTCCTTGTGTGTTAATTAACACCTAATCAGAATGCCTGATGAGGGCTTCTGTCTATGAGTTTACAAATGCAAACTTAGAATAACAGAATCATAAAATAGTAGAGTTGGAAGGGGCCTGTAAGGCCTCTGAGTCCAATCCCCTGCTCAATGCAGGAACCAAGTCAACTGATTTCTAGAAGCACACTGCCTCTGACCATGGAAGGAGAGCATAGGCATCATGGCTTGTAGCCACTGATTGCCTTATCCTCCATGTATTCGTCTAATCCTTTTTTAAAGCCATCCAAGTTGATGGCCATCACTGCCTCCTTTGAGAGTGAATTTCATAGTTTAGCTATGCGATGAATGAAGTACTTTTGTACAGACCTCCTGCAGATACCATCTCATCAGGAGGACCATTCTGCACAACATAGAAGGTGGACCTTTAGTGTTATGGCACCTACCCTTTGGAATTCACTTCCGTTAAATATTAGAAAGGTGCCATCTATGTTGTCATCCAAGAGTTCTTGTAACTGTTGCAGCACAACCCTCATAATCATCTTTCCTAAAAGGGGGGTATTTGTGACCGGGTGGTAGTTGCCGCAAACCAATGGTTCAGTATTGGTCCAGGGCTTTGTCAGAAGTGGTAGAATCACCGCTTCTTTCAAGACTGCTGGGGCTTCTCCCTCCCACACAGATGCATTGACCACACCCTAGATTCACTCAGTCACACCCCCTCACCAAACTTCAATAAGATAAGAAGGGCAAGATTACATGACCGCATTGTTGCAAGCGCCTTATCCACATCATCAGGCTGCATCAACTGAAACTGGTCACAAGAAGTTGCAGCAGATGTTGCATTGGACATCTCATAGTGGACGATAGTGAATGTGGACATGGCATCAAGATTGCTATGGAGATGAGCAGCTTTACCAACAAAGTGCCTTGCAAATAATTCACAGAGAGCTTCCAAAGGGTCTAAAACTCAGTGTCGTGGAGTAGATGTTAACAGATCCCAGACAATATGAAAAAGCTCCACTGGATGCCTACTTGAGGATGAGATGGAGGTAGAGAAGTGGGCCTTCTTCACTGCCCTAACTGCCACACAGTAAGCAGGATTATGTTGTTTTACTCATGTCCGGTCAGCCAGCTTATCTTTCACCACTTGCACTCTATCTGGCCTGTTTCATTGCCCTTAGTTCACTGATGTACCAAGGTGCAGAATGGGCTCCACAGTGTTTAAAATGGTGCTCAGGGGCAATAGGTCAACAGCCAACATGTTTTGTTGTTCCACAGTGTAACAAGGGCTTCAACAGGGTCACCTGCTCTATGTACTGGAACCCCTTCCATAGGCATTCAGGAATCCACTGGATTCCATTATTCTCTGAGGGCAGAGGAGTATCAGAACTGTAAGTCCAAACTTCACCAGGAAGTGATCTGACCATGACAACAGGGTGACATCCCCCCTCCATCTCCAGACCTATTCTCAGACGTTGGAACTGCTCACCCATAGCACCTCCATTTTCTCTGGATTTAGTCTCAATTTATTGGTCCACATCCAGTCCACTACTGCTGTCAGTCACTGATTTAGGATCTTCACAGCCTCTCCTGGTACAGATGGAACAGAAAGATAGATCTGGGTGTCATCAGCATACTGATGCCATGTTATGTTATTTGTTATTTGTTACTTGAATTTATATGCCACTTTTTGATATGAGTATGCTCAAAGTGGCTTACAATAACACAAAAATGCAAATGACATCAATAGCAATCAATTCAAAAACAATAGTTTCAAATCATTTCAAAACATAACAATCCAACAATAACTCCAGTTGATTACCTAAACATTATCACATTTAAAGTCATAATAAAAACATCATAAAACAAGCTATCAATCATAAAATATTAAAAATTTCAAATTAATAAATATAACATTTCAATAATAATCACATAACATTCCAATACAAAAGCATAAGAAAGCCTTTTTTGTCACTCTAGCATTGATGATAGAGTCTTCACTGATGGCTACTGTTGTTATATGAAGACTCCATGTTCAAAGGCAGACTAACTAGGGGCACCAGTGGCTGGAGAGAACCATTGCCCCAATCCCCTGATAACTGCTGCCAATGGCTTCATGTAGATGAAGGGAGATGAGATTGAACTCTGTGGGACCCCACAGTATAATTCACATTGCCCTGTTCAGAGCTTGGAAGATTACTTTTAAAAAGTAATAAATTACAGTTACAATTACTTGGCCCAAAAAAGTAGTAATTACCATTACAATTACAATTGCTCTGAAAGTAACTGATTACTTTACTTTTTCTCAAAAGTAATCACTACAATTACATTTCAGTTACTTTTTTTAAAAAACTCCTACAAGGTGCTGGCCTTGGCTGCTGCACATCTAAGAAGCCTAAAACAATATTAAAAATAAACACACACACACAGGGGGTAGTAGAATAAAAAAAATTATCCTTAAGATTAACATAATGGCATAACAGAATCTCACATCCCCCCAAGCAATGAAGATACCCCAACTCTTGAAATCAGATTTTACACTTGAAATGTTTTTATAATATGTTTCTGTTATGTCTCAAAAGAACAAGATGCTCAAAGAGCATGTCAGACAAGGAATGTCTTTTTACAGTCATTACGTTGCCACCAGTACTAAACAGGCGTTCTACTGTGGCGCTTGAAGGCATGCCTGTGTTGTGCTGCAAAAAACACCGCAGCACACGTGGAAAGCCATGGAGTGATGACACTTCCCTGCTGGGAGACCTCAGGTACCTCACCAGTTCCTCCTCAGCAGTGTCCACTGCTGACTTCTTGCCCTGGGGCAGAAAGTTAAAGAAGTCATCTTCTAAGTCATCTCCTTCCTGGTCTTTATCTGAAGACTGATCACTGTCCTCATTAAGTACACCCATCTTTATTTCAGCTTTCAACAAGGCTTCCATTGTGTATCTAAGAAAGAGAGAGGATATGTTAACACATATATGTTAGGAAACCATCATCTGCTCTTCATTTCCTGATGCTTGTCATGTCCCCTGGTTCAGGGTCCAGCCTGAGCCTGTGGATGATGACATGGAAGGTAGGAAGGTGACCAGGTCACCACACTCATGGGGCAGCACAGCAGACCCTTAAGGATTACCTGCAGCAACCCAAGGTTGTGATGAGGAGCCCCAGGAAGAAAAGGACCAGCCCCTGCCTACCACCTTAAGCCCTCTGATGCCTCCCTTGAGACAACATTTCCCTTGGAGTAATCCACCCAAAGGGCTTTCCTAATGTTCTTACTTGTTGGTATGGGTGGTGGCCTGACACAATTCCAGCCGATCTAGTTTGAAGCGAGGGTGTACGCAGGCTGCCAGAAGAAGCAGATCCCTGCCAGATCCCTACCTCTCAAGGGTTGTCTGCTGCTGCTTCAGCATTTTGGGAGGAGGGGTCTCATGCATTGGTTCAGGAAGGCCACGTCTCCTTGCCTTTATTGCTTCTTCAATTGCTCTCAGCTTCTCAGGGTGTGCCCTCTGAGGAAGAAGAACAAAGCATGAATCCAAGAAAAAATGGAAGAGGAACTTCACAATTTAAACATAAATAGACAATGGACACTCTTTGAGGACCAGCATGACAAAGGCTTACCTCAAAATGTTTCTTCACATTGGATGAGGAGGAAACAGCTGATCTCAGATTTTTGATCCTTGGAAGGCAGTAATTGCATCGTACAACAACATTTTTCCCACTCTGGCTCACAAATGTACAAGCTTTCTCAAAGCCAAACCATGGTACTTGCTGTTCTGCAGATGTGGCTGTGGGCAACTGGCACTGCTTCATGCCCTCCTCCTCCTCGTGCACAGGGCCTCCTTTCTGAACCTCACTTTCTAGTTTTGCCTCCTCAGGATCAACAAGCTGTGACGCAAGTGGCCGCACTAATTGACTGCTGCTCTCAGCAGCAAAACCTGCAACAGGCGTCTCTGTAATAAACAAGAGATAATGCTCCTATGTGGGTGAACTTCAGCTGTGATGTGCCCCCATCTCTTCCCCATGCTGCAAGATCCCCCAGTCAGAGTGGAAGTAAGCAGGTCGATAGCACAATTAAAAGAGATCCTATTTGCATCATTTTTGCTCACTAAATAACCCTGCCTGGGCCAGTCTAACCTACTATCTCACAGGGTTGTTGTGAGAACAAAATGAGACTAGGGTTCAAATCCCCACATAGCCATGAAGCTCACTGAGTGACCTTGGGCCAGTCACTGCCTCTCAGCCTCATGAAAACCCTATTCATAGGGTCACCATAAGTTGGAATCAACTTGAAGGCGGTACATATATTTTTTATTTTGAATATGATGATTATGATAATAAATATGCAGCATTTCAAATTAATTCTGTATGAGAAGCATTCCATGCCAAGCTTGGAAAACCAAGGATGAGGTATAAAATGTAGACAAAAATACTTTTGACAAAATGCCGTTTATATTTTATATATATGAGCCTGGGTAGGGAACATTTAATCTAGCCTACTTGCTTTCAGCAAGAAGGGTTAAGTGCCTTCAGGCTACGGCAGTCACTAGAAGGCCACAGCAGAGACAAAGGAGCCTAGTGTTGTGGAGATGTTAGATGGGAGCTTTGGGGAGTAAAGATGGAGGCTCCTGAAGGCTGCAATTCTAAACACACTTACTAAGGGATTAAGCCCCATAGAACTCAACAGGACTGACTTCTAAGTAGATATAGTTTGGACTGTGCTGTTGGTAAACCTTGACTAGGGTTCTTCTGCAAAGACATCCATATCCAAGCAGGGTTGGCAACCCCCTGCCTGGAATACCCTGCCCTTATCTTTTAATGTGGCTGCTCCAAATGTTTTTACAGATTTGACCCTTTACTTCAGAAAGAGGTCTGAAAAATGAGTAAGAGTAAGAAGTATCTTTTAAAATTGTTCTTTTCAATTCACTCTTGAATGAACATCATACCTAGGGCAGATCCACACCATTCCTTTAAAGCACATTCAACACCCATTTGAAGCACATGAATCCCACCACAGAATCATGGGAACTGCAGTTTGTTAAGAGTGGTGAGAACTATAACTGTGAGGGGGAAATGACACTTCCCAGAATTCTTTAGGGGAAGTCATGCGCTTTAAATGCGAGTTGGATGTGCTTTACACATATTGTGTGAATCCGCTTAATAAATTTTGCCTGCATGTAAATTGTTTTAATTAATTTTTCAAAATGAAAATAAGCTATAAAGTGTAGTGGGTGACCATGGGCTACTCACCATTTCTCAGCCTATCTGCCCCTCAGGATGAAAACAATGGAGAACCATGACTACCCCAAGGCATACTTAAAATGTAAAGGAAGTATTGTACAACCATAGTATGCAATTGGATATTTATAGGGACACAGCATGACAAAACTGGGTGGAAGTAAAAGTTCTACACTTAGGAAAAAGAAACCAAATGCACAGTTATAAGATGGGGGATACTTGGCTCAGCAGTACGACATGCAAGAAGGATCTTGGAATTGTTGTTGATCACAAGCTGAATATGAGCCAACAGTGTGATGTGGCTGCAAAAAAGGCAAATGCTATATCAGGCTGCATTAACAGAAGTATAGTTTCCAAATCATGTGAAGTATTAGTTCCCCTCTATTCAGCACTGGTTAGGCCTCATCTTGAGTGCTGTGTCCAGTTCTGGTCTCTGCACTTCAAGAAGGATGCAGACAAACTGGAACAGGTTCAAAAGAGGGCAACAAGGATGATCAGGGGACTGGAAACAACACCCTATGAGGAGAGACTGAAGGAACTGGGCATATTTAACCTGGAGAAGAGAAGACTGAGGGGAGATATGATAGCACTCTTCAAGTACCTGAAAGGTTGCCACACAGAGGAGGGCCGGGATCTCTTCTCAATGATCCCAGAGTGCAGGACACAGAATAATGGGCTCAAGTTGCAAGAAGCCAGATTTCGACTGGACATCAGGAAAAGCTTCCTAACTGTTAGACCCATACAACAATGGAACTAATTACTAGAGAGGTAGTGGGATCTCCGACACTGGAGGCATTCAAGAGGCAGCTGGACAGCCATCTGTCGCGAATGCTTTGATTTGGATTCCTGCATTGAGCAGGGGGTTGGACTTGATGGCCTTATAGGCCCCTTCCAACTCTACTATTCTATGATTCTATGAAAATATTTATATAAGCATGACGATCAAATATGTTTATTTATATAACCTGTAAAGATATTTATAGTGCAATCCTATGTTTGTTTACTCAGAAGCAAGTCCCAATGTATTCAATGGGGCTTACTCAACCAGGGAAAACTGCAGCCTCAAGTGATAAGGAACTTGTTCTTTTAACAAGTCCTTTAAGTTGAGAGCTTATCCCAGTCTGCGTCTGTGTTGAAATTGCTTTTTAATATGTTTTTAAACTTTTTCTTTAAAAAAAATGTTTTTAAAGCTTTTAAAAATGTTTTTAAAGATGTTTTGTTTTAATATATTTTAAAGCCTGTTTTTATGATTTTTAAAGTGTTTTTAGTGCTTTTGTTTGCTGCCCTGGGCTCCTACTGGGAGGAAGGGTGGGATATAAATAAAATAATAAAAATAAATAAATAAACTTCATTCATTTTTTTAAAAAATGAGTATTAGTTTCTTACATAATAAAAACTGTGATAAACCCTGCCTAATTTCTTTAAAAATAGGGTTGGAGGGAGAGAGATTTACAACACAAACACAAGCCTGCACTTTACTCATAATCATGAAAGGGCGGGGTTGCAGCCAGAGGTTTGAAAAGTTACTTTAAACTACAACTCCCATCAGCCCCAGCCAGCATGGCCACTGGATTGGGCTGATGGGAGTTGTAGTTAGAGCATGATCTGTTTTAAAAAAAGTTGTGCAGGGGGGGTTACGTTTTGGTGTATATCTCGGGAATTAGACCACCTAGAAACTTAATTTTTTTTTAATTCAAGCGGAGAGTCCAGAGAGTAAGGGGTGGTAGCCAGAGAGCTGGAGCCCCCCCCCAAAACCAGAGACTCCAGCCGAAAACACACACACCGGGGCACACACACACACAAATCATCGTCACTCACCTCCACAGCTCTTCGCCATTCTGCTGTAGCCTTCTTTCTCCTCCGTTGTTGTCCTTGCCCTGGCTTTTTCCTCCGGCGTCCATTTTTTCCTCTCAGAGTCAGACGCTAGCAGGCTCCCCCTGCCTATTCATCTCTTCCCTCGTGCCTCCTAACACAGATCACGAGGGAAGAGACAGTCTGCGCAGAGGTCCAATCAGTGTGAGGCACATGTCTTGTGTTAACCAATCACAGCCAGGAGCTGACTTCCCCTTGTTCCCGCCCCCAAGTAACGTCCAACCTAATGTGGAAACGTTAAGGTTGAAGCTGAAAAGTAGGGAAATTACTATTTGTTCCATTACTTGCCAAATGTAATGGAATTACCTACTCATTATTTAAAATTGTAACGAATTAAAAGTAACTCGTTAAAAATAATGAGTTACTTCCAAGCTCTGGCCCTGTTACATCTAATTCTGAATGGATCCAAGCACTTTTACCCTCAAAGTGCATCACAAATTTGTCATAGCTGTCCTCCAATGCCTATGGGAAGCCCACAATCAGGGCATGAGCACAACAGCACTCTTCCATTCACATTCTCCAGCAACCAGTCTTCAGAGACACATGCTGCCTCAGATACTAACATTATAAAGTTACCATGACTAGAAGCCATTGATAGCCGTATCCTCCATGAATTTCTCTAATCCTATTTTAAAGCCATCCAAGTTGGTAGCCATCACTACATTGTGTGGCAACAAATTCCACAATTTAGTAATGCATTGTTTGAAGAAGTTCTTCATTTTGTCTATCCTGAATCTCCCACCATTCGGCTTTATACCAGCAAGGCTGCCCCCCTTGCCAGTGAATGCACAGGGTCAAGAGTTCTTGCTTTCTCCCTTCCTCCATATCTACATAGAGTCTTTGTATGTCGAACATTAGTTCATCTAAGCTCACAGGTTATCAACAGTAGTCGTCCAGTGCAGGCGGAGGATAGAGGAGACCCCACCCAAGGTTTCTTGAGTCTTGGGAGATAGCAGAAATTTTCTATTTGGGAGTTAGATTTCAGAAGGCAGAACAGTGTTTATAATATATTGTTGCACGCCTCCCCAATCTCTGAGCGGTGAGATTTCCAGGGGTCCCTGCACACGCCCAGGGTTTGGTTTCCTTGGGAAAAAAGTCAGCAGAGACTGTGGTGTCTTTATGAAATATGGTTTATTCATTTACACACATTCCAACTTGAGCTTAGGATGGAGGGGTTCAAGGCATCAGCAGTCCAATATCCAGCTTTTCCATCAGGGTTACAGGAGATATCCTAAAGCCATGGTGCAAAGAGTCAATCTCTCTGCCTGCCTCCAGTTCCAGCCTTTCTCTGACTCAACTCAAAACACAAGGCTCTCCTAGGCCCCAGTGGGGGGGGGGAGGCTTTCCTGAACAGTCTCAATGACAAAAGGATCTTCCTGGCCCATGTACCAGTTGCTGGGCCCCTGATAGACCCATTAACAAACCTGGCCACTCTTTTAGCGTAACAAAAGAAACTCATCTGACCAGCAGGGAGAGCTTCTCACCCCAAGGCACAGGATTCCAAATCAGAGCCTGGAAGGGGACTCATAAAAATTATCCATTTCAACCCCCAAACTCACAACAATATGCTATTTATTCATATCTCGCATGCTACACCTAATAAAATGCATTCTGTGTTACCTTAGCCAACATTGCAGAAACAGAAAAATAGGAATACATATCAGCATGAAAGTAGTTGCTGAATATCCATTTAACATCAAAGTATAAGACTTTGAAGGCACATCTTAGTCAAAATAAGTTATAAGATGAAGGACTGAGTTAAACTCTAAGTCATATTACATAGCCAAAGTTACAAAGTACATGGGAATACATGGGTGGAATAGATGGATGGTTCTGTTATAAATGGATCTTGGACTTCCTCATGAGCATAGCTCACTAGAAATTCAAGTTTCCCTGTTGCGAGGGTAGCAAGACCTTTTGCTGGAATGTGCACATCACCCCTAAAGCTTGTATAGCTCTACCTGTAACCCAATAACACAGAGAGAAGTTAAAATAGTGGTTTTATTAAAAGAGGGAACAAGGAAAAATATTGCAATTTACAATTACAATTAATAGTGAGCAGCATTCTAACTATTACTCATTCATTCATTCTATAGCACTGGACAGACTAAAGCAAAGAGACTAACCTTATCCACACTTCTAAGTTCAGTTCACCAACACAGAGAGGAAATGAAAGAAAGGAGCCCAAAAGTTGTGTATACTTTTTCTGGAGAGTTGCTGTAAGTGTAAGGCTGAGATAGAGACTTTTGTATCTAGCCCAATGAGCCAAAGCTCTGCCCTCGTGTAACCAGTGCTAGATTTGAAAGATCTCACCCAAGTCCTTAGCTCTGAAGCTCTGCATTTGTTCCGATGATGCTGGGGTGCATTGGTAAGTAATTCAGCGGTTGGAGCCCTCCAGAAGAGGAACTGACGACTCTTTCAAACCCCTCATGTTTTATACTTTTTCTAACTGAACTAACACCAATGTAAACCTGACCAGAGAGATGTGGACATGACAGGTAAGAACAATAAAAGGATTTAGGATTACCAATCAAGGAATCTGATTTTTTCCAGAAACCACTCTCAGATAAATTCCCAGATAATAGCTGCAATCTCCCCACTGTAAATTCCCGATGTTTCAGATAATCACTATCCTGTCTCCTCCTAAAGGTTAAGATTATCATAAACACTATGCAAACTATTTCTTTGTTTGAAAGCAGTGCTTACTTCTTACTGGGTGACATTCCCCAAATTTTCATGAGAGTCAGGAAGTCTGTACCCTCAGTTTTTCAAGATATGTAACTACTCAGAGTTCACAAATAGGCTGTTTCCTAGAATTCTTTGCTATTGCAGGCTTTCTAAACTCTTGATTCGCTGAGGTGAATCAAAGATTAAAAATCCTCAGTATTTTATTCCTCATTATAGTTCTCCTGCTTTCTTCGACCCCCCCCCACTCCAGCAGAGCTGAGGGGTCAGGGGTGTTATAAAAATTGGCCTTTTACACTTTCTTATGAAAAGGAAGGTGTGTTTCTGTGGCTTTATCAGTTGCTGCCTTCTGCTTCCCATCTCTTCATGCCTTCTCCTAGAGGTGGCAAGTATGACTTAGTGTCAACAACTAGTTTACCTAACTGTCTGCAGATTCCCTGAAAAATCTGCTTGCCCTGTCTGCAGGTATCAGCCACGCCATATAAGGAGCTTCCTCTTGAATAGCCAGAGTGATGGCTGACTGTCTAGACTTTCTTATCTCTTCAACAAGAAAACATTTCTTTTTTCAGAAGGGAGAGCTAGAAAAAGCCCATTTTCAAAAGAGAACATTTTCTTCTATGCCACTTACTAAGCTATAAGCTAAGCCATTTTCAGCAAATATCAGCAAATGTAAATTATTTCAGCACATTTTATGCATATTTTAAGCCAATATCTGGGCTGGCCCATTACAAGCTTCACTGGATAATCCTGAGTTCTAGCACTATGAGAAAAGAGGGAAAAGGTATCCCTATCCATTTTCTCTACACCAAACATAACTTTATACATCTCAAACATGTTCCCGCTTCCTTGCTTTTTTTCTAAGCAAAAAAGCCCCACATGTTGTAACCTTTTCTCCCAGGGGACCTACTCCAGCCCCATGATCATTTTGGTTGCCCTATTCTGCACCTTTTCAAGCTCTACAATATTATTTTTGAAGCGCAGTCACCAGAACTCTACACAGTATTTCAAGTGTGGTAGTACCATAGATTTGTATAAAGGCATTATGATATTAGCAGAACTGGGCATGTTTAGCCCTGAGAAGAGAAGACTGAGGGGAGATATGATACAACTCTTCGAGTACTTGAAAGGATGTCACACAGAAGAGGGCCAGGATCTCTTCTCAATCATCCCGGAGTGCAGGTTATGGAATAATGGGCGCAAGTTACATGAAGGCAGATTTCAACTGAACATCAGAAAAACTTCCTAACTGTTAGGACAGTATAACAATGGAACCAATTACCTAGGGAGGTGGTAGGCTCTCCAACACTGGAGTCATTCAAGAGGCAGCTGGATAGCCACCTATCAGGTATGGTTTAAGTTGGACTCCTGCATTGAGCAGGGGGTTGGTCTCAATAGCCTTAAAGTCCCCTTCCATCTCTACTATTCTATGATTCTGTGATTTTTAAATTCCTTTCATAATTAAATGGCACAAATGCCCCTTTTTTACAGCAGCTGCACAATGGACCAACATTTTCATTGGGCTCCCCACCACAGTCCCAAGATCCCTGTCCTAGTCCATCACTGCTAGCTGAGACCTATCAGAATTCAGCACGTATGCAGTTAGGATTTTTTTGCCCCAAATTGCATTAATTTACACTTGTTTACATTGAACCATATTTGTCATTTTAATGCCCATTCACCCAGTTTGAAAATACCCTTTTGGAGCTCCTTGCAATCCTTTTTTAGTTTTAACACCTCAAAAAATTTGGTGTCATCAGTGAATTTGTCCACCTCACTGCTCACCCCTAACTCCATATCATTTATGAACAAGTTATAAAGCACCGATCCCAATATAAATATTTATAGGACTCCACTGTTTACAATAGGAACATGAATTCATCAGATCTGATTTTGTGAAAATGAATAATACTCATATATTTTTAAAGTCAGGCATTCAACCAAGATTATTAGCTGACCTTCAGTATAACACAGACCAGTTGAAATTCTCTCAGTAGTACCTAAACCTATTAAAATTTATTTGGCTGAAATATGACTTGTCAGAGGGTACCCAGTTCTTAAAGACTGTGTTATGAATACGATATATGGCAACAATCCATTAAAGACATGAGAATGAATACCACTATGAGCAGGAGAAGAGTAAAAGTTCAGACAACAGTAGTGGAAAAGAGAGATTAGGGCTGAACAAAAATATAATCATTAAACATTTCTTTTGATAATTAGAAGCTTATTGACTCTTTGAAAATAAAAACTGCAAAAAAAAAAATATGGGAGGAAAGCACACCAGGACTGAACTGGATACTGTACATTGGCCCTAAACTGGAAAGGCTGCATCTGCCTTGCATGCAGAATACCTGGTGTCTCCAGGTAGGGCTGGGAGAGACTCCTGCCTGAAATCCTGGAGAGCCACTGCCAGTCGGTGGACAATACTGTGCTAAACAGACCAATGATCTGACTCAGTGTAAGGCACTGACTCCTGTGTTCCTAGAATTAGTGACATTTATGAGGGATGACGTCAGTTTACATCAGCCCCAGTCATCATGCCCAATGGCCAAGAATAATGAAAGTTGTAATCCAACAACATGTGAAGGCCACAGTTCCCTGTCCCTGTGTTAAAAATATCAAGCAATATAGGAGGTGGTGTGAAACGACTTTGCTTGAGACCTCAGAGACCAGCTGCCACTATCAGAGGCAATGATACTGGGCTAGATAGGCAAATTGTCTAACCTGGTACAAGGCAACTTCCTATGTCCCGGGAATTCACTCTTGCCCTTCTTGTCACACAGCAACGTCAATCACGGCAGACAAATGAAGAAAGGGGGAACACCTTTTCACTTTCTCAGCACACAGGATTCAGTATTCTCCAGATATCTAATACCAAGGAGATTGCTAGAGCTAACATATGTTTTCACAAATAGTTTTGACTATGCACTAACAATGGAATGCATCTATATGAACTTAGCTGAGATTCTAGCACCCCCTACAGTTCCTCCCTTAATCTGCAGTGTATCACTTTTTGCTTTCTTGTGTGTATCTTAGTATAGGCAAATTTTAATAATGGAGGGAATGAGGAAAGGATAGCATAAATCTACGGCAGTCCCCATAGACTCCAATCCAAGGTGTCACCTTATGGCTAGCATCTCATTAGTGTATAGATATGGGGCTCTAGATGTTGTACACCATGATGTGCTTCACTGATTAGACAGGGTGTTTTTCAGACAAAGTTACCAGATTTTTCCCTAATCAGGGCTCTGAAACCTTAACAAGCTTCAGATTTCCTTTAAGGTGATTGCCCTTATTAGCACATCCCTTTCCCTTCCCCTTATATGTTGCAGATCTCTTTCCCAAGCCCTTGTATTTTCCTATTTTCCTCTCTCCTGTATTATGCCGGCCTCCAGCACCAATCTACACCTTAGAAGGAGTGAACAAACCAATACAACACTATAGTAACGGAGAAAGGTAAGACCTACTTATTCTTTTCTTATTCCATGTGTAGATTTACCAGTGCTCTAGCTCCCCTTTAAAAGCTCTCACTTTGGTAATATTAGTTCTTTCTTCTTAACCAAGGTAAGGCATGTTGTTTTAAGAAAGGAGATGCTTTAATACCAGCTCTTAGATCATAGAAGCATAGAATAGTAATATCCAACTTAAAGCATACCCGATGGGTGGCTGTCCAGCTGCCTCTTGAATGCCTCCAGTGTTGAAGAGCCCACTTGGAGATGGATGGGTTCGGAAATAATTAGGCCCCCTTCACAAGCAATGGCACCAGAATGTTTTCCTCTGGTGTGATTCTATGTAGCTGTAATACTGGTGTGCATGGAACAAATCACCTGGGTCTTTTTCTACTTGACTACAATGCAGCCCAAGGAAGAGAAAGAATCTTGTGAAAAGTGCCCATACAATCAGCCCCACCTATGTGGATCTACACATCAAGAGAGCTTTAGAGTGGGAAGAGGGATGGGTTGATGGGGGAGAAATTTGATTCAGTTCACATTTAAAGCAAAGTCTATCAAATTCACACTTTCTAAAACAATATGAGGACTGGAAAACAGCCTTCTTCAAAATGTGCCCTTATCCAAATTTTGCAGTGAAGTTCTCCAAACAATGACTATAAAATGCATATTTTAAGGGAAAATGTATATAAAATAACATACAAAATGCATTCTATTAATTACTTAACAAAATGTGAACAGTCAAAACTATACAAAAAAGTGATTACTAGGAGAAATTTGTACCAAAAATGCTGAAAAACTGCAAATTGCTGCAGAAATGTGGAGAGCTGAATTTAAGATTGGAAAAATGAGAGAATTAGAAGTGAAATTGAGAGATATGTCTATTGCTAATTGAGGAATACTACAGTGAAAGAAGGACATGAGGAAGGGGAACAGAGGCTCTATGCTATGTGGGAAAGTGGCAGAAATAAGACTCAAAAGTTTCAGTGACATTGTTTTGTTGTTACAATTGGTATGACTCTCTCCCACATAAAGAGTGGCATGTATTTGGTGGGAGAGGTCTAGGTTGAGGGCAGAAAGGGGATTTCCCTGGGTTAGAGGCAGACAGATAACTAGGGGAGAGTGTTCTTGCACTCGGGTTCTGCTTGCGGGCTTCCCCCAGGCACCTGGTTGGCCACTGTGAGAACAGGATGCTGGACTAGATGGGCCACTGGCCTGATCCAGCAGGCTCTTCTTATGTTCTTATGGTATGAGAAAGAGTGAAACAGAGGAAGTGTTTTAGACATTTCCCTTGCTTGTTGACATGTCTACTGCTGTCTGTCACACTAGGCTATGGCTATGCTGTGGTGTAATAATATTAAGCTGTTCTGTGATTTAACAACACTAAGCGCTGTTCAGTCAGATCCTAGTTAGCCTACTGATCAGTGACCTACCCTCTGAGACAGTCAATTAACAGATGACAAGATTTTTTCAATTACTGTGGTTCTTCCTAATGGGCCAACTAACCCTGTTGCAATGGCCAATTGAGTTAGGAATTATATGTACTAGAAGTCTGATGCTGCTGGTAAGAGAGTTTCTAGACTAAAAAGCACGTTCTGGTGGTCTTTAACATTTAAATTACACTATGTTCCTCTTATTGGCTAAACTATCCATATCTTAAATTTGCCTATAACTGAAAAACAGGCACTTTTTCTCTAACCTTTGCTCATGTAGAAAGGTATTCTTGGGTTGCCAACAAGCTGAAATTTTGTTTCCAAGTCTTTCTTCCACCCACCATCTGAAATCAGACATAGGGATCATAAGCCTGGGCATTTAAAATTAATATTCAATTTCATTTTTTAATTGAATGAATGAATGCATTGTATTATTCCATGCATGGATACACAAGACTTGCAGGCACACCAAGGATGAGACCCAGGTGTCTGTCTGTCTGTCTGTCTGTCTGTGTAACAGTGGCAAGAACAATTCAAATTGTTGCTGTGCCAGTCCTGATTACTTCCCTCGGAGCCTCCCATAGGCCACATGACAAAGCTGTAGTGGTGGTGACAGCAGAGTCTGGTGATGGCAGCAGAAGACGAAAAGGGCTATGACAGTGACAATGATACCACCTCCCACCATTGCAAAGTCAGACTGGACGTAGGCCAAAGATGTTGGGAATGGCTCTCTCCATTTGCTTGAGTACCTGCTACCACTTCCAGTCCTGCTGCCCCATAATCTATTAGTCCAAATTGCCCCTGCTACCAAAGAGCTGTCCAGCTGTCCAACCCGTGTTAGCACAACTAAGGCATCACAGAATTTGGAGCAGCAGCCACAATTTCAGGTCCCAGGAAGAGGCCCTGTATATGCATTTCTGTGTACATGAACAATAGAGTTTAGATACTCTCTTGCCTCTGACCAGTTGCCATACTGTCTGGGGCAGTATAGGATAGGAATAGAGGTCACAACATCTGGAGGTCACCAGGTTGGGGATAGCTGGCTTAGACTAATTTTCTTGAGTCCCCAGATGTTGTTGTACTACAAGGCCCATCATCCTTCTAAACTAGCTGGGGATGATGCAAGTTATAGTCCAATAACATTTTAGGATCGAAAGTTGTAGAACCCTAGTCTAGACAATGGGTGTTCCATTCAAGCCTTCTCATTGTCTAATTAGCTAGATGTGTTTACCAAAATATCAATCATTGCTATGTCTTCATTCATTGGTTAAAAACTTTGACCAGTAGGAGCATGTTATTTTTTTCAAAGAAAAAAATAGAAGCACAGTGGCTATACATTTACCACATATCTCTGGCTCCATATGTGCTAGTAACTTACAATTTTTGAAAAAAATGAAAGCTGGAAATGTGGGGATTATGCACACAATGCCCTCCTACCCATGCACATACACCAGAGATTGAAGATTTGAAAAGGACTTTACTCTGATCATAATGAATGGCTTACGACCACTTCAATGCAAACTGTATTTTCAGCCCAGAATGGAATCAAAGAGGGCTCACTAGTATCAAAGTACAACAGTGTGAATTAACCTAGTCTTAAGATAAGCTTATTTACCATCATTAATTCTGTTCCTCTATTTATTGCTTAGAATAAGTTTCACAATTATTGCTGCAGTCCATATGAAAATAACCCAGACTGCATAGTGTCACTGTCACAACTGCTCACAACAGCTCTGCACAGCCCTTCACATTATGTTATCAACAGAACTCAGCATATTGCTAGTGTTTCACAAGAGCTAAATAACAGTAGTGACAGGTACTAGGGCATGCTCTGAGGTCACATGATTCAGCTGCCTTGCTGAAGCTAAGGAAGCTTGAGTCTCGTCAGTGCCTGGATGGAAGGCAACCTGGGAACCCCTTGTATGCTGCTTTGACCTCCATGACAGAAGAAAGTCAGGATATAAGTCTACTAAATAAATAATAGGAACAATATTGGGAAAGGACAAATAGCATATTTTATTCTCAATATGACCAGGAGCTATCTCCTCTCTTTTATTTCCCTCACCTCATTATGCAAAATAGGATTTCCCCCCCTAAAGGAAAGCCTATGTGATCACGATTAATCATGAAAGACTATTCAAGGGGAGAGCATGAAACTTGAGAAGACCAGCACAACATTAATCTTATATTACCTATGAATTGCTTGTTGCTGCTGTGTTTGTGTTGTGGCGATGCTAATGTTGTGCCAGCTTGTGGAATCTATAACTAACTTTCATAGGAAGGAAGTAACATTTAATCAATGATTCACTGTTATGTCATTGTGAAAGTAGAAATAACAGCAACACCTACCACAAGGGGGAAGTGTTGTGCCATGCAATTCTTACTCTAAAACTACTCCAGGTATAAAAAAAAAGATGCTTGAGGAATTCTGATGCAAACTAACCTGAACTGCACCTCCCAGACTAACGTTTGGATCAGAACATAATTATCCTTTGGATTTCACACTTTTCCAAATTTTGTGATGCAGCTCTTGTCTCAAAAACAAAAAATACCAAAATGCATTGAAATGCTTATTTTTTGATAGAATACATTTAGAAATGAATCAGGATAAAGTACGTATTTAAATAGTATTGATTTTAGTGCCAATTTTTTTTAAAAAAATCAGGTAAATGCAGAAACAGGACAGAACAAACTTTTGAAAGCACACCTATGAAATTGACACGGACAGGAAATATACAGGTTCATCCCTAAGTATAAAAAATTGAAAGGAGAACTTGTGCCCTGAAAATGAAATCTGAATGAATAGTAAAATGCTTCCTGTTTCAGTATGGTGAGCTGAAGGATGGAAATTCATTGGTCAAGAGATATTTCCATCAGCAGAATTGGGACACTGTGTCTCTATTTTGTTGATATAAATGATAGGCACCAATTTAAATGGCTTTAAAAGGGTATCATATGAATTAATGGAGAATAAAATTATCATACCTTTAAATACCAGTTGCTGGGGAACAACAAGAAAAGGCTATTACGCTCAGATCCACCTTTTAGACATCCCATAGGCATCTGGTTGGCTCCTGTGGGAAACTGGATGCTGAACTAGATAGGCCTTTAGTCTTTTTGAACATAAGTCATAAGGTGCCATTCCTCAGTATGCAATAAAAATATATTGTTTTAAAATGCAGGAGTGGTAGTTTTCATAGCAGGGTTTGAGATATAGTTTTCATCAATATTTACATTGTGGGAAGAGTAGTTATTTTGAGTAGTTATTTATCTACATTTGCTGTTTAGCTGAAACTCTTACCATTTATTCCATCACAATTTCTATAATGCTCTCTATTATTATCAGCTAACCACAGGCAGTTTTTCCCCAATCACATGGGGCTTGCAAAGGTTTTTTGTTGGTGTGGGAAAATTAGGCAAGTAAACAAACACACACATAGTTTTATTGTATGCTGAGTAGATTAACCATAATAGACTTCATGACATGAGATGATGGCTTGAGTGCAAAGATCACTCTCCCCTCCTGCAGTTTCCAGCAACTGGTATTTGGAAGCATACTGCCTCTGCCTATGGAGACAGAGCATAGCCATCATGGCTAATAGCCATTGATAGCCTTTTCCTCCATTAATTTGTCTGTTGTTGTTATGTGCTGAGTAAAATTTATTGTAATGCTCTATGCTCAAATTTTCTGGGGGAATGAGAGAGTTTTACATTTAAGCTGCTTTGTAATGGCTATTACAAGATTGTGTTCAATTTGAGCCATATAGTATGGTTTTATAATGTGCCAGTCTGATGTTAATGATCAGGGATATATCATAATGAAAAAAATTTTAAATGTTTTTTAAGTGATTTATACAGAATGCAGTCTCTAAAAGTACTCTGCTATGTTTAAGACCATGGTGTTGTCTCCACAACATTAGAGTTTGTTTGAATGTTTTTAGGTCCTGAGGAAGGAAAGTACTTCCGAAACGCATAGAGCACTACAATAAATTTTACTCGGCCCAGAGCTTGCCTCTCCTTTTTGTCTCTAGTTTGTTGCCTGTTCCCTTTTGTTCCTGCCTGTTGTTGTTATGTGTCTTCAAGTCGATTACGACTTATGGCGACCCTATGAATCAGTGACCTCCAAGAGCATCTGTCATAAACCACCCTGTTCAGATCTTGTAAGTTCAGTTCCTTTATGGAATCAATCCATCTCTTGTTTGGCCTTCCTCTTGTTCTACTCCCTTCTGTTTTCCCCAGCATTATTGTCTTTTCTAGTGAATCATGTCTTCTCATGATGTGTCCAAAGTAGGATAACCTCAGTTTCATCATGTTAGCTTCTAGTGACAGTTCTGGTTTAATTTGTTCTAACACCCAATTATTTGTCTTTTTTGCAGTCCATGGTATGCACAAAGCTCTCCTCCAACACTACATTTCAAATGAGTGGATTTTTCTCTTATCTGCTTTTTTCACTGTCCAACTTTCACATCCATACATAGAGACTGGGGATACCATGGTCTGAATGATCCTGCCTTTAGTGTTCAGTGATACATCTTTGCATTTGAGGACTTCTTCTAGTTTTCTCATAGCTGCCCTTCCCATTCCTAGACTTCTTCTGATTTCTTGACTATTGTCTCCATTTTGGTTAATGACTGTGCCGAGGTGGCCATCACTGCCTGTTGTGAGAGTGAAATCCATAGTTTAACTATGCTCTGTGTGAAGAAATATTTTCTTTTGTCTGTCCTGAATCTTCCAACATTTAACTTCATTGGATGCCCACAAGTTCTAGTGTTATGACAGAGGGAGAAAAACTTTTCTGTATCCAGTTTCTCCATGCCATGCATAATTTTATACACTTCTATCATGTCACCTCTTACTTGCCTTTTCCCTAAACTAAAAAGCCTGAAATGCTGCAACCTGTCCTCATAAGGGAGTAGCTCCATCCCCTTGATCATTTTGGTTGCCCTTTTCTGAACCTTTTCCAGTTCTACAATATTCTTTTTGAGGTAAGGTGACCAGAACTGTAAACATTATTCCAAATGTGGCCACACCATAGATTTACAGTATAAAATAGCATTATGAGATAAGCAGTTTTATTTTCAATACCTTTCCTAATGATCCCTAGCATGGTATATGCCTTTTTCACAGCTGTCATGCACTGGGTCAGTATCTTCATCAAGCTATCCACTACAACCCCAAGGTCTCATTCCTAGTCAGTCAACACCAGTTCAGTCCTCATGTGTGTATATGTAAAATTAAGATTTTTTGCTCCAATATGCATAACTTTACACTTGTTTAATGAATCGCATCTACCATTTTTCTGCTCATTCACTCAGTTTGTAGAGGTCCTTTTGGAGCTCTTCACAATCTCTTTTTGTTTTAACAGCTCTGAACAATTTAGTATCGTTAGCAAACTTGACCACCTCACTGCTCACCCCTAACTCTAGATCATTTATGAACAAGTTAAAAAGTACAGGTCCGAGTACTAATCCTTGGAGGACTCCACTTTCTACAGCTCTCCATTGGGAGAATTGTCCATTTATTATTACTCTCTGCTTCCTACTACTCCACCAATTCCTGATCTACAAGAGGACCTCTCCTCTTATTCCATGACTGCTAAGCTCACTCAGGAGTCTTTGGTGAGGTACCTTGTCAAAAGCTATTTGAAAGTACAATTATCCTATGTTAACCAGATCACCTTTATCTAAATACTTGTTGACACTCTCAAAGAACTCTTAACAGGTTAGTGAGACAGAACTTACCCTTGTAGAAGCCATGCTGGTTCTGCTTCAGTAAGTCTTGCTCTTCTTTATGCTTGGTTATTATAAAGCTAGAAGAGTGGCTGTATACTATAGCCAGCATGGATTTTTCACATTCCACAATGGTAAATTGAAAATACCCCCCATGCCATTCTGATGTTTCTCATAAGCTCATTTCAAAACAAAACCTTACAAACCTTATAGTCCTGAACTCAGAAACGCTTGCTTAACAACCCTCTAAATTTTCATGGCGATACACAAAACAGCCAGAGAGAATTGAGAGTTCAAAGTCTAAAAAGACTGAGAGCCCTTTTGGACTTTTTTCTGTCAGAGTTCTCATAATCTGTTGAAATTAATTAAAAATCAGCCATATTCACAGAGTACCTGTAATCCTATTACTGACCTTGCCCCATACTCTAACCTTCATCTTCTGCAGTTTAAAAGTTTAAAAAATGACTGGCTGATTTTTAATTAATTTAAGAAATTTTGGCTTGAACCCAATAATAGTGTCG
Source organism: Rhineura floridana (assembly GCF_030035675.1). Lineage (NCBI taxonomy): Eukaryota > Metazoa > Chordata > Lepidosauria > Squamata > Rhineuridae > Rhineura > Rhineura floridana. The sequence continues at coordinate 62,823,389 of NC_084485.1, forward strand.
GGCATGCTCAGTAAGAACCAACTGTCAGTGTTCTAAAACCCAGACTAACAGCTGCTCGGCTTGCCTAATCAGGGGGCCACACCCACACCAGACTTTGATTTCACTTGAGACAGTAATGGCTTCCCCCAAAGAATCTTGGTAAGTGTAGTTTGTGAAGGGTGCTGAGAGGAGACTCCTATTCCACTGACAGAGCTTCAGTGGCCAGAGTGGTTTAACACTCAGCCGCTATGATTGAAGCTCTGTGAGGAGAACAGGGCATCTCCTAGCAACTCTCAGCAGCCTTCACTAACTACACTTCCCAGGATTCCTTGAAAGAAGCCATGACTGTCCAAAGTGAAATAAAGGCCTGTTGTGGATGTGGCCAGGGACAGCTTTGGTTTAAATTTGGGTGGGAGGCTACATGTGCTTGCTGTAGAATAAAAAGGTGGGGGAAATGCTGAAAAGCAATGATACTGTTCACAATGTTTTCCTTTTGGAAAGGGACTTCCCCTCTGCCCAGTGCCCACCCACCCATCTCCTACCCTCCCTGCCCCTCCCCCAGGTCAGTGTTGGATTACGACCCTGGGAGACGAGGGTTCGAATCCCTACACAGCCATGAAGCTCACTGGGTGGCCTTGGGCCAGTCACTGCCTCTCAGCCTCAGAGGAAGGCAATGGTAAAACCACCTCTGAATACCATTTACCATGAAAACCCTATTCATGGGGTCGCTATAAGTCGGGATAGACTTGAAGGCAGTCCATTTCCATTTTCAATCATGATTGCACAGAAATAAATCCAATTGAACTCAAAAAGTATGCAAATGATCAAACCCACCCTCCTTCTCCTTCCTCCTATCCCCTCTCTCTTGCCCCTTCCCTCCCCCTTCCTTTGCTCCTCCCACCCCATCCCCATCCCCTTCCAATCCCCTTCTTCCCTTTCCCCCTCCTCTTCCCCCTCCCCATGGTCAGTTTTACCTATCTTAAGCATGATTGCATGGGAGTAAATACCATTTAACTCTATAAGCATGCAAATGATCAAACCTGTCCTCCCCTCCCCCTTCCTTTGCCCCCTCCAATCTGCTCCTTCCCCTTCCCCCTCCCTCTCCTCCTCTCCCATGGTCAGTTTTACCTATCCTAAAAATGATTGCATAGGAGTAGATCCCATTGAACTCAATAAGCATGAAAATGATGAGACCTGCCTTTCACCTCTCCTCTCCCTTCCTCCTCCCCTCCCTACTTCCTCCTCCCCTGCCCACTCCAGCCCTCCCTCCCCCTCGGTCAGTTTTACTTATCCTAAGCATGATTGCACAGGAGTAAATCCCACTGAACTAAACAAACATGCAAATGATCAAACCTGTCCTTCTCCTCCCCTCCCCTCCTGCCTGCTCCCATCCCCCTCCTCCCCCCTGCCCTTCCTCCTCCCCTCCCCATCCCCTGTAGTCAGTTTCATCTATCCTAAGCATGATTGCGGGAGAGTAAATCCCACTGAACTCAATATGCAAATGATCAATCCATTCTCAGCAAACTTGCACAGGATTCCATTTCTTACCTCCCAGATTAAAAAGCAGAGAAATTAATTAATAGGCAAAAGAACTTGTGGTTTAAGAACGTACCTATAGCCAACAGATATTTCTATCAAACTTTAAAAAGCAGGGAAATGGGGCAGCTATAGTGAATGCACCAGGGGAGCAGGAGATCTGACCTCCTCTCTGAGATATTGTACTGTCCTACAAATTTGTAAAAATGCAAACACCATTTGGGTTGGTCTTTCACAGTCCAATCCACTTCCTGTGTAGCTTGCAAGAATTTGGTAACATGTGCCTCTGAGCATATGGTGAGTGGTGGCAACACCTGCCATCTCCAAAGATGGAGAATTATATTTTTGTATGTTTGTTGGTGTTCTTCCTACTTTGCTTCTTTCCTGTGTTACTAATGTTTCTACAGAGAATCTAATCTAGAAAATTTTATTACATCACTAGGGCTGCACTGGGGGAAGAAAGGATTTTAAAACTTCCCATGAGCTGCAGTTCTGACAACAATGCCCTTTTCCAGAACGCTTCATTCAATTTCCTCTCTCCCCGTCTTCCATCAGCCTCATACTCCCACCCCCAAATAGTCATTCAGCAACCCATGGCCACTGAACATACCTAATTCTTACTGATTTCTTTTATGTATTTATTTATTTATTTATTAAATTTCTATCCTACCCTTCCTTCCAGAAGGAGCCCAGGGCTGCAAACAAGCAACAAAACACTAAAAACATCTTAAAACATCTTGAAAATAAAACATCTTTAAAAAAAATAGCTAAAAACATCTCAAAAACCAATTCCAAAACTACACAGATTGGGATAAGGTCTCTACTGAAAAGGCTTGTTGGAAGAAGAAGGTCTTCAGTAGGTGCCGAAAAGATAACAGAGATGACACCTATCTAATATTTAAGGGGAGGGAATTCCAACGGGTAGGTTCCACAACACTAAGGTCTGCTTCTTATGTTGCATGGAATGGATTTAGGGTGGGTTTTTTTATTTTTGCATATTTTGGGGTTCCTCCAAGCTGCTGATACCTCTCTCTTGCACATGGATTGTGCTATTTTGGCTACACCATTTTCATAATTTGGAGAATTAATTCACTATTTGTATATAGGATCGAATCCTATGCTGATGCCTACTTGCCAGATCAATTTCAGTAACATCACACATTTACATTTCTGGATACTAAGTAATAAACCTAATGTCCAATGTGGAAACTTGGTTGAAATAAAACTGATAGGAGATTTCAGCACTGAGGCAGACAATCAGCATGTGTCATATAAAGAATTACATGCAGACAGCTTATAAAAGGGAAAATGGGCAAGATGATGGGTTTTTCTTTACAGCAGCACTTCTTTAGTTGATACGTGTTGATCCCTAGTTCCTGGGACATTCATAAAAAATGTCTATGGAGAAAAAGATGTTATGGGAGGGAAGAAAGCTTTTCAGCAAGGAGTAAAATCATGACAAAGTGACATAAAGAAGAGGAAGGGGAATCTAACCACCCATCAACCACTTGAACCATTTAATACAGTACATTGTGACAGCTTTAACAGTGTGTTTACACAGATAGGTCTGTTCAGCCAAGGGACAAATGACTGGTGGAAAAAATGAGCAGTTATTTTAGAAGGTAATGGATCCTTTTGTCTGATGAGAATTGAACAGTTGTGAAAACAAGGCACTAACAGTCTTGATGCTGTTAACATTCACTCCTCGCAAACCATTTCCCAAGGCATGTTCTCATTTATGGCCATCTTGTATTAGTTTTACTGTCTCTTTATGTGTTCTGTTTCACTTTTTCTTATCCTGGTCCTGAACCCAGTACAGCTCCACCACAGTCAAGGTGAGGGCATAGTTTCCTTCTGTTCCAATCCAGAATTGTTCTTCCCTGTGCTTAAATATATTGCATTTAGATCCATCTCTACTACTTGCATGGTATCAATAACATTTGCACATATTAATCAAATCTGTTGCTTGTAACTGCAAGATACTTGTCAATATGCTATGGTTTAAATCTTGATGAGCATTGCCAGTTTTTAAAATAATCCTTAAAATATATGGAGTGGCAAGCAACCCATTTACTGAAAAATAAGGTTAAATTAAGCACCCAGCATCTATCTCTGGTAATAACTGCCCTGTTTTGCCAGTCAAATTGATGATGGATGGAATATCTCCATAATAAATCTAGTGCACACCTTCATGTGACATCCATAAATGGGTTAAATAAATTGCAATCAGCAATCTGCACGTCAAGTGTGGAGAGGCTAAACTGTGTGCTAAATTACAAAAGTTATGCTTTAATGATTTTTATTGGTGTTTTGTTGTGCTGCTGTTTATTATTGCAAAATACTTTGGCTAGTGAGGCATTGGAGAGTAGTCGGTGAAACCAAGCAGATTAATGGGGCTCTCTGACACCTTCCAAACGTGCTGATAAATTATTAGGGAACATTGACTAGTTAATCTCTGTCTTCCTCTGATTCTGGTTGTCCTTTTCTTTGTGGTTCCTTTAGAAAAATGTATGCTTCTTCATTCCTTCAGCATTGTCCTTCTGTGGACAGACTTTGACTAAATCTGACCTCTCTGCTCTTTCCTGCCTTGTCCTACTAGGAGCTGCCTTTTTTCTTGGTTGAGTTCCTTTTCCTGATCTCATTTCATCTCCTGAAGATTTGGACTGAAAACATTCATCCCAACATTAAAAGCTAGGGGCTGAATACTTTCACTTTTCCTGTTCCACCTTTCTGCTCTGGAGGCTGAAAATAAGTTGCTATCTTGAAGCCATGATGTAAGTGAAACTAGTTCTGGCAGAAAGACATTGTGTTACAGGTAGGGCCTGAACACCTTCGCCTGCTTTGGCCTATTTTTCTATTCTGGAGACTTAAAATAAACTGAATTGAAGGGTTGTTGTCAAAGAGTCACCAGCCCTTTGGAGCAGCAGGACCTGAAGATCAGGCCCAGTTGGAAATTGTATATTCTACATATAAATAAGCAGGGGTTCCCAGAGTTTCCTGAGAAGAGGGATTTATTGTTAACCCACCTTGGAATTGTGGTCTCCTAACAATTCTCAGCACTCTTAATGAGCTACCGTTCCCAGGATTCTTTGGAGGAAACCATAACTGTTTAAAGTGGTATGATACTGCTTTAAATGTACAGTGCAGATGGGCCTGAGTGCTTGATTTGGTCTGGCAGGAGGTCTGAGTAGGCAATTGAAGTAGATTTACTTTTGTTGCAACCTAACAGGCAGCCCTGTAGCCAGTCTTCCTTTTAGATGGGCAGTTACATTTCTTGGTGGGGCACTTTGGATGTGCAGGCGCATAGGGCCAGCCAATTCCCCACACACATGATATGAGGGCCAAGGCAGGAGAAGGGGAAGGCAGTGACCTTCCCCCTCTCACTCGTCCTCCATGTGAGTGTGTTAACTAACATGAATGAAGTTTAATCTGTTGAATTCTCTCATCCTTTTTTGAGAGATCCCCAGGAATACCAGACTCAAAAGCATGACTTGCCTAAAGCCACAGTCCACTTTCACCTGTGGTCTGTCCCTGTGGACTGATTCTTCATAAACTGAACTACTTTGGTAATGATAGTGAGCTTCTGAGCTTGGCTTTGATGCTACATTAGGTATTTCAATTTTAGATTCCACCCAAAAAATAAACTTGTCCCTGCTACGTGTTTAGGGAAGGGCAGAGAGACAATAAATATTTTAGAGTATGTTTGTTAACTCCTCCTTGAGTGTTCCTCCTTCTAATCTTGTTCCTGAGCTTTAGATTTTCCTTCCTGTTGGACAATCAAGGGAAAACCTTTTAAGTGGTTATATTATAAAGGATTAACTAAGCAATTGGTGACAAATTGTGAAAAAAATGATTTTTTTACTAGTTGCTGAATTGATTTTTCTGCCCAGAAACCATGAAAAGGCCCCATTCTGAGCTGCATACACTGGGAAAATCAGAAATTAGGCCTCAGTTACAGCCTAGGTAGATGGCCAGCCAACTGCACAGCAGTGTTTTTATTCCTCTAGGGCTATTTTCATCCTTTCCCATCAAGTATTCAAGAAAAAGAAGAAAAATAGCCACTATGATTGTGAGCATAGTGAGTACTTTAAAAGAGTAAATGGTAACTTAGGGTAGACATTTTTCAGATCACTTAAAGTTTTCTCTTTACTTCAACCTTTAGCAATAAGCATCCAATCCTGCTCTGCTCGTCATAATAACTGTAGAATAAACAAACTTTAACAGTTTACCGCAAGCAAACAAACATGCTTCTTTATTGCCAGATGGGTAGAGAACACAACTGAAACTGAAACTGAAACAGAAAAGCAAAGCAAAGTCCAAGGGGTGGAGTCTAACTCTTGCCCATAATACAAAGTTCTAATATCTATTTATTTATTATTTGATTTATATCCCGCCCTTCCTCCCGGCAGGAGCCCAGGGCAGCAAGGGTTAATATTTAACCCTTCAAGGGTCATGTTACTATATACAGGCTTCCCCCCCCCAGGATAACTTAAGTAATTATAGGGTGATTATGATAATGAAAAATCCACCCTCAGTCAGGGAAATTCTTGAATGAGCAGACTTTTGGGGACTATTCCAGATGATGCTTTTGGTGTGCACTTGCCCTCCTTTATTCACTGAAATTTTCAGATAGTTCTATTCTTAAATTGCTCCTGTTCTTAAAACAAGCTTTCATTATTTACATAGAGGCTGTCATTGTCTGTCATGTTACAAATTAAAAATACAATTTTCCAAAATAATCCTGGCATGGGGGGTGCACCCATTTGCCCCACCTGGCTACAGTGCAGCAAAAGTATGGGGATTTTTGACTTGGAATCCTAACTATTCCCATTCCCACCTCTGACCTGCAATATTAGCAATGGATTACTTGGCAGGGCCACTGTAAGCTACTCTATTTTGGTGTCTGCAGAGAGGGAGCAAGGGGATGCCCCACCTTAAATTCTAAATATAATGGTGGGTGGAGTGGGTTAGAGATGACTGGATGACAGATTCATTCACAGAGGAACCATATGATGAAGAACCAGAAATTTTAGAATGTGAGGTAAAAGTTCAGAGGTAAAATACTTGGAAGAAACAAATCACCAGGAACAGATGGCATACCAACAGAGTTGCTACTAGCTACTGAGACTGAATCTGTCCAAATTTTGACAAAAATTTGTCAAGAAATATGGAAAACTAAACAATGGCCCACAGACTGGAAGCGTTCCATATACATCCCAATTCCAAAGAAAGGGGACCTCAGGGAATGCAGTAATTATCGAACTATTACCTTAATCTCCCATGCAAGTAAAGTAATGCTCAAGATTCTACAACAAAGGCTCTTACCATATATGGATCGAGAAATGCCAGATGTCCAAGCTGGATTTAGAAAGGGAAGAGGCACCAGAGATCATATTGCAAACATACTTTGGATAATGGAACAGAGCAAGGAATTTCAAAAGAAAATCACCCTGTGCTTTATAGATTACAGCAAAGCCTTTGACTGTGTAGATCATGAAAAACTCTGGAATGCTTTAAAAGAAATGCGGGTGCCATCGCATCTGATTGTGCTGATGCACAACCTATGCTCTGCACAATAGGAAAGGGTGTGAGTCAGGGGTGTATTTTATCACCCTATTTGTTTAATCTGTACGCAGAACATATCATACGGAAAGTGGGATTGGACCAAGATGAAGGAGGTGTGAAAATGGGAGGGGAAAATATCAATAATTTAAGATATGCAGATGATACCATACTACTAGCAGAAACCAATAATGATTTGAAACGAATGCTGATGAAAGTTAAAGAGGAAAGCACAAAAGCAGGACTGCAGCTGAACATCAAGAAGACTAAAGTAATGACAACAGAAGATTTATGTAACTTTACAGTTTACAATGAGGACACTGAATTTGTCAAGGATTATCAATACCTTGGCACAGTCATCAACCAAAATGGAGACAATAGTCAAGAAATCAGAAGAAGGCTAGGACTGAGGAGGGCACCTATGAGAGAACTAGAAAAGGTCCTCAAATGCAAAGATGTATCACTGAACACCAAAGTCAGGATCATTCAGACCATGGTATTCCCGATCTCTATGTATGGATGTGAAAGTTGGACAGTGAAAAAAATGGATAAGAGAAAAATCCACTCATTTGAAATGTGGTGTTGGAGGAGAGCTTTGTGGATACCATGGACTGTGAAAAAGACCAATAATTGGGTGTTAGAGCAAATTAAACCAGAACTGTCACTAGAAGCTAAAATGATGAGACTGAGGTTATACTACTTTGGACACATCATGAGAAGACCTGATTCACTAGAAAAGACAATAATGCTGGGAAAAACAGAAGGGAGTAGAAAAGAGGAAGGCGAAACAAGAGATGGATTGATTCCATAAAGGAAGCCACAGACCTGAACTTACAAGATCTGAACTGGGTGGTTCATGACAGATGCTGTTGGAGGTCACTGATTCATAGGGTTGCCATAAGTCGTAATCAACTTGAAGGCACATAACAACAACAACAAAACAATTCATAGACCTTGCCATGTAGCATGTAGTAATAACATGTAGTAACAATTCATAGACCATTTCCCTCCTAAAAATATTCCTGCAAACACTCTTGTCTCTCAGCACAGCTCTCCAAAACAGTACACTACAACATTGTTGGATACTGCTCTCTCAGCCCATCCTGCAATGGGAGGATAAAAGCAATGGATAACACTGCAGGGTTGTTGTACTTTCTTAGCTTCAAGCCCCAACCTACAATAGGAGTCCCAAACTTCTGGACAACATTGTAGAGTAGGTGTAAACCACTCAAAGCCTGAACTGCAGTATTGTGTGCAGGGCAGTCATAAACCCCTCTCCCACAGCCACAGCACCTTCCAACCTGCAATATGCATGAACTGGATTTGCCTTGCAATTTGCACTAGTTTTTTTTAAAAAAAAACTTTCACACTAAATAAGAACTGTTTTAGAAAGATCAGAAACTGATTACCCAGAATGCTAAATCATACCTTTATACGTCTTAAAGTCTCCCCACTGGACCTAAAACTTCCAACACACTAACAGCAATGGTGGGGGCAGGAGGAACAGCATGACTTTGGGGGTGGAGCTAAATGAGTGATCCTGAGGCTTTCCCTGTATCAATGAGTAACACGTGAAGATGGCTTATGAGTGCAGAGATTCTGAGGAGAGGTTTCATAAAAACACTTTTGCATGTGAGACTGGAACACCGACGCTGCTTATAGATTGTCACTATTTTGCTGGTATGACTCAATTGTACAGCCACAAATTTAGGTCATGCAGTTACAGTGAATCTGGTAGTCTTGTGCAACAATCCATGTCCAAAAAACCCCCCAGAATTTTTGTGATGAGAAAAGTGGTGGAAAAATGCACTGGAAATTGAGGGATAACAGCAATGCCAGGCGAACAAATCAGAATAAATGTTCAATAAACAGATTGTCTGGAAGAGCCCTGATTCTAATATCGTTCTCTAAGGCCTTTGCCAACTGTAGATGCATAATTATTGATGACATAATTTCATAGGCTTTTGTTCATGCCTCCCTCCTGCCAGTCATCTTGCCCTCTCCCAGAAATATTTCCCCTATCACAGGGCAGAGCTTGGAAGATTACTTTTAAAAAGCAATAAATTACAGTTACAATTACATGGCCCAAAAAGTAGTAATTGCCGTTACAATTACAATTGCTCTGAAAGTAACTGATTACTTTACTTTTTCTCAAAAGTAATCAGCTACAATTACATTTCAGTTACTTTTTAAAAAAAACACCTACAAGGTGGTGGCTGCTGCACAGTAGCCTAAAACAACATTAAAAATAAACACACACATACAGAGGTATAAGAATAATTCTTTTTATCCATAAAATAGCAATGGTGGTCTCTCCGCTGGTAAGGGAGGAGGAAAGGGAGGCAGAGGCCACTCTTCAGATCTTTGCATGTCAGACCAAGTGCACCCCCACCACACTCAGCCAGCAAGCAAAATCTCTCTCACTTAACCACCTCCCGAACCCTGCCCTGCCACCAACTAAGGGACACTCACCCAAGCAAACATTTTCCACTGAGATGCAAAAAAGTTAAAATGCTGCAAATGCAGCACAGTAGCCAGAGAGGGTGGTAGAGGCCACTTTGTGTGCCAAGTGCAAACACAGTATTCTCTCTCTCTCTCTCTCTCTCTCTCTCTCTCTCTCTCTCTCTCTCTCTCTCTCTCTCTCACACACACACACACACACACACACACACACACACACACACACACACACACGTCATCTTTCACCTCCACAGTTCTTTATCTCCATTCTGCTGCTGCCTCCTTCCCCTCCTTTATCCATGTTCTTGCCCTCCGGCTCCATTTTCCGTCCACTCCATTCTTCACCACCACCATCCATTTTTTTAAACAATTGTTTTCTCCACTCCACCCTGTCTCACTCTCTACCTCCTCCCTCGTCGCCTCCTACCCACCCACAGAGCATGAGGGAAGAGTGACACGGCACAGAAGCCCAGTTTCAGGCACATGATTTTCATCCACAAATCAGAGGAGCGGAAGACTTCCCCTGCTTCCCCCCCCAAGTAATGCCCAAAAGTAATGCTGGAAACATTACAATTACTCCACAAAAGTAATAAAATTACTCCTAGTTCTATTACAATCAAAATGTAAAGGAACTACCCACTCGGTCCTCAAAAAGTAGTAATTACAAGTAACGAATTACTTCCAAGGTCTGTGTCAGCTTCCGGGCTGGGAGCTGGGCTGTAACTAATCAGCTGGCAGTTAGCTGGGTCGTAAAACTACCAGGGCCTGCAGTTAACAGGAGCCGGCTGGAGAAAGGAATGCTTCTAACAACCGTACCAGTAGCAGTGTCCGAAAGCGTCGTCAAGGTGGGGAAGCTCGGTTCAGAAAGCCAGGGGTTCTGTCCGAAGGTCTGGAGTCTGCAAACTACATTTCACGTGGAGGTCACGCCCAGAGCTTGGAAAAGTTACTTTTTTGAACTACAACTCCCATCAGCCCCAGCCAGCATGGCCACTGGATTGGGCTGATGGGAGTTGTAGTTCAGAAAAAGTAACTTTTCCAAGCTCTGCACGCCCGATGTTGTAGTCAGCAGCCTGCTGCAGTCACAAACTGCCTTTTAAAACCTACTTCCTAGGCAGGGGCAGGTGATTAGTCTCCCAACTTTTCAGAGCTGCTTGTTCTTGAACGGCCCGACCTCCTCCTCTGTTGCTGTGATAGTCACTGGCATCTTCGCTCTGCAGTGGGGCCTCCTGTTCATCCCCTGAATCTGCTTGAAAGGCTTCAGCCGGGACGTGGACATTCTCCAGCTGGGGAAGAGCTGGAGTTGCGTCTGCAGGGATTCCGCTTGTTCCTTCTTCTGGGTCCGGCACTGCTGCCTCTTCCTCCTCTGAGGAGCCCTCCAAAGGGGCCATAACACTCTGTTACAGGGATATTCTCCCCTTTTGTTTACAAGCAAATGCTGCTGCTGCTGCTGCTCTGCTGGCTATACTTGTTGCATGAATCACTTGGAAAGGTGTGTGGGATGGGGTGAAATACAAAGTAGCACAGTCAGGTGGTTTTGAACAGAGACATCTAAAATAACTGTGTGCTCTGAAGCCTTTTCTGTATCTTCTTTCATGCCACCCATGAAAAACAGGTGGCTGGCATCCCTTACCATGTAAATGTCAGGATTGGGAAGGTGGTTTTAAATGCTCATAGGGAGATTAAGCAAATTTTCCCCCTCCACACATTCTCTCAGAGGTTTGTCTTTAAAGACAATTCAGATTGTCCCTCCCCTTGTTCTGTTTAGCCCCAGAAAATATCTAGTCTCTCAGGCAAGTTTAGAATCATTACAGGCCTCTCCCTTACCTATAAAGTCTAAGCAAGCAGGGATGGGAGAGGGAATCAACCTAGAGATGTGAAGGCCTTGGAAGGAAAAACCTAGGAAAAAGAATTTTTTCCCCAGGTCATCATATTTCTACATGGATATTGGCTTTCCTGAAATTCAGAATGTCTCTGAGGGGCACTGCAAGTACTTGAATGAACACAGTACTATCTACTACGTACTAAATGCACCATTTCCGTAACATCTGGTATGGCGTCTGAAGGTGACTTCACATACACATTCATCACTCTGACTGAAATGTCACAATGGCTTGCAAGTGTGAAAATGCCCTATGGCACAAATGGATCGTTCATTTTATCTGTCATGACCTCAAACAGTATGTTTCAATGGAGATAATTCACACATTCAGCTGTCAGTGTCTGAATGGTGAGATGCCTAGCAGTGTCCACACGAGTGAATCAGCCCTTAGCTAAAAAGATAACTGGATTTGCTTCAGCATTTCTCAAACGTCAAATGAAATGGGGTGTACTTGTTTTCAAACACACATACATATATTCATACATTCATGAAATTTAAACTCCAGCTTTCAGCCAATGGAAAATTAAATAAACAAAGTAAACAAAGTACTGCAATAGATTTTGGTGGTGGCAAGCCAGAATAAACAGTTTTGGAAGTCTTTAAAATGTTCCCTTTCCCTAACGGCTAGAAAGCATATTTGCATATTTTGACCTACAAATCAATATATTGAATTCCATGTATTTAGATGCCAAATACTATATATTTCAGAATTGCAAATATTAATACTGAAGGCAAGAATACCCAACCAATCTTCTACCTGCTGCCAAACAAATTTATTTCAAAATGATACTCTAGTACTAGGTACAAATTAGGCTGATATTTCACATAACATAATAAGATACTTCATTATAAAAGTGTGTTTTGATCTCCAGTAGCAATAATTGGTTCCTGTAGTGACATTTTTCAAGACTGAGCAGAAGGTAGACTGGGATTTACTAGTAGATCTCTGGGTGATTTGAAGTATATCAGCAAAGGTTTCTGAATCCAACTTGTACAACAACAAAATGACCCCCCTAGTCATATTGCTGAAATGAAAAAAGCAGGGAGAGGGTTTTAGCCAGGAGTGGGTTTTTGTATGGAAGACTGAGCTCTGTTTGGTTTTGGTACTCAGAAGAAATCTCTAAGCTCAGAATCATTTAATTCTAAGTGCGTGTCTTTTGCATCTGGTTCTGGTTGGTGGATCTTTATTTTTTATTTTATTTATTTATTAAATTTATATCTCGCCCTTCCTCCCAGAAGGAGCCCAGGGTGGCAAACAAAACACCAAAAATATTCTTAAAGCATCTTAAAACAAAATACTTTAAAATATATTTTAAAAATCTTTAAAAACATCTTTTAAAAAAGAAAAAATGGAAATGGACTGCCTCCAAGTCGATTCCGACTTATGGCGACCCTACGAATAGGGTTTTCATGGTAAGCGATATTCAGAGGGGGTTTACCATTGCCTTCCTCTGAGGCTGAGAGGCAGTGACTGGCCCAAGGTCACCCAGTGAGCTTCATGGCTGTGTGGGGATTCGAACCCTGGTCTCCCAGGTCGTAGTCCAACACCTTAACCACTACACCACACTGGCTCTCTTTAAAAAAGAAGCCACTTAAAAACCATCTTAAAAAGCAATTCCAACACCGATGCAGACTGTGATAAGGTCTCTACCTAAAAGGCTTGTTGGAAGAAGAAAGTCTTCAGCAGGCACCGAAAAGTTAACAGAGATGGTGCCTGTCTAATATTTAAGAGGAGGGAATTCCAAAGGATAGATGCCGCTACACTAAAGGTCTGCTTCTCATGTTATGCAGAATGGATCTCCTGATAAGATGGTATCTGCAGGAGGCCCTCACTTGCACAGTGCAGTGATCAGCTGGGTGTATAAGGGGACAAGATGGTACCCTGCAGCACCCTACAGCACAACTGCCAGGATACCATGGTCAATGGTATCAAAAGCCACCGAGGGAACAAGTAAGAATAACAGGGTTGCATTCCCCCGTTCTTGTCCTGAAAAAGGTCATCCATTTTGAAAGATCAAAATAAAATGATGATACTGGGATTTGACGATTAATTAAGACAGCCTATGGAGAAAAGGGACTCTGTATGTATACATTAAGGGACAGGTTTGATGTATATTATATACTTATAGCTGATCTGCGACAAATCGGAAGTCAACTATTTTATTTTCATTTTTTTGTTGATGTATTGTTATGTCTTTTTGACTTTGTTTTGTTTGTTTTTGGAAAAATTTGAATAAAAATTATTAAAAAAAAAAAAAAAAAAAGGTCATCCATCAGGGCAACCAAGGCCAATTCATTCCCATAACCAGGACTGAACCCAGACTCGAATGGGTCAAGATGATTGTTTCATTCAAGAGTACTTGCAATTGCTGTACCACAACCCTTTCAATCACCTTCCCTAAAAAGGAGATATTTGTGACTAGGCTGTAGTTGTCACAAACTAATGGATCCAGAGAGGGCTTTTTAAGGGGCGGATTACTGCATCTTTTAGGGTGGCTGGAACCATTCCCTCCCTGCAAAGATGCATTGACCACACTCTGGATCCACTCAGTCATATCTTCTCTGGATTCTAGTAAAAAAACAAAGTAGATCAGGCAAGTTTGAGATCTGCCCACCCCTTAACTATGGCTACTTCAATGTTGAAGCTGGGCCAGTTTTAGAATTCCTGTGACAGGAGAAAACAGACATTGTTCCTCCATTTGCACATTTTCCTACTCCTCCTGAGGTAGTCATAGATTGTCTGTTTGCTGCTGCCCGTTGAAGCTTGATTTCACCCAATATAGGGTTGGGATGATGACATACACATACAAACTTCAGTTTCCCATATTCATTAAGTAAGTGCCCCATAAGAATTTGTTTATATTTTCTCCTTCACAATGCTGTGTTAGAGTTAAGGAGTAAAGAAGGAAAAAACCTCCAGACAATGAAACACATTCGCTTTGTCCATTCGACACAAAGGCATTGCTTCAAGATGTCTTTATATATGACTCAAACTAGCATTTATTTTTCAGAAGCAACAGGAAGTGAACCTTTGAACAATAGCTAATCACCAGAGGTTCCCTGCCTCCCAAACAGATGCTTATCTCCTTCTCCCAGGCTACCAACTGGGACTTCCGGAATCAGCAGAACTCTGAGACAGATTAGTTTCTTACACACACACACCAGCCCCATCATGGGAGAAGTGTTCAACTGGTGACTATATTTAGAACTGTTTCCCTCAATTATTTAAGATGATTTTTTTAAATGCACATAGCTGCAAATATAAGCACGCCATGGAATCAGTCCCATTTAGTATCTCAAGATTTACTTCTGAGAAAGCAGAATTGTATTGAATTCCATAAATGCACTGTAATCCCAACCAGTATCAGTTTATTTTACATTATTTTGGAGTATTTAAGTTTGTTAATGTTGTATGATTATATATGATGTTTTGATGATGTTTGATTATGTTTAATAATGGCATAAAAGTAATGAAGATTGATTTAAAAAAAAAGAATTGTGCTACACAACCTTGGGATATCTCTGATTAAACAGAGCATTTAAGCACCATCTCCAAGCATTTGCAACAGCACTTTGTAACCAGGTCCACAGCAATGCATAGGCCTCCTTTTGAACGCCTTGGTAATGAAGAATATTTAGGGGTGCAGCTTTTCCCCATCCCTTCCCAAGCTTTTAACAGATCAACAAGAATGTATCAGTTTGTGTCTCAATGGAACTGTAGCAGCGGATGTTTTCATCTGTGTTTTGTGGGGCAAGCAACCCCCTTCCTAATTTCCCCATTCTGATAATGTTTCCATATCATCATCCCTGTATATAAGAATTCTGATTGTTAGCACATCTGTGATGAATGAACATAGACCATGGCTATAAACACACTAGTCACCAGATCAAAGCATTTCCATTAGCAATACCTGGAGGGGGACCGGGTTTATCTGCTGATCAGCTGCAAAATCTCTTTGAAGGTTTTTTTTTTTTATAAAGCTGCTCCACCAGGTTTGACAGTAAAAAGGGATGGGGTTTGATTAACATTGTGTACCCCCTTTTTCAGAAGAGAGAAGTGGAGACATACTGGAACCGGCAGAACAGTGAGTGTGTTTCTACCCCATAATTCATTCAGTAATAGGACTCCTAAAATGCCTACAGTGAACATTATTAATTTATTTATTCAGCAGCATTCATATACATTATTCATTTATTCATTCATCTTTCCATCCAATTTCTATACTACAAACTCATATAAAATATATCCATGTGGTATACAGAATCTCAAATAAAACCAAAAGAACATAAAGAATAATAAGCCAAACAACACAATACCTACATGATGTTTTACAAAGAATGAGAATAAAAGGCTTACAATCCAGAAAACAGACACAATGGAGGAAAAAAACAGAGGAAGGAGATGGTAGAAAGGGACAGAATCTGGCCATATTTACACAGTACATTTATTCTACTATTATTCCACTTTAAACAGTCATGGCTTCCTCCAAAGAATCCTGTGAACTGTAGTTTGTGAAGGGTGCTGAGAGTTGTTAGGAGACTCTTATTCTCCTAACAGAGCTACAATTGCCAGAGTGGTTTAACAGTCTATCCCACTTCCCAGGGAACTCTGTGAGAGAACAGGGGTCTCTTAACAACTCTCAGCACCCTTCACAAACTACCCTTCCCAGGAGTCTTTGGGAGTAGCCATGATGGTTTAAAGTGGAATGGTAGTGGAATAAATATATGGTGTGAATGTGGCCTCTGTTATTGTTTCAGTTATAGTATTATATACAGGCTAGGGGGTTGTGCCAAAGGCTTCATGGGGGGCGGGAGTACCATCATGTAATGATGAAACAATTTTTGAAGCTCAAGTTAATTATTCTGATAGAATGTAGCTGGATACAATTATACTAGTAAATTTAGCTTGCATTTTAAAAGCATACTCATGTGAATGAAGAGGCACCAGAACTCCAATAGTCCAATGTTTAATCCCACATGTAGCTTTCTGTTGTGCTGCTCTCCTTCTTGGAGTCAGGAGCTGCAGGTATCAATATGCAGCTGCCCTGTGTGGTGAACCACTGAACTGCAAATGGTGAGTTCCAATTAAATACCGCCATCAGACCCTGGGCTGACATCTTGATGTTCTCTGAGAACCCTGAAGAACATTGCCATCACATCTACTTACTCCTGGGGCAACTAAAGAAGCATCAGCTCCGTGCAAAGTTAAAAAATATGTCTTCAACCAGGAGGAGGTAGAACTCTTGGGATACATCATCTTTCTCAGTGACCTTCTGATAGATCCCCAGAAAGTGGTAGCCGCCAGCATGCTCTGGTCTCTGACATGGGGAGTCACACTTGGGGGGGGGGGTGTCAACTTCTACCACTGATTTATTCACAGCTTCTCCAGTGTTCTCTCCCCTCACTGTGCTTCTCAAAATGCAGACATGATTTCTCTGACTCCTGTGTCAGAAGACACATTCAGCCAGCTAAAAACTGCCTTCTTGCTACAGTTCTGGCCTCTTTTATGAGACTAATGTCTTATTCTGTATTTTGATTGTCCCATTTTTAGACTTTAATAGTAATTGGGTTATCTCAGACAACATGACCACCACATCCCAGTTTTCTAGCTAATATTGGAGTTGCTAACTATTTGGGGATGTTCATGTCCCCTATTTTGGGAAAAGAGTTTAATAAATGTGTCATTTTCATGGTCTTCTAGCAGTCAGGGTGTCTTGAACTCAATACGTACCAGATAGCTTGCTAGTTGGTGTGGAAATACCTTAATAAAGGAGGAAGCTCAATGCTAGATCACATACTTGCCATGCACAAGATCCCAGGTCCAATCTCCAGCATTTCCAGATAGGGCTGAGGTAGATCCTGGCTTTGAGAGGTGCTGCCAGTTAGTGTAGACAACACTGAGCTAGATAGATCAATGGTCTGACTCAGTATAAGGCAGTTTCCTATGTCCCTATGACCCAGCTTTTTGGGATTATGTGTGCTGTGTTTTCACATTTACAGCTATATTTATACCAAATCTCTGCTTTCTAGGCAGTGTGGAAGTGCTATAACCATTTAGGAAAGGGGAAAACTTTCTTGCTCCTCTCTTCTGGATGTTGTATCTAGTAGTTATACAGTATGCGTATGCAGTGCTTTTGTTTTTGTTTTTAAAAAATGAGGTGCCAGTGCACATGCCTTGATAAAAGTGTTGTGGGTGCCAGCTCAAAATGGTTCACAAAAAAGAGGTGCCAGCCCTCCTTTCTGGTGAGTTCTATCACAAAAAAGCCCTGTGTGTATGTATACCTGTGTATGTATGTAACTTTATTATGGAGCCAATCAAAAGGAAGGGTCAAATTTCTACAGTAAATAAGGGCTACTGATGCTGCCTAAGATTTTTATGGATAATATTGCAAGGATTCAAGTTGAGTTCACATACAGCGTTCTTTGTTCCAGCACAAGTGGGAAGTCACTATGAACAATCCTTCCCTTCTGCAATTGTTTCCCTTCCCTGCTGCTGCCAGCATTTTGGTGTGTTTGATAGAGCATTACTGCAAAGTGGAGTAATTCACACCATCCTTTTTCAGACTCACTCAGGCAATCCTTGCCAGCTACTCATCCCTTCAAGTCTCTTCAGAAAACTAAATTCTACTGAAATGCAGTGTACCAAGCTCCTATATACTCTTTTTAAAAGAAAAGAAAAATTATTCTCCAATTCCTTTTTGTAAAATAAACACCTTTTACCTAATTCACATTACATGAGAAATATGTTTAAATTCCTTGAAAAAGATCTTTCTAATCTCTTTTTCATTGTGCTTTACAATATCCATTTGAAAGCTAATAACTCTCAGGCCTTGGGAGTATAAGACAAACTAATGTTTCCAAAGCAATGACCTTTTTTGGAATGGGGAAATGATTGGGGCAGTACTATCATGCACCATCTGTCTTGCTGAATTCAGTGAAAGTACTGATATAAAACATATTTTCTGGCAGATAAATTCCTAACCATATGTCCATTGCATCACTTAGTGTCAAACCAAATAGACTTTTAAATATTTGGACAAAGTCCTAGTGTATTTGAATTAGTATTCGACCCAAAGCCACTTGCAAGCTCTTAGCACCCTATTACCTATCAACCATTGGTTAGTATTTATAGAATGAAATTACTAGCAGAAAGATTTGGGTATCTTTTGCCCATGTTTGTACTGAAAAGGAAAAAATAGATCTGGCTTAAACTGGAACTTTCAAAATCTAGAAAAAAGGAATGACATATTATAAATTTTAAAAATTATGAATGGTGTAGAAATTAATTGGTGGTAGATTATGGAAAACAGAAGAAAATATTACTACACCCAATACACAATGGGCCTAAACAATTTAGTGACCTCTGGGATAGACTATCATAGGAGGAAGCAGCCAATGGTTTATTGGGAGTTAAAAGCAATCTGAAAATTGGAATGAGTATACTACAAGTACCACCACAAGTAGCAACCACTCTTTCACCAGACTTCAATTGTGAGGAAAAATCAGACCATAACAGGTAAGAATTGAATCATCCAATTCTGCGGGAATCTCTCTTTCACTGCTGGGTGCTGGAGACAGACAGACACCTGGAGCTCAGGAGTAGAAAGGAGGATGGAAGCAATACTGCCCACTATGCTGGGAACAATGGGGCCACAATACCAATATCAAATTATTTTACATGATTTGCATATTGTGTTTTGCAGTTTCTGCATTTCCTTCCTCCATTGTATGGTTGTATATCTTAACATGGGGGTGAGGTTTCCCCTTCCTTCTGCTTAGGCTGGAATGAACATGTGAAAAGGGAGGGTTCTGTGTCTATATGCTTGACACCATAACGGGAGTGGCATCTTGCCTTTTACAAAGTAACCCTGTCCATAACTCCCCCACTTTACCCTTGGTGCAGCTATCCACCCACCATTACATCAGGCTACTTTTCATGGAGGCTGGATAGGATTTTTATTTTGTGGGCCCTTAACTGGCCACTGAGCCCATCTTTTTTGCCTGTTCCTTACTGTTATGCCTTTGGGGTGATGCTGTTTTGGATTATTGTTTTTTTCTGGTCAGTTTAGCGAAGGTAGTGGAGGCACCAGATGGGTGAGGGGAGAATTTTTGGTGGGCACTATGGGGCACCGGGAAGATAAAGGGAAACTAACTCATCCTACGTCTTATTAGCTGCAGATTTGAGATGACATGCTAACGGGGCAGACCTTGACCTGGGTAGTCTACTTGTTAAACATTGACCAGCAGTTGCAGAAGGGGAAATCATGGGCCCCTTGGCCTGCCTTTAATGCACCTTGAGCAAGGGTGGTGTCAACTAAACTAAGGGAAAGTAAATGCTATCTCCTCCAATTATGGTGTTACATTTATCCATGGTTTATTACTGCCTTGATTCAGATCCTTGTTTTGGATTAATAGTGTGACACCTCATCCAAGTTATTGTGTCATGCCATGATTCCCATGATTCTAGTGGGGGAAGTATAATGTTAGTAACCTCCCTTCTGTATCCTAATAGGAAAACCACAGACACTGTAATATGCTAAGCAGATACCTAACAAGGAAATGCCACTTCTTATTTATATTATATTTAATCTCTCAAGACTGTTAAATTTGAATTGTCTCAGCTCACACTAGCAAAGAAAAAACTTTCAAGTCCCTCGTCCCT
Source organism: Rhineura floridana (assembly GCF_030035675.1). NCBI lineage: Eukaryota > Metazoa > Chordata > Lepidosauria > Squamata > Rhineuridae > Rhineura > Rhineura floridana. The sequence continues at coordinate 62,843,467 of NC_084485.1, forward strand.
ATAGTCTAAAGGCCTATAGGTTGATTTTTTATCCTATTTTTGGTATAATGAACTATTTTTAACTCTTCTTTTTTTAAAAGGAAAGGCTAGTTGAGGTCACTAGCTATAAGTCCGGATAGGTCTGCTGTTTCTTCCATTTGAGTCCACACTTCAATGAAATGAGAGAGAATGCCAGGAAACTGGGCAGCACGGACAGGAGAAATCTGAGTGACTGAGAAGGGCAGCCAGGAAGAGAAAAGATGAGGATGATGTGGCCATTATTCTCAATGCTGCAGACAGGAACTGACATCTGTTTTGTGGAATGCACCTTTGTATTTAAATGGCTTTTACCCTAGCTTTGATTGACAGCCCAGAAGTATTGTACACTGCTGCTATAACTGTGCCTCACTTTCCAGGGAGCAGACATTCTTTAGCTGTTGCAACACAGCAACAAAGGTGACAGTAGGGTGCTTGTTAGAAATGAAACTAGTGAGTGCTAAATGTTTCTTGGAATAGAATGCTAGTCACATATCATTAGGGATGGCCAGTTTCTTTATACTCAGGAGCAAATCTAATTTCCAGAGATAACTTTCCAGAGTTCCAATTACACCCATTCTTAAAGAATTACACTAGATGACTATTTGGGCCCAGTTCAAGCTGCTGGTGCTTACCTTTAGGATTGCCAAGTCAGAAGCAAACAAAATCCTGAGATTTCAGGGGTGGGCCCTAGTGATGTCACAGGCAGGCCCTCAAAGCCAGCTGCATCCCATCGGGGGCGAGGAGGAACTTCCTCCTCACGCCCCATCAAAATCAGCCAGCTCCGAAGCCAGGGTGTCAACAGGCCTAAGTCTTTCTGGGGAAGAGAGATTTTGGTCCATTGTTGCACCCCTGGCCTTGGAGCTGGCTGCATTTGATGGAAGGGCACAGAGGAAGTTCTTCCTCACCCTGCTAATGAAATGCGATTGGCTCTGGAGCCTGGGAGCATGTCACTGGGCCTAAAACTCCCCAGGGAAGGGAGATTTGGGCCAGTTGTTGTGCCTCCCTGGCCAATTAGAAATCTAGAGATTGGGGTGACTCACCCGTAGACCCGGGGAAGACCACAAAAACCAGAGTCTCTGGGTGAAATCTGGAGACCTGGCAACACTATTTTAATCTCCTAAAGCTTGAGACCAAATACCTGAAGAATGCCTCCTCCCCTATTGGGCCTTCTGTGCTTTTAAAATCTTCAACTGAGACTTTTCACCAAATGCTGTCATTGCTGAAGTGTATTATGCTTGCACAAAGGAAAAGGACTTTTTTGGGTGGTACCGACTTTGGCTTGACTGGCATTGGCACAATAATCTTCTCAGAGCATCTGAGAAGATGCCTATCCCCTATATCCCACCCAGTCAATTAGGGTTGTATCCAGTGCTAGAGTGAGTGCATGCTTTTAGCATGTATTATGTAGATCTGTTTTGTGGTTTTATATTCTGTTTCTCTGTATGCTGCCTGGTTATTCTCTCAATGTAGAGCAGTTTTATAAACTCTGAAATAAAATAAATAAGAATAATATATTTTTGACATCTGGGTAAGAGTTTCTTGTTTACCCACAAATTTGAAAGGGATTACATTTGTCTTCAGTTTACTTTTTTTGGTTTATAGCTGTTGTCTTTTAGTTTTTAGTGTTTTACAATGGGTTATGTTTTCCCTTTATTGTTTTTTTGTGTTTTTTTTACATACCACCCTGGGATCCCTTTGGATGAAATGTGATTTAGAATGGTTTGAAAATAAATAAAAATAAATAAAATAAATGTTACTTTGCAAACTAAAGACATCTGCCGCCCCCCGATTGGTCCATAATAAAGTTGTCACCATCTGGAAGAAGGACTTCACAATTATGGAACACAGTTATGGAAGTGTGCTCAGACTCAGATATGTATTGTACAGTTGTTAGATAAAGTATCCAGAAAAGAGTTGCAACATTAAAGAAGTGAAGAATAGCTCCAGTTCTTACAATTTGAACACATTTTGCTTTAACTCTGAGTGAAACAGTGGCCAAACATTTGAGAAAGACAAAAAAAAAAAACAACCCTAGACAAAATCCTAGGGCAATTTCTGAAACGGAGAGTTTAGGAAAGGAAAGAGAAAGTGTATGCCACTGAGTGATAAGAGCTGCTTTAGAACAGGCCTGAATAACATACATCCGGTGGGCACATTGCGGCTCTCAGGGGAATTAAAACTTTGCATTGTTTGTGTTCCGGTTAGATCTCTTTGGCCTACCATCTCTGCAAAACTGGAGGCTGCTGAGAGCACAGAGGCAAAACTGCAGCTCTCCCTCACCCAGCATTTCACAGGCAAGCATGGAAACAGACTCAGCAGCAGAGTGAGCATGCACATTGACTGGCACTGTGTAGTGCAAATACTACTTGAATGCAGGGGGCCAACTGGCTTGCTCCCTTCCTCACTGTCCACTTTCTTAATGCTGCAGGCTGGAGATTAAAGAAGACAGTAAGACTTAGGGCTGAGGCAGCCTTAGCGTTTTTAATTTTTTAACATAAGACTAGCAGTACTTTGATCACTTGAGATGTAGGCCAAATGATCCAGTTTCCTTTTCCTCTTTTTTAAAAAGATGTATATTTCTGCCTCTAGGTTGGAGAAGCTAAATGGAAACAAAGTAAGGTTTTAACAGTTGTTTATTTAACAAGAGTGATCAAGCATTTGTTCTTGCTTCCACACAACCCATTTTCACTGGAACTTCCAGTTCAGGCAGGTGTTTATCATGGGATTAGTGTTCCACATGTAGGCAAGTTTTTTTGCAGCAGCCACACAATGTCATTGTCATCAGAATGCCACCCTGTATTCTTCCCCCCATTAATCTGGATTTACTCTTTCCAAAGAAAAGCCAATAAGTTTTAAAAAAACAAAACTGTTGCCAAGGTCCTATTTGCCAAAACCCGATCTGGTAGCATTGCAGAGTATCCAGAACCTGTTGCATTCTAGCATTTTCAAAGCTGTCCTCCTGTCTTTTTAAATATATGATTTGGGGGGGGGCTGACTTTAAAAGCAATAATAAAATGCCACTGTGACTGCATTTGATACTATTGCATTTTATCCCATTTTAATGTACATCGCCTAGAGTGGCTATCTGCCAGATAGGCGACACACAAATCATATTATTATTATTATTATTATTATTATTATTATTATTATTATTATTACTGGCAAAACACTATTGATGCACCTGGCAGAGAAGTGGCTTGTGAAACCCCAAGTTCCTTTACTGTTTCATCCTCCCATGATTGAAAGTTTTGTTCTTTTTTTAAAAAAAATGTTTATGCAAAAATGTTGGTGCACACTTTTGCCCTTAGAAAACAGAGATGGGCTCCTCAGAGCAGCAAAAATGGCAGAAGTGGGAGAAAGGGTTGGATGGGTGATTGGGAGGAGGAGGAAGGCTGTTACTCAATCCTGTCTCCCTGTCCCATAATCTAGCAGCAGGACCATGCTAGCTACCTCCACAGCTCAGAATCAGCCGTACCATGGACCAGATTGAGGCAGTTGCCTCAGGCAGCAGATGCTGGGGAGTGGGGAATGGTGGCAAGGTGTTGAAGGATAGAAGTATGTGTGGGTGTGCATGGGTGTGTGCGTGCACACACACACACATGGTTCTGTGCATCTGTGTGTGTCACATGGCTTGGTCAGCGTGATCAAAACTATTCTGCTGCCCTAAGATTCAACTGCTAGTCAAGTCTGCTTCTGGAATGGGAGGTTGCAATCTTGTTCTTTTCTCAGGCAGCAAAATGTCTCAGGTCAGCCCTGCCACAGCTGCAGGTGGTATGAAGGGTTAGGTCAGACTGCTTTGGCTGTGGTGAATTGTTCAGAAGATTGGGCTTCCCCAGGTAATACAAGTGGCAATGTTGCATAATTGAACAGAAGGGAGCTTTATTTTCTTTTAGTATTTTGTGCTAAAGTGCAGTTGCATGAATTCCAATTAGAACATTGCCCTCAGATGCAGGACTAAAATTCTAATTCCCTCTAAACACTTTCTTTCTTTCTTTCTTTCTTTCTTTCTTTCTTTCTTTCTTTCTTTCTTTCTTTCTTTCTTTCTTTCTTTCTTTCTTTCTTTCTTTCTTTCTTTCTTTCTTTCTTTCTTTCTTCCTTCCTTCCTTCTTAGTGGGTGTTTCTGCACTAGGTATTTACCATGAAATTATCATGCTTCATTCATGGTTCATTCAGCTTCATTCATTCAGCCATTCATTTATGTGGCACCATCATCCAACCATTGTTATCCTGCATTTTCTCTGTGGTTCTTCTGTCTCAGACAACAGCAAGTCTGACTTCTTTCAGAAGAATGGAAAAGCAGTGCAATCTTCACAGGTGTAAACGCCTTTAGGCTTTCATCTAATGGGCAGTAATGTATTAGGAAAGTGATCAGCTCAGCACAAATTCATTATAACATTTGCAGTGGGTGCCATTTTATGACCTTGTATTTTAAAAAAATTCATCTATTAATTTTCTTTCTGGATGTAATTTTTCTTAATTAAAGGGATATGGCACCATATGTTGTAATAGTATTGTTAAAACCATGTTTCTGGTCACCACCATTAACCATGCTGCTAAACTGATGGTGGATTTTTTAAAAATAAAATAATTTTTAAATTAGCATTAGGATAACAATGATTGGATGATGGTGCCACATGAATGAATGGCTGAATGAAGCTGAATGAATGAGGTTGAATGCTATAATACAAAATTAACATTATAGTATTATGGTGTTGTAGAGCTATACCTGTCATGTTATTACAAAAAAAGTGTTTTAGCAATAACTGATAATTTATTTTTAAAAAATGGGGTTATAACATGGAACCCATCACAAGGATTATAGTGAATGTGAGCTGAACTTCAAATGGCCTCATCCATAACAGGTATGCCACACCCATTGATTGAATGGATATAGAAAAAGTGCAGTGCTCCTGATAGTGTGGAAAGTCAACTGCACTTCCACTTTAGCTTACAACGGAAGAGCAATGATTGGGTAGGGCTAGGACTCACTCATCTGGAAGCAGACACCCAGTGACTAATTTCCCTAATTTGGTAGGGAGAGGTGCTAGAAGATTAGAAAGTGCACAAATAGCTACTTGGGTGCTTGGGTGTGTGTGTGATTTCTATCACCTCCAGCTTTCTCTGCCTATTGCTGATAGTACCTTTAATATTCTCAACAATCAGAGGTCCCATGTAGTAAATATAACATATAGCCAGGTTCTCAGACATTAACTCCCAGCCATTGTCATTCATAAAACCAGATTAAACTCATAAGAACATAAGAACATAAGAAAAGCCTGCTGGACCAGGCCAGTGGCCCATCTAGTCCAGCATCCTGTTCTCACAGTGGCCAACCAGGTGCCTGGGGGAAGCCCGCAAGCACGACCCGGGTGCGTACTAGTTTAAACGCATAAACATTTGTATCCTAGCATTGCCCATAATATCAGCAGTTGATGTTCTAAGTGAATGTTCCATGCATTTAAACTAGAACACTCAGAAGAGACACTGAAACATTATTCCCCATTGCATAGATTGCCCAGAAGAGGAAGAGCTTTCTGGCAGCAAACACAGCTGGTTATGACTGTCTACTAGATATATGTAAGAGTTAAATGAACTGCAGAACCCAGATTTAAGAAATGATTCCTCAAATGCTCCTTCATAGTGACTCCTCCTAGTCATTACGAGAAGGGAGTGACTGAGCAAGTGCAAGTTTTCTAACTTTGTGAAAAATATAAACTGTCTAATGAGACCATTGGTCCACCTTTTTCAATACTGTCCACACCAGGAGTGAGGAGCTTTTGGCCCTCCAGATGCTGCTGAACTGCAACTCCCATCAGCCCCAGCAAGCATACCAATGACCAGGAATGATGGGAATTGTAGTTCAGCAACATTTGGAGGGCCAAAGGTTCCCCATACTTGTCTGCCCTGACAGGCAGTGGTTCTTCAGGATTTCAGACAGAAGTCTTTCCCAGCCCTATCTGGATATATGAATATCCTCTATTCCCATACTGTTCCTTTCCCCACTTGTATAAAGAATTCAAAGCTGATTCCAACATAATATTTTGCTCTCATATAGTTTATTCTGAAGTGATGCCAGGAGCATCTACACATGGAGAATATTGCCTGGGAATTGTAGCTTTGCCTTGATGTACCATCAGAGGTTCCTAAGGCTCCTGCCCAGTGCTGTCAAAAAAAGTAATGTGGATAGAATATTTCCTTTAGCACTTCCACATGTAAAGAGTTGCAAGATATCTTTTAAAACAACATGATATAAAACATCATGTGGGAAAAGGCCTCTAGCATATTTGGAAGAAAATGAAAAACTCATAAAGCTGTATTTTGAAATTGTAAATCTAAAACATAGATCTATAAGAATGAGAAAGTAATCACCTGATACATAATTTTCACTTGAAGATAAGTAAGTCATCCAAGGAATGTTTCTATCTGACAGGGAGAAACAATAAAATTCATACAGGGTGACATATGGATATTTTTATCCTTTCATGCAGGAATATCCAATGTGGTGCTGAATTTCAACTCCAGATGTTGTTAAACTCAACTCCCGTTAGCCCAAACCATTATAGCTAATGGTCAGGGATGATGGTAGTCATAATCCAACAAAATCTGGAGGGCACCACATTGGCTACTTGTGCTGTAATGCAACTGAAGAGCCCTTTTGAGAAAACTAACTTTTAACCATGTTCATATATAAACAATTTTTTAAATGGATGGTCCATTATCAATTTGGCAAAAATAAAAATAAAAATAATTGAGCCTTTATAGGGTAAAATGAAAAATAAGTGTTTTCACATCCAAAGTTCACAATATTTAAGTGGTTCCTTTGCTTGGCTGCTTTGTAGTGTACAGCAGTGATCATCAACCTTCGATCCCCAGATGTTGATGGCCTACAACTTCCATCTCCTCTGACCATTTACCATGCTCTCTGGGGATGATGGAAGTTGTAATCCAACAATATCTGGGCATCCAATGTTGAAGAACAGTATTATACAGGAAATAAATACTTTTGAAATAGTGTGTAGTAAATTTGTACAGAAAGTTTGCTTGCTCCTGATCTACCTATCTTATCTAGTGTCATACATACAGGACAGTACATGCTGGTGTCATTTTTCTCTTGGTGTGCTAAATATATGCATGAAGAGCCAGCATGGCCTCACCTGTGTTGTGTCGATGATTTATTCCTGCTATGCATCAACTCATTGAGAAAAATTCTATGAAGATAACCTAGAAGACATTTTTAATTTTTTATTGTTATACATCATTTTAATTTAGTTAAACCATTTAATAAAAGTTTGTTATCTTTAAAGCCTCACTTGAAAGGCGACCTTAAAAACAATAACCGTTAAATACAGAAAACATGCAGAAATGCTGCTGTTTTTTATTCAGCACAAAAAACTCAGTTTCCTAACTGCCCATTAATAGTTCATTTAGTTTCATTAAAATAACTAAGCCAAGTATAGCTTTGACTGAAAAAATGTTTTGCTTGTTTGAATTGTTTTCCTTCCCTAGAAGGATAACTTAGGGCCAAACTAGACAGGACACCAATTATACAATTAATAGTTGAATGACAGACTTTTCCAATTAAATTGCAGGTGTGGCTGGGGTGGGGAGTGCTCAGTCCATATTGAGACTATGGCTTAAAGTTCCCCTATCCCCCCCCCAAATTCCTGATCCAGATTGACCCACCCATGCCTACAATTGAGCCAATTATGCAATTGTTAATTTCATGATTGGTGTGTCTCATGTAGCGTGGTCCTCATTTGCCATCCCTCCCAAGGGCTAAGTTAGTGTATTTGTTTCCTGGTGCAATTTCAAGCAATAGTTCCCAAGATATTTAGGGTTTTATAGGTAACCTGGTAATTTTCCCCTTGGCTAAAATAGTAAGTTGAGCCAAACTAGGCAAGAAAAATAGGTAATTCTGTTTTTATGATTCATTTTAATTATTTTATTTATTGTATGCTTGTTGTAATCTTTATGTACAACTCTTAGAAACTTCAGTGATTAAGGAGCATATAAATAGCTTAAATAAATCATCCAAAAAACTACCTCCTCCTACATAAATCTGCCCATCCACCATGTTAGGCATCTGAAATCTTGTTCTGGGGTCTGCCACCTTATTTATTTATTTATTTATTTATTTATTTATTTGTTATATTTTTATACCGCCCCACTAGCATAGCTCTCTGGGCGGTGTACAGCAAAAATACAAAATACATACGATAAAAATCCATAATAATACAACAAAAACACATATAGAATAATGAAAATCTAAAATCAATTACAGGAAATTTAAACTAGATAAGATTAAAATTAGATTAAAATGCCTTGGAGAAGAGGAAAGTTTTAACTTGGCGCCGAAAAGATAGCAGCGTCGGCACCAAGCGCACCTCATCGGGGAGACTGTTCCACAATTCGTAACCTTCTGAGTTACGGCTGGATCAGATGCTGGACAGGACCTTTTCAGTTGTGGCATCCTAATTATGGACTATCTCTTGCTGTGGCTATGTGTTATTAAAGTGAGCTGTTTTTATCCAATCGCTATATCAGGTCCATGACTGCACAATAAAATTTGATTTGATTTGATTTATCCAATCACCTCCAGTTGTTTTTACATGAATTAATGCTCTTGGCTTTTCTTGTTGTATTGTTTGTACTTTTTAAAATTGCATTTCTGTTTTTGTTTTTTAACATGGAAACTGCCTTGGGGCCCTATCAGGGCTGAATGGTAGGGTAGATTTTTTTTAATGAATAAAAATAAATACTATCAGTCTTTAGGTTCCACCATTCATCACCCACCAAAGCAGACTGATTAAAAGTGAGTTTTTCTTTTGGCGATTTAAAATCAAGTTTCAAATTCACATATTACCTAAACAGAAGTGAACACTCATTGATCTGATATAACTTTTAAGACCAACCTATTTATAGTTGTACTCGATATAGTTATAAACCAATGTCTGTTAGTGGTTATATTAAGCAATGGTTTAGTCTTTTCACTTGGTGACTTAAAAATCATGAAGACTTAAATCATGTTGATTTAAACCAATCTATTGTAGTGGAAGTTCTTGTGCATATCTCATTTGCTGATATGGCATTTTGGAGAAATTTTACCAACCTGTGGAGAAACTCTAGGGGAATTTGAGAAAGTTCTTGGTCTTTCTTACTAATAGGTTTGGATATTTTGGGTTGTATCCACAGTAGTGCTGAGACACGGTCCCAGCAGTGCAAGGATTTCTGCTTGCACAGTAGGACTTCTCCCCCTTCTCCTCCCAGAATTCCCCCAACCTTCCAGAGCAGATTTCAGGAAGGTGTGGAGTACACGGGGGGGGGGAGGACAGGGGGGAAGTCCCATTGTACAGAAATCCTTGTGCTTACAGGATGCTTTAATTGGATCTTTCATCTTTAACCTACCTCGAAACTAGTCTCATTACGAACATAAAAAGTTTATGATAGCAGTAATAACCTGGGGATCAATACTAGTGAAAGCTTATTTCTTCCAGAGATGGTCTGCATTTATGTTGAGGAACAAACCTTCCCCTCCAATCAATGAAGTCTGAAAACCTTTCAGAATAAACAGTGCTTATCAATTACATGTGAAAGGCCAGTTATCATCATTCCCCAAAAGCTGCCTATGCAAACTCCTTTCCTAAAATCTGCTTGCTCTTCTGCAAATGGATTCATTTTTCCCTCAGCAAAAAAGGGTAATAATTTATCAAGGAGAAATTTACAAAAGCTTGAGTTGCAACTCCACAAACACAACAGCAATTAGAAGATAATTCCTTGGCTTTTCCTCTCAGTCTGTGGGGAAATACAGCAGTCAGACAAGACAGCTAGTAAATTGTTTGATAAACTAGTATAAATAAAATCCTTAGCAAGTTATTAACCTAGGCTATGATTTCACAGAAATGAGATATTTACCCAGGGCCACTGCCTAGCCAATGTGTCCACTGGAAAAAATAGCAGGTCACTGCAGAAAAAAGGTAGGTGAAGCAATTCTAACTGATTTAGGCAGAGGCGACCAATGTGGGGCTCACCAGATGTTGTTAGATTCTCATCTCACATCAGCACCAGCCAGCATGGCCAATGGTCAGGGGTGATAGGAGTTGTAGTCCATCTACATCTGGAGGGCACCTCATTGGTGACCCCTGGTTAGGCATCACTAACAATTAAATGTGATATATCTGATGCATATTTTAAAGAGTCCTGTACTTCTTAAAATTTTTAAATTTGTGTTAGTTGCTTTTCTTCACCAAGTGAACCCAGAGTTACTTACAGTCAATAAAAGATTAAAACTAGTATAAAAAAATAAAACAAAATAAAACCTTTTTAAAAACCCACAACACAATACATACAGTAAATGTAAAGGCAGTGACACATCCTACCCTCTAAAAGAGGTTACAGCATCAAAATCCTCCAAAGGTTTTCTATTACAAACAAGCCTTGAGATTGGATAAAAGAGGAGGCTATGGTTTGTTTATTTATTATTACATTTATATCCTGCCTTTTCTGCAAGGGGCTGAAGGTGGTGTACATGTTTCATTCTCTCTCTTATTTTATCCTCACAGCAACCCTTGAGATAGGCCTAAGGTCACCCAGTGACCTTCATGGCTACTGGGGACTTGAACCCTGGTCTCCCAGGTCACAACTGGCTACTTTAACCACTTCACCACAGTAAAAGCTTCAGAAATCTTTCCAGGCTTCTCTACATGGCCCTAGGGACTCTCCTTGGCCATATGCTATATGCAGGCCACACCTCGCACTGGCTCTGCTCCATGCCCTCCTTAAGTGCTTTTGCTTGGCTGGAATGTCTTTTGAACTGTGATAATGATTCTTGCTTGACTGAATGAAAGACAGAGAGGGGTGTGTTTACACTGTATAGAAACCTATGACTCTTGCATTGCTGACTTTTGTCACATATGTTGTTCCACCCATTTTTGCATCTGGCCCTGCCCAGGTTGGCCAAGAGAGAATATGGCTGGTTTTCTAGAATAGGCGAAATGGCCCAGACACCCCCTAGCATCATTCTATGTTTAATAGAGAAATATAAGATTGATTAAATAAAGAGAAGTGTAATATAAGATGTAGCTTTACTTAAACAGCAGTTTCTGTCTTCATGAGTAATTTGAAGGTAAAAATTTAAAGCAGACAGTAAGTATCAACATAATAATTCTTAGAAACTAAATGATGGAGAACATTTCAAGGAAAGTGACATTTGCCATATCATGGATATTATGGGTTTTAAAAAAGGTTAAACACTATTGAACACACATAAAATCCTGTAAGTGTTATTCTCTAAAATGAAGCCATGGCACAGGGTGTTAGAATTATCCATTAGATTTCTACTTTTTTCTAGTGTCATAGACCTGAATAGTTTTTATTTTGGGAAAATGTCTAAACCTGAAAATTTGTAATCATTTAAATGGAAATGGCGGACAATGGGCGCTCACAGTCAGGGATAGGGATGGGGTTCGCTGCCTAGTTTCAATCCGCTTGTATTCCAATAGTCTGTCATTCAATCCCAATCTGCCATTTTTTTTGTTCCCAGTTGCTTTTGCACCTGCCAATTTGATCCGCTGTTGTTGTTATGGTGGTGAAAAAAGTTACTTAATTTTTAACATAAATGCTTCAGTAAATCCATGGAAGTTAATGGATAATAGTGAGTGTAATTATGAAGATAATTACATACAATGGGGGGGGAAAGCTTTGCTAATTACAGCTGCAGCCTGCCGCAAGAAATCAGTGCCAGTCTGAAAAGACAGCGGACTGTCAGATCAGTCAAAATCCGGTACCAAGTCCCATTTAGCAGATATTCTTCCCCATCCCAAGTCGGTGGTCAATGACTTGTGATTTCTGAAGTGGCAACAAATTTGTCAAAATGCAAACACAACTTGAGTTGATCTTTCACAGTCCAATCCACTTCCTGTGTAGCTTGGAAGAATTGGGTAACATGTGCCTCTGAGCACATTAATTTCCTTCAGTATGCAGACACCTGTCGTATCTGCTCAGCTTGAAGTTTAAGTTTTAGTGTAGCACTTTAGAACTTTCTCTTATGTTAATAAAATAATCAAGCTTGTTTATTCTTTTGTGGTATTTTTTAATCATACTTGAGAAGGATTTGAAATCTGTAAATCGTAAACCCTTCCTGAGCACAGTACATTTTCACTTTTTACTTTAAATTATCTTTCACTTACATCTTTATTTTGGGGCATTTATACCTGCCGTGGAACAATGTCAGCTAAAACATAAAGTGGTATAAATGATTCTATATATAAAAAAGCTGGAACAAAATGTTATAGCAACAGATGTTTCCCCCGCAGAGATAGTTTCCGCTTCTATGCTAAAAATAAGAGCTATTGTGCCAGTAAATTAATATAAATTAAAAAATAATCTACTAAGGATTTTCCTTGTTTATCATGTTTCCATGAAATAGGTGAGTTTCTCTTCATGCTTATAACCATATATTCATGATAATATAGGGATTTTTTTCAGTTGCAGGAAAGTGTCTACCAACTTTTTATTAGGGAGTCTATACAAAAATTTATTTCTAGATTGAAAAATATAGGATTGGACTAGTAGGTATGGGGAATTCCGCTCATGCATTTCAATTTTTTTAAAGGTTTATTGTAATTGTAATACATTTTTGACAGTGTTCCATGTAATTTTAATTACTGAAAATAAAACTTATTTATTATTTATTTATTAGATTTATATCCTGCCCTTCCGCCCAGTAAGAGCCCAGGGTGGCACACTCACACAGTTATGCATACACACACACACACACACACTTTCAAATATAAACCATCCAAAAATTGGAATGAGTCTTCAGATTAATTTATAGCTGCAAAAAGATTGTCTTCTAATGGAACGTTTGTATTGGTGTAGGGCCAGAAATACTGACAGCAGCATGTAGGTGGTGAAAAAATTGTTCATAGTCATTACTGAGACTTGCCTGTACATTTTCCATTTTCTGGACAAAATTCTTTCCATTCAGTTCATTTGGAAGGATGTTCCTTTTACAGGTCCTATCTACTACAACCCCAATCCAATTAATCTCAGTTGTTCTGACTTATTATATGCCTTCAAGTTGATTTCGACTTATAGAGACCCTATGAATCAGTGACCTCCAATAGCATTTGTTATAAACTACCCTGTTCAGATCTTGTAAGTTGAGGTCTGTGGCTTCCTTTATGGAATCAATCCACCCAGAGCCGGTTCCAAGGGGCGGCCAGGCGGGGCACTGGCCCAAGCCCCCCTGAGGCTACAGGAGCCCCTGAGGGGCCCCTCTGCTACCCTTCTGCGATTTGCAGCAGGATCGCTGCCATGGATCGCACAGCGAGAACTTCAGGGCTCCGCCATTCCCTTGCTTAACTTACCTTGTTTTGCGGTTGCACACGCAGCAGTGCCCTTAAGAAAAATTGTGGCTGAGGTTTCCCTAAGGGGCTGAAGCCTCTGCCGCCATCTTGGCTGATGGCACGCATACGTGCTGCGCGCTCACATTCCTGCCATGAACCAAGATGGTGGCAGAGGCTTCAGCTCCTTAGGGGAACCTCAGTCACCATCTTTCTTAAGGGCACCGCTGTGTGCGCAACCGCAGAACAAGGTAAGTTAAGCAAGGGAACGGCAGAATTCCGAAGCTCTCGCCATGCGCAAATCACAGAAGGGGATACCGCTGGGGCCTGGGGCAGGCTTTTGCCCAAGGGCTCCAGCGTGTCTGGGGCTGGCCCTGGGCGCATGCATGCGTGTATGTGTGCGTGCGCACATGCGTCCCAGGGCCCAGGGCAAGCTGGTGCCCAAGGGCCTGGCATGTCTGGCGCCAGCCCTGAAACCACCTCTTGTTTGGTCTTTCTCTTTTTCTACTCTCTTCTGTTTTTCCCAGCATTATTGTCTTTTCTAGTGAATCATGTCTCCTTGTTATGTGTCCAAAGTATGATAACCTCAGTTTCACAACCAACTGAAGTCCCATGACTTTCAAATAATTCATTGTGACTATTTGTAGTTGTGGTAACATGTGAACAAATTTGTTGATACAGATGCATCAGATCAGTTTTGGATGTATCTTCAGCAATAATACTTTAATGACAGAGGCAGGTATATTGCGAGTTCTTTAATTTATTTTTGTATTGTATTTCAGAAGTGCTGTATTACAAACTAACACCTTGATCCAACTGTTGTTACTGAATATAGAAGCTGCTAATAATTATAACAGAGGGATCTAATTTGTAAGTGCTTTCCTTTGTGTACACATATTAATCGATCCTTGTGCTCTCATAAAGTATCTTCAAGTATGAATCACAACGAAACTAGATAGAATCCCAATTGGTTCTGTCCACAGTAAACAGCCTACTTCACTAGTTCCCAAACCTTTTTTTCCCATTTGAAAATTGCTGATAGACCACTTAATGATTTTTGTGCCCTGTTGTATCAGTTGTAATGTGCTGTGCTGGATGCTGCATGATTTTTAATCGTATTTTGATTCCTTCTTTTATTTCTTATATGGTATTTTATTGTATTGCAATCTGCATAGACTTCGAATTGTAATACAATAAAATGCAATATAAGCAATAAAAGAAGTAATAAAAATACAATTAAATATCAGATGGATATTCTATGCAGGCACGTCACAAACCACCTGAATGAAAGCTTGTGGACCATTGTTTGGGAACCTCTGGCCTACTTTATCAGATGTATGAATGGACATTCTCATCATACATAATATGATTTTTTTTTGTTAGATCCTGAGTAAACGTAAACTTCATAATCTTGTCAGTTCTAGTGCAGGTGTTACATTAAGCATTGGGCTAAAGATTTGTTTTTCCCTGAGAATTGTTAGCAGCTTGCTGAAACAAATGAGATAAATATTCTCCATGCTGTTATTCAGTGGTATAGTGGTCCAGGGTCTCAGGGGGTCTTAGACACCTTACTTTTTGGGGAGCAGGGTCCCAACAGGGTCACTGTATCCTATGAGCCAATCAGCATGAAAGGGGAATGTGTTAGCCACTGAGAAGAGTCTTCTAACATGCTTCCTTACCATTTACTGCTGACTGGAGCAAATCAGAGTGAAAGGAGGTAAGTCAGCCTTAGCAGCTAACACGCTTCCCTTTCTCGCTTATTGGCTCCGAGGGACTTTTATTGTTGTG
This sequence comes from Rhineura floridana, assembly GCF_030035675.1. Lineage (NCBI taxonomy): Eukaryota > Metazoa > Chordata > Lepidosauria > Squamata > Rhineuridae > Rhineura > Rhineura floridana. The sequence goes on from NC_084485.1 coordinate 62,858,616, forward strand.
GGAGAAGGCATTAACAAGGATCTTTTTCTCAAGCAAATAGCAAAAAAGGGGAGAGGGGTGGCTGCAACTAACATGAAGGGACCCTGCACGTCTGAATTTGCCACTACACTACTGCTGTTATTTTGGAGAAATCAGAATAGTTTTTGTTGTTGTTGATGGAGATTGTGGGTTTCTTTGAGCTACCCCAACAAAAAGACCCAGTGAAATCCTTGTTTCTTGGTTGCATGAATATGGCTGAGAACATGAACCACTGACAAACATCAAAATTATTCTGACAGTCCAATGTGTTAATATACACTTTATTAGATTAATTTGTTATTCTTATTTTGCTATTCTTATTTCCACCTTTGCTAAGGTTGAATCAGGAAAATATTTACCCAATTCTAAATATGTTATGTGAAAATAATAGCAATAGGACTTTGTATGCATTTGTTTAGGGCTTTGCGTTTGAGTTAATTGTGCCTTACAAGGTAAAGAACTATATCCTGGAAAAAATTGTTATCTAACCCAGTGATTATTTATTTATTTTATTTATTTATTGCATTTATATACCGCCTCGTAGCTGAAGCTCTCTGGGTGGTTTACAACAATTAAAAACATTAAAAACAAATATACAAATGTAAAAAACACATTTTTAAAAAGCAATTTAAAAACACATGCTAAAATGCCTGGGAGAAGAGGAAATTCTTGACATGGCGCCGAAAAGATAACAGTGTTGGCGCCAGCCGCACCTCATCAAACAAAACATTCCATAATTTGGGGGCCACCACTGAGAAGGCCCTCTCCCTTGTTCAGAGCTTGGAAAAGTTACTTTTTTGAACTACAACTCCCATCAGCCCAATCCAGTGGCCATGCTGGCTGGGGCTGATGGGAGTTACAGTTCAAAAAAGTAACTTTTCCAAGCTCTGCCACTGTTGCCAGACTCCCAGCTTCCCACGCAGTAGGCACCCGGAGGAGGGCCTTGGATGTTGAGCGTAGTGTACAGGTGGGTTCGTGTTGGGAGAGGCGTTCCATCAGGCATTGTGGTCCCAAGCCATGTAAGGCTTTATAGGTTAAAACCAGCACCTTGAATCGGGCTCAGAAACATGCAGGCAGCCAATGCAAGCAGGCCAGAATTGGTTTTATATGTTTGAACCATCTGGTCCCTGTTACCAATCTGGCTGCTGCATTTTGCACAAGCTGCAGCTTCCGAACCGTCTTCAAAGGCAGCCCCACATAGAGTGCATTGCAGTAATCTAACTTGGACATTACCAGAGCATGGACAACTGAAGCCAAGTTATCCCTGTCCAGATAGGGGCGTAGCTGGGCCACCAACCAAAGTTGGTAGAAGGCACTCTGTGCCACCGAGGCTACCTGAGCCTCAAGTGACAGAGATGGTTCTAGGAGAACCCCCAAACTACAAACCTGCTCCTTCAGGGGGAGTGCAACCCCATCCAGGACAGGTTGGACATCCACCATCCGGTCAGAAGAACCACCCACTAACAGCATCTCAGTCTTGTCTGGATTGAGCCTCAGTTTATTAGCCCTCATCCAGTCCATTGTGAGGCACCGGTTCAGCACATTGACAGCCTCACCTGAAGAAGATGAAAAGGAGAAATAGAGCTGCATGTCATCAGCATACTGATGGTAGCGCACTCCAAAACTCTGGATGACCACACCCAACGTTTTTATGTAGATGTTAAACAGCATGGGGGACAGAACTGACCCCTGCAGAATCCCATACTGGAGAATCCACGGGGCTGAGCAATGTTCCCCAAGCACCACCTTCTGGAGCCGACCCACCAAGTAGGAGTGGAACGACTGCCATGCAGTCCCTCCCACTCCCAACTTTCTTAGCAGCCATTTTGAAGACTTCACATTCTTTTTAGGTATGTACAAGCAAAGCTGAATACAGCACACAAGAACAAAGTAAGACCTAAGGCTAGAGTCAGAGAAGGAATACAGAGCTAGAGACATGGTGCAGATAATGGCAGCACCAAGAGCTAAGGTGGCAAAGTTACTCTAGAGGTGGGGAACTCTGGCCCTCCAGATGTTGCTGGATTACAACTCCCATAATCTCTGATCATTGGCTATGCTAGCTAGGGCTGATGGAAGTTGGTATCTAACAATATCCACAGGACAAGAGGATCCCCACCTGTGTTACACTAAACATGCAGCTACTACCCAAAGGGTTCTTATCTTATTCCCCCTTCCTCTCCATGTCTAGCAGAGCTTATGCATGCCCAGAAGTCACAGTGTTGTAGTTTTCCCTGTCACTGCTCCCCAACATTGGTTGTTGCTTATGTGGGTGGGGCAACACAAAATGTCATTGTAGCAGCTCTTACTACAATGGATCTCAAAATGGCAACTGGCTGAGATTTCAGTCCTCTTCTGGTGTTCCCAGAACTGCTTCTTTCCATCCACCTATACCTTGGTTCTTACTATTATTGCAGCCAGAAATCAGGTAAGTTCTACTATAGGTAAACTCTAATACATCACAAAGGGAGATATATGATTGCCACGTTTGATTGCTGTTACACATTTAACATTCCAGTATGTCTTGTTCTCAAGCCAAATTGCTGAAACCAAAGAAAGATCCCTTGGCTTCAACTCCAGCTTACTTCTAGACTAAACTTAAAAGGAACTACCCTGAACTAAAAGCCAAGTGCTTCTTGGGTGATTTGCCACTGAGGCCTGCAGGCCCGGCAGTGAGGTGAGGCACTGGCCGAGGGCTCCTGAGGCTGGGGCGGTAGAGCTGCCACTACCTGATCCCCGCCAGCATCAGGTCACAAGGCATGACTGGCTGGTAGGGTTACCATCATTTTGTAATTTCAAAAAGAGTACATTTGGCTTCGATAAGTGAAAAGTAAGAGTATGCTGTTGCACCATCTCAAAAAGTGTACATGTACTCTTAAAAAAGTACGGTTGGTAACCCTACTGGCTGGTGGCACAGATTGCTCCACTCTCACAGGCGAAATCACCCCTGCACACGTACATAGCCAGCACACACTTAAATATGCCCAGTTTTGCCACTGATTGAATCACCTCATCAATGAGCTGAGTGCACATGCCTGCCATCACCCAAAATGATGGCAGGGGTATCAATGCATCAACACACATGCCTGCTATCTTGGGGGATGGCAGGCATGTGTGCTGACATGGTGATGCAAGAGGTGGCACACTGGGTATGTTAAAGTGCGCACATGGGATAGGGAGCCCACAGCAGGTGCCAGCCCTGGAGGCCTGAATTCTTTGGCCTCAGGAGTCAGATTATAGGTATTTCATTTGATTTTACAAATGCATATACTATTCTTCAATAAATATTAGCAGGGTTGTTGACAAGATTAAAAATTAACCAAATCATAAAAGCCAAATTAATGCATTTGGGCACAGAGTTTGGAGTAAAGCTGTGTCTCTGTCCTGATAAATATCTGAAACTACTTTTCAGGCCAAATTAGACCTTGAGGGTGATCAGATCTTTCTGCATACAGGGCTTTTTTTTCTTGGCAGTATTTACAGACCCAGACTACCAGCACCTCTTTTTTTGCTGCCTATGCTAGCCATTTTGTACTGGCACCCATGGTACATTCAAGATATAGGTATTGGCACCTCATTTTTTTTTTACCAAAAAGCACTGTCTATGTATATATGTTTATACTTAAGAGCAGCAGAGGAGGAAACATTGGAGACTTTATTTATTTATTTATTTTACTCCTCTATCTCCCTCTCTCTTACACACACACACACACACACACACACACACACCATTTCTTGGATTTAAATTCCCACCTGAAGATGCTAAGGGTCAAGGGGGGTTGGGGAGTAGGGAGAGAGATAAAATATGAGCTCCTCTGGCCCCACTGACCTCTGTACATTCAGCAGAACCTTTGAACTGAACAGAACCTATGTGCACAAACGTTTTATGCATCTCTAGACCCTCTCTGCATAGTAAAGGACTTTGTTTTTTTCCAGGTTTCCAGCTGTGTGTACAAACCTGTGTACACAGTGTATACATACAAGTTGCATGTATATAGGCTCTGATCAAAGCTTTTGTTGCATGTGGAGTTGTTAGGGGTCGGGCTACAGCTCACTGGTTGAGCACATACTCTGCATGCAGAAAATTCCTAGTTGAATCACTGACATCGCAAGTTAAAATAAACAGGCAGCAGGAAATGGCAAAGATCTCTGTCTGAGACCTTTGACAACCATTGCAAGTCATAGTAGGCAATGATGGGGTAAATGGACCAATGGATAGGGCAGCTTCATATGTGATCATACTTCCCCTCTCATGTAGGTAGAATCATGTGTTTATTGTGTGGAAGAAATACCATGAAACTTAAAAAAACCCTGGTCAAGTTAATATGAATAGAATGTGTGAAGTAGTTCAAAGAACGACTAACAAAACATTTTTGAGTGTCATTTATCTAATTTAATTAGGACTGTGAAGAATCCAGGGAGAATGAAGCTTCATGTTACTTGCCCTGAACTCCAAATAAATAGGACTCACTCCATTGGCTTTATAAATAACGGTTTGCTTAAATTTTAGAATACTTCCATTCCCAGGCACTGGCAATGTCTCCTCTTGAATTAATTTGATGTTAATTCACATTAAGTTACTCATTTTTTCCCCTTCACTTTATCACGACTGATTCCATAGTACTCGAAGCCAGGACTAGATTTCTGGTGATGCATTGCAGAAAGGTTTTCTCATGTTGCTCCTCAATGGTTTATGGTCTATTTCTAGTTTTTAAAATTTCAGCATGCACCATTCACTTTCTCCACTTATGTAGTTTTCATGTTAATTGCCTTCAAAATGTTGCTCTCACATTTTTACATAGTTCTAAATTCTAGGGATGACTTGTCCACAGTGACAGAAAGCAGTTTCCAGGAAAGAGTTAAGCTTGTGTGATATTGTAGGGGGGACGTTTAATGACTGCTCTGAACTATATAAAGCTATGAGATCAGACGTTAGAAAACTCCACCTCACAATCTTGAGCCACAAGTACATCTTTTAGAAGGGAAACTATCCAACAGTGTACTGACCTCAAAAGGCTTGAGATACAAGGAAGCAAAGCTGAAGCCCTAAGAGCACGGCAGAAAAGCCAAGAACCTGAGAGGGACTCAAGAGAAACATTCAGTTTTATTCATAGTAGGCACTGTTTAAGAGTTTACTATTGGAAATAATGTCACTGTGGACTTTTAAAGCAGTGATGGGGAAGCAGTTTTTCTGGACAGCATTCTGTGTTTTGAGCCTGCTGGGTGAGTATTCAATATGAAAAAAAAACTTACAACTGCTGACTGTGTTAGACAGAGATAGAAAAGAATCTTGTCCTGCCTGTGCCATAGTTCTTTGAATACTGAGAAAAATTTATGTCTTGTAATATATGTTTGTTAGAGAGTTAGACACTCAGAGCATTACAAGCACACTAGTAAGTGGAATGCAAAGCATGTAAAGAAATGATGCACACAACCAAAATACCAGAAATTATTGGCATATAGAATTGTTGCAAGTTCTGTAGCTGTATAGCTGTCCACCCACGTGCATAGGTGGCATGCACACATTTTATTGTTTTGCAGGTATCCATACCCCAAGGATTGTTAGCCACCATCAGTATCCCAAGGACTAGTATGCATTATTTTTATCACACATAAAAATGTGTAACTAGGAGCAAACAAAATTTAATATGGTTCTGCAAATGGTAAACTTGCAACTCTAGAGGGCCACTACAGCTTACTGTTTGGAAACCACTAGCCTATACTATCTAGCACAATTGACTGCTTTTGGTAATTACTGCTACTATTTTAAAAGACAGGTCATTTATAAAAACCATTCAGTGTTATCTTTTTTTTAAAAAGCCATTTATCAAAACCATTGTTTATGCATGTTATTTCTACAAACTATTTTTTAAAACGTAAAATGATTGTTATGTTGATATTTCCTAAGTTGAAGGGACTGTATACAGTACAACCCAGCCAGACTTTGGCACGTTTTTGTAAAGCAGCCAGACTATTTTAATTTCTCTTTAGCCCTGACTAGACCATGAGATGGTAGATCCCCTCAGACAATTCACTGTCCTGTGTTTCTGTCTTTTAATGTTTATTGCAATTTTTAGTACTTCCCAAAGGATCATGCTTATGCTGTTGTGATGCTGGTGGGCCTATTTATTTATTTTGCAGCATTTAATTTTTACTTATTACATCCACTATCCTTTGGGCCAAGTCACATTTCATATGGCAGTTGTATTTGCTGCCCATGTACATCAAGTGAGAAGATGCATCTTCTCACTTGATGTACACGAGAGATGTGTTTCTTCAGTTACTTAGGAACATGCAGGGTACATGTGCTGGGAATCAGCAGTTGGCCATGACTTCCACAGCCTGTAAAGATGGGGGGAAATGCATCTATAAAGCATTAGTTCGTCCAGAAAGAAAAGTGCAAAGGAAACCTGAAAGGGATATTTTAGGGATATCCCCTTGGTGGATATGTTGATGTCATCATAATGATAACTGGCCTCCTGTTGCATGCATTCAGATTTAAAAAACAAAGTTATTTGAAAGGAAAAAGCAAAGTCAGGCCTAATTTGTGTAGCTACAACTAACTTTATAAATACGTAAATACAATGAAGTATGCTTTTTCAGTATCATATGTAAAAACAGTTTGGTAGCCGATCCAGATATAGGTTTTTATTATTTGTAAAATTACTACTGCTGCAAGTGCTATATATTAAACTTTATTAGACCCTTTCAAAATTTTATCAAGTCATTAGAAGAGCAATACAGTTCTCTAGTCATCTTAAAAAGTATATCAGAACACAGAATTCAATCCACACAATTGCTTGATCCATTCTCTCATTCATGCTCCATTGAAAGATTGAATGTGTCTTCTAATGTGGATGAGAATCTACATCCAGGACCACTAGTTATGTACAACTAGACCTGAGTTTCCACCACAGTTAGAGACGCTTTCCAATGTGTGAATTGCCATTTTGAAGATGCACATAGGGTTCTGGTTTTGGCTCCGGTTTACACTTGGCAAACATTTGCAAGGTAATTTTACATCTGGGTGTCTTGGCTCCTTCTTCTCCAATACGTTATAGTACTTTATCTTTTTTGGAATATTGCCTAGAAATGTATGCATGAGAAGCATTATGTCATAGTTAAAGCAGTGGTGGAATGCAGACAAAGTTTCCTTGGCTACCTAGATACATTATCATCAATAAGGCTGCATTTTCCATGTGGGAAAGTTTTTTTATTTGTTTGTTTCTGTGTATTGGTAAGTAAAGTAAGTAGTCATCCTGCCTTGGACTGTGAGTATGATGAACCTCCCCCACTAAAGCATGAAAAAGAGAATAAACAATTGGCTATATGTTTTAATTTGGTGTTTTATAATGGACATACCCCTGCAATAAATCCCATGCCTAAAATCTTCATCACCTAAGAAAGTTCAGTACACTATTACTACCTCTAAAAAAGATACTAACACAACTGAAGATGGTTCAGAAGATGGTCATTTACGTCCACGCATTTCTCTGAAGAAGTAATGCTTATTAACACATCAAGAATTGGAGTGACTTACAGACATATTCCTGTGGTAACAATACTGCCGGGTGGCACTTGGTATATAAGGATTTATTTATTTATTTATTTATTATATGTAATCATACAGAATCCTTAGTCAGGCATATTGTCAAATAGAACTGAACTGCTGGAAGCAGTCCTGTGTGCTTTGGATGTGAAACAAGATTTTGTTTGCATGTGGCAAATATGTCATTTTCTTGGTACAACAGTCAACCACTTGTATGTCCATTGCTGTTTCCCCAATTCCAATTTGCATTTTCCTGACTTATTTTCAGCAACAGTTGTGTTTTGCCATGGGTATCCTTGTGTATGCTGGAATAAACACGTAAAGTGCAAATGAGAATTGTACACCTTCAAACATATAGTAGACTTGCACTGGGGTGTGTGTGTGGTCATATTTTTCCAGCACATGTTCCCTGCATGCCCACAACTCTTTGGTCATACATAACTTTCTTTCACACTTTACATGTTTACCATATAAATAGAAATTTAGTCATGGTGAACATGATTGCTGTTTAAAGTGAAGCAGCTTTTAGGTTTTTTGCTCTTATGCAGCTGATGTTTTAAAAAACTTCCACACTCAGAGTGATCAGGTAGTACATTGATCTGATCTGGCCAGGTTCTGGGAGACATCTACAGTGAGATGCTAGATTCTCAACTACCACTAATTTCAGTGAGGAACAAGATCCATTCACTCAGTTGTTACGTGTATGTTTGTCAAGAGGACTTATATTGCGAGAGCATCTTAATTACTTAGAAATTCAATATTGTAAAAAGAGAATCTTCACTGTGACTTCACAGTTCATACACTTGAAGAAAGCTACGCTGCTTTATGTGCACATGTTAAAATGTAATATATGAGTGCAACAAACACACGCTTATAATCATGTGGATTATATGCTACTAGGAAGCTGGAATTGCCTATAGTGCCCTGATGAGTGTATGCTGAGTAACAAATGCGTATTTCTCACTGCATAATGTGTGAAGCATTGCTAAGTGATGCTCAAACAAGGGAAGTTTCCTACATGGAAACAACTTTAGTCTAGGAATCGTGTCATATGCGACAATCTCACCCATACTGAAACATGATTTCCAAGTGTGCTTTAGGGGTAGTCAACATGGTGGCCTCCTGATGTTATTGAACTACTTATGTCATTATCCCTGACCGATGGCCATGCTAGCTGGGGAGTCCAACATTGAGAGGGTGCCACCTCGGCTACCTGAGCTATATAGGTAACTTGAAGTAGGTCTGGCTTTCAGAATGTCAAAGTTCTAGTGATCACCATGTTTGTGGTCAACCTGTTTTAAATAAGAATGTTTATTTTATTTATTTATTTATATACCGCTATAAGCCATAATGGCTTCTAAGTGGTTTATGTTGACATCACAGCAGTTTGTTAATTATTTAGAAAATTATATTAATATGCAAGCCAACTACACCTTTTCAGATGAAGATATGTTTTTGAGATTGTCTTTGGCCTCATAAATTCCTTAACACTTCAAGAAAGCTTGCCTTCAATATGACTAGTAGAATATTCAAGTACTCTGACCTGACATTCCGTATAAATTAATAATTATACAGTTTCAATAGTAAATTAATGTTGACATTTAACATTTAATTTTATTTGAAATATGTAATGGGATGGTGTGTTCATTCAGTTAAATTTAATTGCAGTCTAGAACAGAAAATTCATAATGTCATTAATCATTACAGATTTAAATTCGAATAGTTAATAAAGGTATTAAAGTCAAATTACCTGAGCTGAAGTGAAATTGAATTTTAAACAATGATATCCTAATATTCAATCAATTACATTCAAATTATTTCAGGTTTCAACATTTTCAGAGATTATAGAACCCAGATATTCATATCATATGTAATCTATTGGTTGAATGATAAACTATTGACATAGCAGGCTAGCAGCCAAAGCAAAAATCTCTATCAATTGTGTCCGAGCAGGGCTGAGGGCTGATTATGTTAGCATGCTTATTGCTTAACAGGATGATGTAATGGTTTCAGCTGTCATCCTTTCTCCTTCCCACATTCTGTTCGACCCTTTTTTTGGCATTGTTTGTGACTGCAGAAGCCCACACCCATATCCTGGCTGGGGCCATATGGAAAAGGAAAAAGGGTCTGGGAGGGGGAAGGGGTAGAATTTTATCGGATATTTCCAGAAGGAAGGGGACTCCACCCTTTGAATTCCTGCCACATGGCTGAAGCAAAGCTAGAGATTCATGAGTAATGTAGCTCAGAGTCCCCAAAGGTGGTGCTCATTATAACTGCTGGAAAAATAAAATATAAATGTTGAATATTGATGTAGTTGTAATCCTGGCCTCTCAGTTTCAATTTCCCATTTCATCCAAAATATGATATTCTGGATCTGAGCTTCATCACTGTTAGCATGCTATAGCATCAATATGATATCCTTTTTCACACTATGTGTGCTAATCAAGGTGCTTGCCACTGCTTCCCATTTTCAATTTCAATATCAGTTAATGTATCATTATACTATTTAGTTTTAACTGAACAATCAATAAAAGGATGTACAGTATAGAGGTCAGGGCTGAGGGCTGCTTCTCATGTTGCTTTCTAAAGTTGCAAGTCTACCATCTCTGGAGGATACAATATACTGTAATAAATAATGTGAGACTTGCTGAACAAGTGTTAGAGTGGAAACCTGTGTTCAGCAAGTCTCTGAAACTGTTTCAAGAGTCTATGGATCTTCTCTCAGAGATAGATATGTTTACAATATTTCTCACATTTCCCCATGTATCATGACATATGTAATTCTCAAGAGTATATCCATGCATCAGAGATTGTGAGACATTAAACCACATTTATGGATGAGCATACTGAGGCAATAATAAGATACGCAGACAATACCGTACTACTAGCAGAAACCAGTAATTATTTGAAACGAATGCTGATGAAAGTTAAAGAGGAAAGCACAAAAGCAGGACTACAGCTGAATGTCAAGAAGACTAAAGTAATGACAACAGAAGATTTATGTAACTTTATATTTGACAACGAGGACATTGAACTTGTCAAGGATTATCAAGACCTTGGCACAGTCATTAACCAAAATGGAGACAACAGACAAGAAATCAGAAGAAGGCTACAACTGGGGAGGGCAGCTAAGAGAGAACTAGAAAAGGTCCTCAAATGCAAAGATGTAGCACTGAACACTAAAGTCAGGATCACTGAACACTAAAGAAGGTCGCTCGGTCGAAACCCTGGTGATGGAGTGGAATGAGGGGATCACCAGGGCATTGGACCAAGTTGCCCCAAAACGTCCTCTCCCCCTGAATAGAACTCAGATAGCGCCATGGTATACACCACGGCTGCACAATCTGAGGCGGGAGGTGAGACGACTAGAACGCCGGTGGCGGAAATCTCGCTCCGAAGGTGCTCGGACACAGGTCAGTGCAGCAGTAGCTGCCTACCAGGTGGCAGTAGAGGCGGCAAAGAAGGATTTCTTTGCTGCCTCTATTGCATCCGCAGAGTGTTGTCCCAGGAGGTTGTTCCAGGTGGTCTGAAGCCTGGTCGGTCCAGTTGCTCAGGTACCCCTGGAACATTCTAAGACCTCCTGTGACAAATTGGCAAAACACTTTGCTGATAAAATCGAACACCTAAGGAGCTCGATTCCGTGCGCCGTGGATGCAGTGAAGGAGCCAGAGTTGACCATCTGCAATCTGGTCCGGTGGGATCGGTTTCGGCCTCTCCCTTCTGAGGAAGTGGACAAGGTGCCTACCACCTGTCTGGGTGATCCTTGCCCATCATGGCTCCTTGTGAATTGCAAGGAGAAACTGGGCGAAGGGATTAGGGCGGTGGTAAACACATCCTTAGTGGAGGGTGTGATGCCACTGGCCCTCAAGGAGGCAATTATAAAACCTATCTTAAAGAAGTCCTCCTTGGATCCCCAGGTTTTGAACAACTTTCGCCCTGTTTCGAATTTGCCATTTTGGGGCAAGATCATTGAGCGAGTGGTGGCTAACCAATTGTCAGCGCACTTGGATGAAACGGATTATCTGGATCCATACCAATCGGGTTTCAGGACTGGACATGGAACTGAAACAGCCTTGGTCGCTCTAGTGGATGATATGAGGAGGGCATTAGATAGGGGAGAATTCACCTTTCTTGTCCTCCTAGATCTTTCAGCGGCTTTTGATACCGTTGACCACGGTATCTTGATGGATCGCCTGGAAGGACTGGGAATTGGAGGCACTGTTTTACAGTGGTTCTGTTCCTTTCTCTCTGACAGGCACCAACAGGTAGCATTGGGAGATGAGGTTTCAGACCCTTGGTCCCTCACTTGTGGAGTGCCACAGGGTTCTATCCTCTCTCCCATGCTATTTAACATCTATATGAAGCCGCTGGGATCTATCATCAGGAGATTTGGGCTGCGGTGTCACCAATATGCGGATGACACACAGCTCTATCTCTCGTTTAAGTCTTCACCAGAGTTGGCTGTGGAGACCGTGTCCAAGTGCCTGGAATCCATGAGTGGATGGATGGGAAGGAACAGGCTGAAGCTAAATCCTGACAAGACCGAGGTACTGCTTGTGGGAGACAGGGGTAGGCTGGGTCCTATTGACCTGAGGTTTAATGGGGTACAATTACCCCTGAAGGACCAGGTCCACAGCCTTGGGGTTGTTCTTGATTCCAGGCTGTCCATGGAGGCTCAGATTTCGGCAGTGAGCCGGGCAGCCTGGTACCAACTACACCTCATATGCAGGCTGCAACCCTACCTCCCTGTTCATCAGCTCCCACTGGTAGTACATGCCCTGGTCACCTCTCGATTAGACTACTGCAATGCGCTCTACGTGGGGTTACCCTTGAAAACGGTCCGGAAACTTCAACTGGTACAGAATGCGGCGGCTCGTTTACTTACAAACAGCCGTCGCCATGATCATATTACACCAGTGTTATTTAATCTACACTGGCTTCCAGTAGTTTTCCGGGCCCAATTCAAGGTGTTGGTGTTAACCTTTAAATCCCTATATGGTTTCGGTCCGGTTTATCTGAAGGAGCACCTCCAGCGTCACCAACTATGCCGCCCGGCAAGATCAGCCACGCAGGGCCTTCTCTCAATCCCACCAACAAAAGTGGCTAGGTTGGTGGGGACTAGAGAGAGGGCTTTTTCGGTGGCAGCCCCCACTCTCTGGAATTCCTTCCCGTTCGATCTTCGACATGCCCCTTCCCTGGATACCTTCCGCCGAGCCTTAAAAACTTGGCTGTTTGGTCAGGCCTTTGGGACTATTGGGATGGGCTAATTATATACTCAATGCCCGTTGCTATGTATTACATTTGTTGCTATTTGTCACTGTTGATTATTTGCATTTTATTGTATTTACTGTAATTACTGTATTATTGTATTTTATTGAATTTGTTATGTACGCCGCCTAGAGTGGCTTCGGCCAGATAGGCGGCCTAAAAATTAAATTATTATTATTATTATTATTATTATTATTATTCAGACCATGATATTCCTGATCTCTGTGTATGGATGTGAAAGTTGGACAGTGAAAAAAGTGGATAAGAGAAAAATCAACTCATTTGAAATGTGGTGTTGGAGGAGAGCTTTGTGCATACCCTGGACTGCGAAAAAGACAAATAATTAGGGGTTAGAACAAATTAAACCAGAACTATCACTAGAAGCCGGAGCTTGGAAAGGTTACTTTTTTAAAAACTACAACTCCCATCAGCCCCAGCCAGCATGGCCACTGGATTGGGCTGGTGGGAGTTGTAGTTCAAAAAAGTAACTTTTCCAAGCTCTGCTAGAAGCTAAAATTATGAAACTGAGGTTATCATAATTTGGACACAATGAGAAGTCATGATTCACTAGAAAAGCCAATAATGCTGGGAAAAACAGAAGAGAATAGAAAAAGAGGAAGGCCGAACAAGAGATGGATTGATTCCATAAAGGAAGCCACAGACCTGTATTTACAAGATCTGAACAGGGTGGTTCACGGCAGATGCTATTGGAGGTCACTGATTCATAGGGTTGCCATACATCGTAATCGACTTGAAGGCACATAACAACAACGACACTGAGGCAAGAGGATTTCCCTTTTGTGCTTGTATATCTTTTCTTTAAGACAATGTGATGTCCAGCTTGTTTTCCTATTTTTCTGCTGTTACAAAACAGTATATGTTTTGAATTTTATGGCATGAAACATGAAAGCAAGTACACATACATGCACAGTGGATTTATCACGACAGTATGCCTTTATTGATAAATACACAGCTACAGTTTCCAGAGTGGTTTAATAATCAATCCCTCTTCCCAAGGAAGCCTGGAAACTGTAGCTCTGTGAGGGGAACAGAGGTCTCCTAACAACTCTCAGCACCCTTAAACTACAGTTCCCAGGATCCTTTGAGGAAAGCCATGGCTGTTAAAGTAGTATCATGGTGTTTTGAAAATATATCGCAGATGTGACCTATGAAGTGCCTCTTCAACAGACTCAACAGGGTGGGAAGCAATAAGAAGAGGATTATTGGCAGTATGAAAGGCTCACTAATAAGTATTATTCCTTATTTATAAAACACCAGTGTTGCTAGGCAACATACATAGTCAAAAAATGAACAGTGCTGTTTATGACAGTTCTTATCATTTACATTGTGTTTTATGGTGTTCAGAGTCATAATTATCTCAGCAATCTTTACAATAACCATTACTAAAAATAGTAAGGCAGTCTTCACCAACCTGGTGCCCTTCAGATATTTTGGACTACAACTCCCATCATTCTCAGGCACTGTGGCCATTAGTTGATGGGAGTTATACTCCCAGACCATCTGGAGGGCACCAAGTTGGCGAAGATTGCTGTAAATAATGTCCATATTACTCAGAAGGCCCACGCAGCGCCAATATATGACATACTTGCTTGGAAGACTGTAATGTAAGAGTATATTTGTGTGTATACTATAGTCTTTCAGCAATGGTTGTCTTTTTTATTAAAGTTAAGATATTTAAAAATCAATTAAGGCTGCAATCCTATACCCACATACCTGGGAATAAGCCCTATTACACTTAATGGAACTTACCTCTGAGCAGGCATGTCTAGAATTGCACAGTCAGCCTATTACATTACACTTTCAGGGCGTATGAAAAATAGTGGACTCACAATTAATTATACAGAAGAAGCTAAATATACAAACTATCCTTTGTTAGCCTCACCGCTTACACAGTTTCACCCAATAATAAAGGTTAAAGTCTTCCATTAGTTTCTGTGGAGACAGATATTTGAGCTGGGTAGGTAATGATGTAGGACTTCTGTTTGACTGTGTGAGGACAAATCATTTTGAAGATGTGTTTATGCTATTTAGGGACTACTTGATTTGATTAGGAACAAATAGGTCTTAGTTAATTGTCTATGGAAGGCCACGGGGCCCAATACTCTGAACAAATGATATTTTGCTATAGTTTTGTAGTTGATATGAATAAGGGTTTTTCAGTGCAGGCAGTAACATGTAGATGCCCCAAACATTAGTAGTTCCATACTTACTGTATCCACTTAACTTCAGTGACAGAGTGCAAACTCTCAATGCTAATAAACTCATGCAGTTTCCAAAACTAATGAAAACAAGCTGTGCATAAATTGTGAATATTTGGTAAAGTACTATGCAAGAGGATCTGTGCTCATCTGCATTGTAAGGGATCCCTCGAGCTGTAATGCTACAGAACAATTTGATGTTTCTTAGTATTAAGTAGGGATGGAAAGATCTGTGAGTTTTGATTCTCTCAGTTTCTAGTTTTCCAGTCTTAAATTCAGTTCTCCACATTTCTGCAGCAATTTGCATTTTTTTAAAAAAAAATTATCATGAAAATTATGTAGCATTTTAGTGTGAATTTCTCCTAATAAATACATTTTATTGGCAGTTTTGATTAATGTACATTTTTTGCAAGTAATTTCTCATTATATAATACATTTTTGCATATTATTGTATCATATATTCATTTTTATGCACCGTTTCACCTAATATATGCATTTTTGATTGGTGAATTGGGTTGCAAAATTTGAACAAGTGTGAATTTCAAAAGATGGCTGTGTTGCAGTTCCCATATTGTTTCAGAAAGTGTTAATTTACTAGATTTGGCTTGAAATGCATACTGAATCTAATTTCTTACCCACCCCTAGTATTAAGAGTGAAAGTAGAGAAATTTGGAGGAGGTTGGAAACCCAGAAAAATTACCATGAAGAAATGACCAAGATCTTGTTTGACAGTGTATGATGGGGTGAAAATATTTGCTAAGGAGCTATGGTGATTTTTAAAACATCTGGAACAGTTCAAAAGTTTTTGTTTTGGTGGTTGTGGGACTTGGGAAGGCCAAGTGCAAGGAACTATGCCATTGTAATGAGGTAAGTCTTTCTGCTAATATCCATATAAACAATAATATACTCACAAGGGCTTATGAAAGTGGCATATGAGGCTGACTACTCCATTTATCCTTTGCCACAAAAACCATCCCTTCTGTTCTTGATTTGAACTAATTTGTTAGTGGGGAAACCAAGTGTAGCAATTAAAGTTTTTGTAATCAGATTGCAGAATGCTGTTTAAGTTGTTTTTTTATGTACATGCTGCATCTAAAGAATAATATTCAGCTTCATTGGTGGAGATTCTCAGCTAATAAACTTTGCCAGTTGATCCAAACATCTCTTTTCAAGTGTCCTGAAAATGTTATGCATAATTCAGAAATTGCTAATAGGTTACAGAGTTTCTCAAGTCTTTACAGAGTTTCTCAAGTCTTTACTGTGCAGCATGCTGAGCATATATTGAAATCTGAATAATTATATTTGATGTAGATACATCTGATGGTGGCCACTGTATTTAACAAATGAAGACAAGCAAATATTTCATAATCGTTTATTTCACTGTAAACACAGTTAGAAGAGTACAGCTTGGTGGACTATTTAGTTCACACTATAAAGTACTCATATTTAGACAGGTCTACCTACTCTGTTTTTAGGAGACAAAATACTACTATTAGAGTTTATTTACAATACTACCCTTTTAAATCTTATCCCCTTCCCAGTAGTTTAATCTCCTTCTAGTCACCTTCATCTCATGGAGCTAAATATTATTTTTTAGTCTTCATTGAGGTTTTTAATGCTCATGCTAAAGGGATTCCTTTGAGGGATGAACAATAAAGTTTTCATGAACTGATTGTTCTGCAAGTCAAGATAAGCCACTTAAGGTTTTCTAAAAGGTTGATGCATGTTGATTAATATTGGGTTCTGCAAGCAGAACAGAGTTGAAGCAGCCTATATACAGTATACCTCCAAGACCCCCTTCCCATTTAGTTCTCTATTATGTTAATCAAAATAATGGATAATACAAACATCTTTCAGAGATAATAATCATGTTGCTAGTCTACACTGAGTCTTTAATTTGATTTAATTAATTAGTATCTTGCTTGCTGGAACAAGTAGGTCTTAACTGCCCATCTGAACACAAGGGGGGTGGGAAGCCTGATGGATCCAGGCAGGAAGGGTATTGCAGTCTAGGCACTGCCATGGAAAAGGCCCTGTCTCTCATGCCTAACTTCTGTACCTCCAGTACCAAAAGAACAGAGAGCAAGACTTCTGGAATCCATCTCAGTGTATGAGCAGATTTCGAAGGAATTGTTTCATTTGGATTGGATTGGCTGTATTAAGAATCATGTACTGATTTACGCTGCAGTCCTATATCCACTGACCTGTGGATACATCTTACTGAACTCAATGGGACTTCAGAATAGAGATGTCTAGGATTGTGTTGTAAACCACACTCTTGATGTAAGCAAAAGGAAGTCAATCACATATGTCTACATATTGCCTTAATTCAATTTAAAATATTAGTTGATTTGGTGTTATTTTCCAAGTTCTTTTTTTAAAGCAGCTTTGGCAGCTATGACTCTCTTTTGTTAGCTTTTGTCAGCTTTGACTTTCTTGGCTGTATATTATGGCCAGCATGGATTTTTCGCATTCTGCAATGTTAAATTGAAAATACATTCCATGTCATTCTGACGCTTCGCATAAGCTCATTTCAAAACAAAACCTTACAAAACTTAGTAGTCCTGAACTCAGAAACGCTTGCTTAACAACCCTCTAAGTTTTTATGGCGATACACAAAACAGTCAGAAAGAATCGAGAGTTCAAAATGTGAAAAGAGAGGGGGGAAACCAGAACCCTTTTTTCTGTCAGTGTTCTCATAATTTGTTGAAATTAATTAAAGATCAGCCATGTTCAAAGAGTACATGTAATCCTATTACTGATCTTGCCCCATACTCTGACCTTCATCTTCTGCAGTTTAAAAGTTAAAAAAATGCCTGGCTGATTTTTAATTAATTTAAGAAACTGAGCACTAGAGTCAATGATAAGCGCAGGCATACTCAGTAAGAACCAACTGTCAGTGTTCTAAAAGTTTGGCTTGGTTAATCAGGTGGCCACATCCATGCCTGACATTTATTTCACTTTAGACAGTCACGGCTTCCCCCAAAGAATCCTGAGAAGTGTAGTTTATGAAGGGTGCTGAGAGTTGTTAGGAGACTCCTATTCCCCTGACAGAGCTCCACTGGCCAGAGGGGTTTAACAGTCAGCAGCTCTGATTGAAGCTCTGTGAGGGGAACAGGATGTCTCCTAGCAACTCTCAGCACCCTTCACTAACCACACTTCCCAGGATTCTTTGAGAGAAGCCATGACTGTGAAATAAAGGTCTGGGATAGATGTGGCCAGGGCCAGCTTTAGCTTAACTTTGGGTGGGAGACTACATGTGCCTGCCGTAGAATAAAAAGGTGTGGGAAACCCTGAAAAACAAGGATACTGTTCACAATGTTTTTCTTTTAGAAAGGAAAGGGGCTTTCCCTCTGCTCAGTGCCCACCCACACATTCTCCTCTCCTCCCCCTTCCTCCCTCTCCCACCTCCTCCCCTCCCTCTCTCTTCCCCCCTTCCTGCCCTTCACCCAGGTCAGTTTCACCTACCCTAAGCATGATTGCACAAGGGTAAATCCCACTGAACTCAAAAAGCAGGCAAATGACCTGCCCTCCTCCTCCCTTCCATCCCCTCCCTCTTGCCCCTCCGTCCCCTCCCCTCCCCCTTCCCTCTCCTCTCCCCTCCCCCTTCCCTCTCCTCTCCCTCTCCTCTCCCCTCTCCCTCTTTCTCCCTCATGGTCAGTTTTCCTTATCCAAACCATTATAGCAAATGATCAGACCTGCCTTTCCCCTCTCCTCTCCCTCCTCCCTTCTTCCCTCTCCTCTCCTGCCCACTCCAGCCCTCCCTCCCTCTTCTACTCCTCCCCATTGTCAATTTTACCTATCCTAAGCATAATGGCATGCTACTGAACTCAATAAGCATGCAAATGATCAAACCTGCCCCCCTCCTCCCCTCCCCCTCCTCCCCTCCCCCTCCTGCCTGCTCTCTTCCCCCTCTTCCCCTCTTCCCCTCTACTCTTCTTCCTCCTCCCCTCCCCATCCCCCCATGGTCAGTTTCACCTATCCTAAGCATGATTGCAGGGGAGTAAATCCCATTGAACTCAATAAGCATGCAAATTATCAATCCATTCTCAGCAAACTTGCACAGGATCCCATTTCTTACCTCCTGGATTAAAAAGCAAAGAAATTCACTAATAGGCAAAAAAAAAAACCACCCTTGTGGTTTAAGAATGTACCTATAGTCAACAGACATTTCTATCAAACTTTAAAAAGCAGGGAAATTGGGCAGCTGTAGTGAATGCACCAGGGGAGCAGGAGACCTGACTTCCTCTCTGAGATATTGTACTGCCCTATAAATTTGTAAAAATGCAAACACAATTTGGGTTGGTCTATCACAGTCCAATCCACTACCCGTGTAGCTTGGAAGAATTTGGTAACATGTGCCTCTGAGCCTATGGTGAATAGTGGCAACACCTGTGACCAGCCCAAATAACAGAAACAAGACGTGCTGTAATCTTGTTTCAGCAGGGAGGAAGCAACAATATTAAGACAGTTGATAGATTTCGGATAGTCACTTTAAATATGTTTGATTTACTTTGCAATTTTTGTGAAGTTTCCTATACGGAATCATTTTCTTTTGCTTCTGTTTCTGTGAATATGTGAACTACAGCAACACTTTGCATAATTTACACTAAAAAAACCTCCAAAAACAATTGTGGAATAATGGCACTGACTGTTCCGCAGAATAGTTTCTAATGGACATGAGGAGTGTCTCAGTTTGCTAAAGAGAAATTAAAATAGTCTGGCTGCTTTACAAAAACGTGCCAAAGTCTGGCTGGGTTGTACTGTATGAAGTGAAATATATTCTAGAAAAATTCTAGGTGTGCTTTATGTTTTTAATTGACCATGCCCACCTTTCCTTAAGTGGAGTTGTTTAAGCATAGCTGGCTGAAAACATGCATCTTGGGCATGTTGTTTTTTTCCAACAGCTAGAGTAATTGCTTAAGCAGCAACATATTGTAATCAGTCTGATATTGCATCAAAGTGCAGTTTCAGATTCAACTATTAATGCACCCAAAATAGAAATAGAACATAATCTTCAGTTTGAAACAGAAAAGGCTGTGTTCACCATCATATGACATTGACCAATAAAAAGGCTTTGAAATTAATAAAAATAAATTTGACAAAGGTTTCTAGGATGAAAAATAAGAGAAACACAATTTTCTAGGTTAGATTATCTGTAGAAAATGTAGTAACAGAGGAAAGAAGCAAAGTAAGAGGAACACCAACAAACATACAAAAATGTAATTCTCCATCTTTGGAGATGTCAGGTGTTGCCATCACTCACCATAAGGTCAGAGGCACATGTTACCAAATTCTTCCAAGCTACACAGGAAGTGGATTGGACTGTGAAAGACCAACCCAAATTGTGTTTGCAAATTTGTAGGGCAGTACAATAGAGCAGAGGCCAGGTCTCCCGCTCCCCTGGTGCATTCACTATAGCTGCCCAATTTCTCTGCTTTTTAAAGTTTGATAGAAATATCTGTTAGCTATAGGTATGTTCTTAAACTAGAAGGGTTTTTTTTGCCTATTAGTGAATCTTCTAAAGATTGTTAGTCAGTAGTATAGTGGCAAATTCAGAAGTGTGAGCCCCTTCATGTTAGTCACAGCCACAACCCCCTCCCTCACCTTTTTTTTTTTTTGCTGAAGGGTTGAGAACAAAGGTCCTTGCTAATGCCTTCTCCCACAACACACATCTCTAGGAACCAACAGGAGAGAGAGTTAGCTAGCCATCTCAGTGGCTGACTGACCTCCTTTCCCTCTGATTGGCTTCAATCAGCAGGAAAGGACAAAGAAGCATGTTAGAAGACTGTTATCAGACAGTGGCTAACATTCTTTCATGCAGATTGGCTCATAGGATGCTGGAGACATAGGGACCCTGCTGGGACCCTACGCTCAAAAAAGAAAGGGACCTAAGACCCCATGAGATCCCAGTCAACTACACCCCTGGTTAGAGTTAACTACACATTACATTAATTGTGGGGCTTGGAGCCACACCAGGGGATTTAAATTTATCCTGGGGCAGGTGTGTGCGTGATTTGAATCAGGACTACAGCACATGCTTCCCTTCCTTCCCAGATACAATCCGAATGGAAATTATCTGCCATATCCCACCCAGACACCTAGGATTATATTTTTAAAGCAATTAACAACACATGTAATTAGGCCCTTAGACTTCTGACAGAAGGGGATTGTTGTGACTTGGGAAAAATGCTTTTGTTTAACTGGCAAGGTATTGCATATAAACTACTTAGCATGTTGACATTGCCATTCAGGGAATGATTTAAATAATCTTCCACGTGTCAGCTGGTTCATGTGCATCCTTACCATCTCTAAGTAAATGCAACTAGAACAGATGGGATCAGATATGGCAGAAGTTGTTGATAATTACACAGTGCAATTAGCATATGAGTTGCTTTGTAGAGTTTTATTTTAAAAAATAAAGATAGATCCCTACCAAAGAGATTAATGAAAGAGCAAATTGCTGCTACCTCTATTACTATTTCTTTAGTATTCAAAATATGTCAGGTGCTGTACAAAGTGCACAGGTCTCTCCACAAAGGATTTACAACCTGTAGTAGGCAAACCATCCCTTTAATCTTTAAAGTTTGTCAACTGCAGACAAATTTAGCAGAAAAAGTTCTTCCGTTTGTATAAAAAACAAGATGTTAACTGTGCGACTTCCATTACATGATGACTCTTGGTCTGTTAGATGGCAGCAAAATAGCAGACTGGATGTCTTAATAAAATTTCAATTCATGCTTGGGGGGGGTGAGGGCTGATTTATTTATTTAATCATTGCAATTATAAAACCGCCCTTTGTCCACTAGCACCCCAGGGCAATGTACAATTCAACTGAAACAGAACAGTGCAAAACATCCCTGTAAAAGCTAAAACAACACCTGCATAAAGCAGTTAATGCAACCAATGAAATAAAACCATGATGCAGTATGATTGCTTTTCAGTACAGTAGGGCCTCGCTTTACAGCGCTTCGCTTTACAGCGATTTGCTAATGCAGCGGTCTCAATTAGACACAATTAGACTAAAGCCCCACTCATATGGTGCTTGTTCCGCTTTTACGGAGGTTTTCGGGCATCGCGCCCCATTCTATTCAATGAGTTCCGCTTTACAGTGGTTTTCACTTTACAGCAGGGGTCCAGAACATAACCCACCGTATGAGCGTGGCCCTACTGTAGTAGAATATTATAGCATTACTCTCTAAACCTGCAGCTGGGTAAGCAACGGTCCATTAAAAGTTATCTGAAATGCTATAGGAAGGCCAGCCTGTGCTATCCACAAGTTACAAAAGACACTGATTAGGTTTCTGCGAAGAACTTTTCCAAAAAAATACCAAAAATCTTCCTTGCCCGGCTAAGGCAATGGACCATCATCAGAATCCCTTGTGACTTGGCAAATCTATTTATGTAAATATTCTGACACACTCTGTGCTGAGGTCAATCTAAAATAATAGTTTGATTTAAAAGGAAAACCCAATTCTGTATCTTAATCCATGGATTAAGCATAAATCATAACAGATACCTAATTGACTCTTACATGTTTCCACTGTTTGGAGGAGGAAGAATGCACCCTTCCATAGAAGGTTCATCCTTTTCTCTTGGCAGTCAGGAATAGAATCCACAGATCCTACTTTAGTCACTACATCACAGGCTTCCTTGTGATTAAAGTCCTACTCCAGACAAAATAAACTGCCCTTGTGCTATTGGCAAGAGCTATTTTAAATGGTTTGTTCCCCTCAATATGCCTTGTCAGTTGAGGCTTTCTTATACTCTGTACTTAAGACGGGATGGAGTTCTCATGGTACTATTCAAAATCTAAAGCTAAACATAGCCCAGAGTTGGATGCCAGGTCTCAGTCAGGCATCAATCTAAGCTGTAACACTCTTGGTATGTTTTTCTCTTCTCAAGGGCATTGTGAAACATGACTCCACCAAGTCTTCTCTTCTATAGCTCCTATGGAAGGGCCATGAATCATTACTGCAGCTCCTACTCCAGTTATTCTCCTGATTTGGCAACTGGGAGAGCCAGTTTTCACCCAAACTAGATTTGGCCAAGGGATCTGTACTTCAAGATCCCTTACACAACATATAAAGCATCCCTAATTGTAATAGAGAGCACAGGTCTTGTGATTGTGCTTCTAGGTGGATACGTATGCTGATTTATGACCATACCTAAGCTAGTTTTGACCAAATTCACACTGAAATAAATTGCCCGTTCTCAAAGTCTTATGGTTTTAAGATAGACAAGTCAAAGAAAATATGGCAGCTGTCCTTGGAGAAAATCCTCTTATTAGCTATGTATATTATTTTTGCTGGGACAAAACCCTGGGAGAAAGCATAGCTATTACTTTGTGCAAGTCTATTTGTCCTTGAACATGTAGCAGATAATAATATAGTTTTATAAGGCGCAGGTAGATGTGATGGCAGGAGATTTGGGGTCAGATCTACTGTTTTATAAAGGAAAAAAATGCGGCTGCAGGTGGGCCTGATTCAGTTTGGGGTTACATTGCTGGAAGAAGGGACTTTAAGCCTTTCCCCTTGAGCCAAGGCAGCATGGGCCATAGTTACATCTGGACTGGATTATTGCAGTGTGCTCTATATGGGGCTACCTTTGAGGAGTCTTCAGTCCAGAATGAAGCAGTGAAAATACAGGTAGGCTTTTGCTTATGGGAACATATTATACCTGGCCTGTAAGTAGTGTTTCCAAGCACGATTCACATTATTGATTTAAGAGAAGGCCAGGGCACCATGTCGAGAGAGGTAAAATATAACTAACTTAATTTTCTTGCTTGCAACCTCTAACCTTCCCGGACTGCATCTCCTACTGGCTCTTGTGCTTATATGACTAACATCACATCCCCCTTTCTAAAGGGGAAAGGATGACAACATCAACACACGAAACAAATTAACACAAAAGTATGTAATAAACACAGATTGTTATAATAATGATTATTATAATATCCTGTGAATGTGAAGGTTTATTTTGTTCTACTGACTATCTGCCACTAACTCTTTTTATCCTGTGGACCTCCCAATGTTGTTGATGTGGCACTAGATAGCTCAGCAACTCCGAGGAATTTAGAAAACTAGTCAAAGACAACAAGATAGGATTTGATGCATAGGAAGAAAAGATCTGTCCCAACTTTCCGCCAAGGTTAGTTTGGGAGGACAGAGGGTAAGTGGCTCTGGTGGATTTGTCCTTATGCTTGCACAAGGATGACATTTTTTAATTGTCTAGTGGAGCTGTTTGCTCAACTCTGGCCACCACATACACTATTTAGCTCAGGCCCTCCATTTTGTGATCCTTCATGGAGTTTTTCAAGGATGTTGTGTTGTAAAGAAGCAGGGACAATCAGTTTAGAACCTTTCAATAGTAAGCCACGATTCACCGTGAAATCTCCTGAGATTGCCCGATATGGATGTAGCAATGTGTCTGATTTTGCCTGTGGTGTCCATCCTTCTTTGCAGTAAAGAATGACGCATCATAATGTTGTATGTTTGTCATGTTTGTTCTTGTTTGAGCTCATGTTCGTGTTTGTCTGTGAATGGCAGGGAGACAAGAACAACGTCTACAAACCCTTGTATCAAAGCTCCTCCTGAGCACATCCATTTGGTGGGAGAGGGGATCTGGAGAGTGTATCTGCCATGCCAAGATTCTTTCCTGCTACATGGGAAACCATGAGTACTAAAGAGGTCTCTCAAAGGCTTTGACTTCTCTGCTAAGTGTGGCAAGAATTTTCCTAAATGCCATGCCCATGAATCTACATATGTCACTGACATTTTGAGGTTTGGGCATCTGGATAACAGCTCAGACTTTTTCTGGATCCGGTCTGACCCCTGCATCAGCAATAATTTGGCCAAGGAATTGTATTTCCTTTTATGAAAATTCACATTTGTCATTGAGGGTGGTGCTGGACTTCTCTAGTCGTTTCAATACAGCAAAAAGCTGGTTGTCATGTTGCCTTTGTGTGGATCCAAAAATAAGGCTGTCATCCATTTGACACAGGATCCCTTCAAGCTCTTCAGGAAGTTGGGACATCTGCTTTTGGAGGTGCTCAGAAGCTAATGAAATATCGAATGGCAGTCAATTAAAACAAAGTAAACTGAAAGCGGTGATAAAAGTGGTTAATCACTGATTCTGCTGCCAATAGAATCTGCTAAAATCCTGACCAGGCATCCATTTGTCTAAACATTTGCATATCTCAGTTGTCCCAGAGTGTGTTTCTCTTGGCAGACACTTTCAATAAATTTAGTGAGAACAACGCAAATTCAATCCTGTCCATTTGGTTTTGGTACAACTACCATGCCTGCACACAAGTCTGTTGCAGTGTCTACTTTTGAGATAACTCCCATCTGCTGCATATGTTCAAGTTCTTCCTTTGCCCTGGGTAACAGCTGGACACCCTTCTAGGCGTTGGTAGAGTGAAAGGTTTTGCATCAGATATGAGTGCAATTTTATATTCATCCTCTAGTTTGCCCAAGCCATGGAACAGTTTAAGTATCTGCTTCTGACAACTGCTTCTAAGTCTAAGGTGATGCTCTCTACTCTCTGTAACAGCCCTAGAGCCATGGTTGCTGGGCAGCAACATATATTTCTAGGGATGTACTCTTATTTCCTAATTTGAGGGTGTTGAGGAATTTGCCCCTCACATATAGCATGCATTATTCTGAGCCTTTTAATATCTTATGGGGTTCCTGACATTTTGATATCTTTAGCTTCCTGTACAATGAGACTAGGATCACAGTCACATCTGCCTCTGTGTCTATTTTAAATTCAACTGAGAACTCTCTCAAGATAATGGTGGGTTGTCTATGGAGATTCATTCTTACTATCTCCACCGATGTCTCCCAGGTAGGCGATTTCCATGTCAGTGTTGATGGGGTGTCTTCTTGGAGAACCCATTGCTACCCTATGTTTAGAGCAGCATGTTGAAGCATAATATCCCCTTTTTTGACAATTTCTGCATGTAGTGTATCGAGCTGGGCACTGTCTTTTGCTGTGGGGTGACTTGCAACCCTGCAGATAGTCATTTGGATACCTATTGTCTTCCTTTCCTTTGCTCATTTGCCAGACTAGCATCTCTTGAGCTTGTTTGTGGACATCTAGGTCTGCAACCTCCTTCTGACTCCTGAGATTTCTTTCTCTGACTAACTATGGCTTCAACTGTTTAAAGTCATTCCTTTGAAGTGACTGTTGTTCTTTTATGTAAGAACTCTGAAGGGTCTTGGCCTTGGCTGTCTCCAATGTGACATCAGAGTTATTCTGCAGCATCTCAGACAGGGGCTGTCTCTAAACCCTAGTACCATCTGTCTCTTATTAGTTCCTCACTCATCTTCCCATATCCATAGTACTGGATGAGGGCATATGGGGCTGTGATGAAGTCAAATACTGATTCTCCTTGCTCTTGCTGGCAGAAGTGAAATCAGGCCTGTTCAAAATTATATTGCAGTAAGGTAGGAAGTGCTTATCTAGCTCTTCTTTGATTGTTTTAAGCTTTTTCATCTAAGTTCTCTCAGTCTCCTTGAGAGGATTATATTTTCTGCACTGGGCCCAGTTTACAAAAGACTATTTTACTTGTTCCTGTGGCTGCTTATCCATGCCAGATGTCTGGGAGAACTTTTGGAATCTGCTTATCCAAAGTGGTCAGCCTTCAAGGTGATGGAAATTAAATTCCGCTGTGGTTGCAACTTGGAAATAGACTGAGGGAGGCCATGTCTGCAGTTCAGGTGGGTTATAGATTACTTTGACTCACCCATATAGATTTGTGTAGGCTGTCTTAGTTCTTGACCTCTCCTCTCCTTTTTTTTCTTTTTCTTTGTCCGTTTCTGGAGTGATATGCTGTCTGTACCTGAAGCAGTTGGGCCTTTTTGCAGGCTGTCTCCGTTCTAGGCATCTGTTAGTTGTAGCAGTGATAAACACTGTGGCTGCAGAAGCTGAGTCTTCTAGGATTCCTTGATTCATGACCTGTGTTCTGCTTTCTGCTCATCAAGGCTGTCAGAACACAATAGAATACAAATGTAGTCTCCACTGTTGACAGCATGTAGGATTAATAGAGAGCCAGGATGCTATGTCGGGAAAGGTAAAACATAACTACCTTTATTTTCCTAATTGCAACTGCTAACCTCCATGCACATCACCAGCTACGGGCCCTTGTGCTTATACAGCTAACACTACATTGATGATGACTTTTAAAGCTCTTAACGGCATAGGTCTGGGATGCCTCAGGGCAGCGGTTCCCAAACCTTTTTTCCAGTGAACATTTGATAATTGCTGATGGTCTTGGTGGACCACTTAATGGTTTTCCTGCCTGTTGTAGCGATTGTAATGTGCTGTGCTAGATGCTGTATGATTTTTAATTGTGTTTTTATTGCTTCTTTTATGTCTTATTTTGCATTTTACTATATTACAATTTGCATTCCATACAATTCAAATTGTAACAATAAAATCCAATATAAGAAATAAAAGAAGCAATAAAATGCAATTTAAAATCCATATGATTGTTTAATGTGAATATGCAGTGGACCACCTGAAAGATGCTCACATACCACTGATGACACATCACAGTTTGGGAATCTTTGCCTTAGGGTATCCTCCCATACCAGCCTATCTTCGGCTAAGATTTGGCAGAGAGGCCCTTCTCTGTGTTGTGCTTATGGTGGAGGCTCAGTTGATGGGGACAAGAGAAAGGGCCTTCTTTGTGGCTGCTTCTAAATTGCGGAGCTTGTCAAAATCCCTTGTGCTTGCAAAGCCTGCCCCATATCCCTTTTTTCAAGGTCCATAGAGCTTGAAAGGTGATGGGGAGGCTTGGAAAGCCTGCCCTACACTGATCCCTTAAACCTCCGAAAAGGATCAAACCGGGACAGGCTGTCCAAAACAAGCAGACCCAGCTTTTTCCTTTATTGCCGTGCAACAGAGCAGTCCCTGCCAGAACCAATACCTGCTTCCAGACATCGGGCTGGCAGGGAATGATCCATTGTGCAGCGATGAAGAAACAGGCACTTGTTTTGCAGCAATCTTTGAAGCAGTCTCCTCCCCTTTAAAGGTCACTGGTGGGTGGGTGGGTGAACATCAGTAGGGTGGGTGGAAGTCCCCTCATGGGCTAAATTGGGGGGCTATGATTGGCCCGGAGGCCAGAGGTTCCTCACCCCTGATATATTATTCCAATTTAGGAAGACATTTATTTAGTCTGATTGCTAAGTTTTTATCCAATGTCTCTGTTTTATCTGCTGCTACTTGTCTCTGTTTTTATTATATTGCATTTTTAAAAAAGATCTACCTTATTTTCTTTTAACTGTTTTTAGCTGTACTGAATGGTGTGTAGGCACCAGAAAGAAAAGGCATATATTTTTATATAAATGCATACATACATACATACATACATACATACACATTTTTTTCCTGAGCTGCTGTTTGTCCCACAGGGAAAAGTGTATAGGTACTATACAGATACCTGTATGTTTTGTCCCGCTGAACAAACAACAACTTCAGAGGAGTAATCAGGATTGGGTGCATGAAAAAAGGGTTAACTGCCCTTTTCCTAATGTTGTGATTCCAATCTGATTTTGACTCCCCATGGCTATATTTGGGTAAATATACAAGCACAGGAGACCAATCTTGGACCTCCTACAGTCACATCTAATTAGGCCCATAGAGTCTACTTTGAAATGATGCGTGGATGCTCTGCAAATAGTGCCTTTTAATTTGTTCAGTAGTTACAGCATGGCAGCAACGGACTGCACAGAGGTGTTCACTTTGTTTTTCTAGAAATAAGCCTCCTCAGGCAGATGCTTTGGGTTTCATGGAAGGGCAGCAAATTGGTAATTATTTAAAATATTAGTGTTGTTTTTTTAGTGTGAGGGAAGGAGAGGGGAGCTTGTGGGATTTTTTGCCTTAGGTGCCAAAATAACTTGAGAGATCCTGGATGCTATGCGTGTTGACTTGGAGATGGGCAATTCCATTCGCTGTTTTCACTAAGGCACCGAAATGTCTTGGACCAACTCCGGTAATATCTGCCCAGGACTATGGTGAGCCTGCAGCTGTATGAAATACACACATCCTGGGTACTGTCATCTGAGACATCAATCATGCTGTTTCAGGCGCTTGGCTCTGAATATTTGTTCTAGATTAATTTTAAGATAATCTAGAATTCTTGGCAGAGAGAGCATATCTTCTTGCACAACAGAATGTTCTTTTAATAAGACTGGTGGGTATAAATAAACAACTTACTGAAACACTGGGAAATAATTGATTCTTGTTCTCTTTCTAACCTTTTGACCTGTAGAGAAAAAGGGGGGGGGGAGAATCTAAATTCCCCTCAAAACTATTGTCCATATTTAAACTAAAATAATTACTGGAGAATTTAAAGAAGTGATATGTATGGTACAGAAAATCATGAAATATATCAGGTCACCATGCTCCAGTTCTTTTAAAAGGAACAAAAATCCAGCTTTTGTGAAACGTGAGGAGCAGGGAAGGGAAGATTTATTTTTTCTTTCTGCCTAAGATCTTAGTCACTCCCTCTGAGATAAAACTGCCCCTACTTTAAAATAAAAGGTAGTACAATCAGGCTTATTTAAGGAGCAAAGCAAAATTCATATCCATGAAACATACTACTAATAGCAGTAGTGTTTGTATTAGTATCACTATTAATATATTGCCTAAAAGAAAGACAAACCATCCATTTTTAACCTAAGATGATGACAGAACTAAAATAATGACAATGAAAATTCTGCCCCATGGCAAGTCATCTCTCACTTTCCTTGACTATTGCAGTCTTCTTGTCTCTAGGCTTCCCTTGATCCACTCTGCTCTGAAAATTATTCCCTTCGCTCGTCAGTCTGGTGGTTTAACCTCTCCTTCAATCTCTACGCTGGCTTCCTGTTCACTTATGGATCTTGCACAAGCCCCTTGTCCTTGCCTTCAAAATCCTCCATTGACTTGTCTCTCTCATCACTTTGCTTTTATATCCCACCACATCTCTTCCTGTAACCTTCATCCGTCCAGTTTCATCACTCTCCGCTATTCAAGGTTCTCCTGTTCCCTGGAGTGACTCCACTCTTCTCCCTTGCTGCCCCTTATACCTGGAACTGCCTTCCAGAACGCCTCCATATGAGTGCCTCCCTTTCGTCCTTCAAGTTCTGCCTCAAAATCTACCTTTTACAAGAAACCTTTGAAACAATTAGTACCCTATTCTAACCAAGCCAAAGTACATGTAATTGAAATAATAACTTACTCACATTATTACCCCACCTCAATTCTCCCACCCTGTTTCCCTGTGTTTATTTTAGATTGTAAGTCCCATGGGGTAGCAATCTATCAAACCTGTTCTTTGTACAGCTCCATGCGCATGAATGTTGCTATTTATATAAAATCAGAATAACAATAACCTGTCTCAGCTTCAAACATTGCCAGGCTATAAAAAGATGACAGGCAAGTCTGATGTTTGTTGGGAACAATGTTAATTTGCATCAAATAATGAACATGTATCTATGAACAAGGCCGCATTCTTTGCAGCGCTTCTATTCTGAGCTCCACAAAAGACTCTTGTTCAATGACCTACAGCTGTAAATCCTTCACTTTACATTTCCAGAAAATCAAGTTGCTGGTGATGAAGCCACATCAGTTCATGTAGCATCTTCAGGGACTCTTTCTCCAGAAACATCCATCTCTACAACACAGCCATTGACAGCCATCATTACCTCAAAATTGCCAGCTGGGAACTCAACTGCCTCTACAAGTAATGAGCCAGGTAAAAAAGCCACTGATACCTAGGATGCTTCCAAACTATGCATTTGGTATGGAATCTCCCTGCACCATTTATTCCCGTTTCAATCTCATCATCAAATTGTTGTTTTCCCAGTGCTTCTTTCATCTTTTCTCAGACCGCAGAAAATCTGATTTACTGGGGTGGGTGGAGGGGACATTAGAGCCATGACCATTAGTATGGATGATTATCTTTCCATCTCTGTAACAGGTGTAGTTTCCACATGCACCTTGATGAATTGGCCATTCAGTACACTTTCAGTGTAACCTCTAGGGAGAGTGCTATTTTACTCTCTAGGGAGTTCTCTTATCCCATGTCTGTTGTTTTTTAATCAATATTTTAATTAGTGCTACAATACTTTCCTGGCTATTAACAAAATAAAAATGAAAAATTAGTGCAGTAATGCTTAAATAAATGGAACAACATTATAGTACTATGACACTATTAAAAACTCTGCTTTTAAGTAACTCTGCTTTTCTGGTCACCTTTCTTTTAGCAACTTTTTTCTGGATTAAAAACTTCCCATCTATACTTCTGATCCAAAACAAGCATTAAACACTTGAGGTTTTGATATTTCCTGGGTGGTAATTGGGTGTCACTCTTAAAGTGCTGGTGATGGTGGTTTTTTTTAAAAGGATCAGTAGGTTTATTTATTTATTAAAAACAGCCATTCAGGTGAATTGGCCCTTCCCTGCCCAATCTACCCAAGTTGGCCTCTTAACTTCAAAATTGTAGACAAAAGATTTCTAGGATTTTTCAGGCTTGCAAACCTGACAGATCTGAAAACTAAATATCCTAAAAGTCCATGCTTGTGGAACCTTAACTAGTTTTCTAGGCTGTAAACATAGGAAAATAGGATGTTGCCTTATGAAATGGACCTGCCCAGCATTGTCTCTTTTGACTGGCAGTAGCTCTCCATGATCTCAGGCACGATGTCTTTCTCCTGCAACTTGATCTTTTAAAATATAGATATCAGGAACCAATCCTATGACCTTATGCAAGCAAACCCTGTGCTCTACCACTGAATAATGGACATACACAGCCCAGTGCAGTTTAAATTTTGTTAAACACAGTGCAGTTTCAGGAGTCTTAACTGTGTGCAGCCCTGTATGCATAGAAGTAAATTTACTATGCTTCTGGAGACATGCCACAATCTTGATGCCGTTTTGTTGTTATGTGCCTCCAAGTACTACGACTTTTGGAGACCCTACGAATCAGTGACCTCCAAGAGCATCTTCATGAACCACCCTGTTCAGATCTTGTAAGTTCAGGTCTGTGGCTTCCTTTATGGAATCAATCCATCTCTTGTTTGGCCTTCCTCTTTTTCTACTCCCTTCTGTTTTTCCCAGCGTTATTATCTTTTCTAATGAATCATATCTTCTCATGATGTGTCCAAAGTATGATAACCTCAGTTTCAGCATTTTAGCTTCTAGTGATAGTTCTGGTTTAATTTGTTCTAACACCCAATTATTTGTCTTTTTTGCAGTCCATGGTGTCCACAAAGCTCTCCTCCAACACCACATTTCAAATGAGTTGATTTTTTCACTGTCCAACTTTCGCATCCATACATAGAGATCGGGAATACCATGGTCTGAATGATCCTGACTTTAGTGTTCAGTGATACATCTTTGCATTTGAGGACCTTTTCTAGTTCTCTCACAGCTACCCTCCCCAGTCCTAGCCTTCTTCTGATTTCTTGACTATTGTCTCCATTTTGGTTAATGACTGCGCCAAGGTCTTGATAATCCTTGACAAGTTCAATGTCCTCATTGTCAACTTTAAAGTTACATAAATCTTCTGTTGTCATTACTTTAGTCTTCTTGACGTTCAGCTGTAGTCCTGCTTTTGTGCTTTCCTCTTTAACTTTCATCAGCATTCGTTTCAAATCATTACTAGTTTCTGCTAGTAATATGGTATCATCTGCATATCTTAAATTATTGGTAATTTTCCCTCCAATTTTCATACCTCCTTCATCTTGGTCCAATCCTGCTTTCCATATGATATGTTCTGCGTATAGATTAAATAAATAGGGTGATAAGATACAGCCCTGTCTCACACCCTTTCCAATGGGGAACCAATCGGTTTCTCTGTATTCTGCCCTTACAGTAGCCTCTTGTGCAGAGTATAGGTTGTGCATCAGGACAATCAGATGCTGTGGCACCCCCATTTCTTGTAAAGCATTCCATAGTTTTTCATGATCTACACAGTCAAAGGCTTTGCAGTAATTTTAAAAAGGACAGGGTGATTTTCTTCTGAAATTCCTTGCTCCATTCCATTATCCAACGTATGTTTGCGATATGATCTCTGGTGCCTTTTCCCTTTCTAAATCCAGCTTGGATGTTTGGCTTTTCTCGCTCCATATATGGTAAGAGCCTTTGTTGTAGAATCTTGAGCATTATTTTACTTACATGAGATATTAAGGCAATAGTTCAATAATTACTGCATTCTCTGGGATTCCCTTTCTTTGGAATTGGGATGTATATGGAACGCTTCCAGTCTGTGGGCCATTGTTTAGTTTTCCCTATTTCTTGACAGATTTTTGTCAAAATTTATACAGATTCAGTCTCAGTAGCTTGTAGCAACTCTATTGGTATGCCATCTATTCCTGGTGATTTGTTTCTTCCTAGTATTTTAAGAGCAGCTTTCACCTCGCATTCTAAAATTTCTGGTTCTTCATTATACGGTTCCTCTGTGAATGAATCTGTCATCCTGGCATCTCTTTTATAGAGTTCTTCAGTGTATTGCTTCCATCTTCCTTTTATTTCATCTCGGTCAGTTCGTGTGTTCCCCTGTTGATTATTCAACATCCCTACTCGTGGTTTAAATTTCCCTTTCATTTCTCTGATCTTTTGGAACAGGGCTCTTGTTCTACCCTTTTTGTTATCCTCTTCTATTTCTATACAATAACTATTGTAATATTTCCCTTTGTCCCTACAGTCGCTGTATTGTTGCATTTAGGGTTCTGATCATGTTTCTATCTCCTTTTACTTTTAGACAGATTACAGTAAATGCAATGTCATGGTTTAGTTTTGGGAGGTTTCAGGCATTCAGGTGTGTCTGTGTGTTCCTTTTTCTAGGTCTTATGTCTTTAGAAAATTCAACAGAGGCAAAAAGCAGGACAAACGTCAGCAGCAGTCCTGCAACACTCACAACCAAACCCACTTCAACAAATACAGCAGTGCAAACATCTCCAACACAGGAAAGAACATCATATGGTCCCAGAAATGAAACAGCTGAAACCATATCTTCAACACCACTTGTGGCATCTGCTTCTACTGTGCATCCAAAACATTATTTATCTGGCTCACCTACCACAATCAAAACTGGTGACAGCAGTGTGATGGTAAGAAGCGTGAAGGATTTAGATTGTTGGTTTGGGTGCAATGAAAGGGGAAGACAGTCTGTTCCCAGTATTCAAATCTTTGTTTTAAATCAGTGATCAATACATTAATAAATAAATCCCAGTAACTAATCAACACATTATTTCAGCCCCTACTGGAAAGTGTCTGCAAACTGCAACTCCAAGTAGAACCTGTGGAATGGGGTTAGTAGCATAGGGCTGATGCTATCAAAATTAGGGGGCTGATTGGATGATGTATCCATTTGGTAAACCTCTGTCAGAATGCTAGGTTTGAAAGTTTTCAAACACTAAGCATAGATATGCACCCACTCCTCTTGATATAATGATAGTGTTGTTTCATCTTTTTTTTAGCCCAACATCACTTGCATTAATATAAAGAATGTGACTACCACTGGAGTGATATGCTTGGAGCTCAGTGAGACCTACTCTTGCGTAAGTAACAAGCAGACCATAAAGAATTCACTATAATGGGTAGGTTGAAAAAGAACCTGTCGTTGTAGAGGCCTGTCCCAACGTGGGAAAACAAAAAGTGTTATCATCCTCCCTTGTTTCATGCTTTGAAGGAATACTTGTGCATTTGTTTTTCACGGGCGATCCAAGTTTATTTTCTTACAATCACATCTTATATTACTACTACTAGTAGTATTATTACTACTACTACTACTATTATTTACATTTAGTAGTTGCTTTGTACAAAAAAAGTCTCAAAGCACCTTAACAAGTTTGAATATAAGCAGATAAAATCAATTAAAAGTCAAAAAATGAAAAAACAACGAACACTACAAAATTACTAAAACAAAATCTTCCTAAAATGTTACACACCAAGTTGGCATCCATTGCCATGGGTATTGGACTTAAGTTGTTCAAAGCACCCATCACATGATATGTTGTTCTACACATAACATTAAAAATTACAAGTGGTGTCATAGCTGCTAATAATTTCTATAGCCTTTTTTCATTGTGCAAAGTACTTTACATTTTTATTTCATTTATCATCATAACAACCCTGTGAGATGACATTTGCTTCCCAGGTGCACACTGTTCTTGCATCTACAGCACTCCCCACAATGGAGTAGCATGATAATATTTGCTTTAATTCATTGTCTGCTATAACCAAACCTTATGTTTCCTGACCCATTCAGTGTCACCTTCTTTCCTGTAATCCACCTGATTCAATCCATCTTTGTCTCCCAGCTCACCCAATTTAGCCTCTCTTCTTAAAGAAAAAGTTCTTACTTTTCATTTATTTTACTTTACTCTTAGTGCTGCTCTTGCACCATATGGATATCATAGAATCATAGAATAGTAGAGTTGGAAGGGGGCTACAAGGCCATTGAGTCTAACCCCCTGCAAAGCATTCCCGACAGATGGCTGTCCAGCTGCCTCTTGAATCCCTCCAGTGTCGGAGAGCCCATTACCTCTCTAGGTAATTGGTTCCATTGTCGTATGGCTCTAACAGTTAGGACGTTTTTCCTGAGGTCCATTCGAAATCTGGCTTCCTGCAACTTGAGCCCATTACTCTGTGTCCTGCACTCTGGGACGATCGAGAAGAGATCCCAGCCCTCTATGTAACAACCTTTCAAGTACTTGAAGCGTGCTGTCATATCTCCCCTCAGTCTTCTCTTCTCCAGGCTAAACATGCCCAGTTCTTTCAGTCTCTCCTCACAGGGCTTTGTTTCCAGTCCCCTGATCATCTTTGTTGCCCTCCTCTGAACCCGTTCCAGTTTGTGTGCATCCTTCTTGAACTGCAGAGACCAGAACTGAATGCAGTATTCAAGATGAGGCCTAACCAGTGCTGAATAGAGGGGAACTAATACTTCACATGATTTGACAGTGATATGACAGTGGGAGAAGAGTATTCCCCTGTTGATAAACCTCTGGACTAGGGATGTCATAGAATTTTGAGGGAAATCGGAGCAGAAATTGCCAATTTTCGCTTATTTGTCCCATATCCAGAACAGAATCCCATAACATGAACAGAATTCAGTGAATATAATCAGTATTATATTATTTAGAGTCCACAAATGATATGTAGTTGATGAATTTTTTCTCCATTTGCATTATGTTTCCTTTGAATTAAAATGAATGGTGTGTAATAATGTAATAATAACAGACAGCAAGTCAAATAATATAGATTTTGTTGGAAGTTGAACTGCAGCTGAATGGAAATAGTGCTACATATAACAATTGTGGGTTGGAATGGAAATCGATGCCTTCTTACACCACTACTTTGGACCACTCTAGAGGTGTTTACCAGTGTCCTCTTAGTGTAGAACATAGATGATACTTTCTGCCAAAGACAAAATAGCTAGGAAGGGACTGTTAAATGATGCAGGGTGGAGGCGGGGATGTACAGAGGTCTGGGTTACAACACAATCCTATGCGTGTTGACTTTGAAATAAGTGCCACTGCGCAAATTATATAAAGCAGTCTTGTTCATACTTACAAATAAGTCCCACTATGTCAAATAAGAGTTACTCCCTCATAAGTGTGCATAGGGTTGCGCCTTCAGTCACTTGTCCAAGGAGGAAAAAGAAGGTAAGGAATGAGTTGTGGTGAAAGACTAAAGGAGTGCAGAGTAGCAATTATAGAATAGCAGGCAGGGGAATTTTGTTTCTTTATTTCAAATGTATATACCCCATTCTCTACTCAGGTGAGCTACCAAATTTTATGTGTGTGTGTGCATGTGTAAGGGGTGTCATAAAAAAAGCATTTCAACATCTCAAATATATAGCCAAGCCATGCAGCCAATTCATATCCATGTTTACTCAAAACTGAGTCTCACTGAGTTTTCCCTATCCCAAATCTAAGCTTTAATCTAGTGATATTATAAAGCCAATAAATGAAATCACTACCAATCCTGGAACCTCCCAATTTTGCTGCTTCTCCTCCTTGCTGTCACTGCCTGACCACTCTCCTTCTGAGAGCATACTTGAGTGACACATGAAGAGATGAAACAGCATCCTCCACTTGCCTTTCACTCTCTGTATGATTATCCAGACTGGATCCAGAGTAAGAGGGCAAACAAATTATCAGGAATGATGGGCAAGGACAAGGTGTGACCACTCAAGGAGGGTGGCTTACTGAGGACAACCCATCCAAGGGCTTTCCAAAACCAGAATCTGGTGTTTTCAAGTTCAACATCTGAAGGACAACAACCCCACGCTAAGGGAACCCACTGCTGTGAAATCAGCTTTCTCATTGCTCCATAACAATGGAAAGTGGCATTGGGACTGGATTCTTAACCGTACTTTGTTCTTGGCTTCTATCCTGTAAATCTCTCTCTGTCTCTCTCTGTCTGTCTCTGTCTCTGTCTCTCTCTCTCTCTCTCTCTCTGCTGAAGCAACTCCTAAGGGAGTTTACAGATCAATACTGGAGCCGCCAAGTAGATGAAATATGAATGGAAAAACAAAACATGCAGATGTTTAAGTGTAACACATTTTTGTTTCATGATGTTTAAGTGTAATACATTTTGTTTCATGATCACAAATTCAGGTTAGCAATTCACTAACTCCATTTATCTGTTTGCTCTGTTGGTGATTTTTAGATGTAATTTTATTTGTTTATTTGTTTATTATTTGATTTATATCCCGCCCTTCCTCCCAGCAGGAGCCCAGGGCGGCTCATGTAAAACGTTGTACTTGATATCTGTGTTATCTTATCCCCCAGTGAGTCACCTTTACAGCTTTGCAGGACTGACATAACTTATATATCAAAATTAATGGGCACTGCCACTGTCATTCATGGAAGAGTTTTATTGTGCACATTAGTGTTCACAAGAGGACACAAGATCAGGTTGTTAAGCTTTGGTTCTTTGTACTGAAGTTGCACTTTAAATAAACCTCCCAGTTCTGTCACAAACCACTTATCTTTTTTATGCAGTTATGCATAACTTTTCCCCTTAACCTTTAAATCACCATCACTGTGGTACTGATACTGGTGATGGATTCTAAGTGCTTCTAATCACATAATTAATAGGGCTGAATGTGTTCAGGCTAATGGTTCACAACACAGAGTTCATATATAAATAGCTAATAGCCAGATGGATGGTTAATTGATAATTAATGATGAAGTATATGTCAATGAGTAGCTTTATAATTTGCAAAACAAGAAAGATACAGATGGGAATCATCAAATCATGATAATAAAATTTTACTTTTAACCATTAAACATTGAGTGTGTGCATTTGTGTGTATACACACACACACATTTTATAGTTGATATTTTCATGGATTACCAATATAACAGTACACTATGTTTCATTAAAATGTGCAGTCTGTGATGACCATGATCACTCTCTAGAACAGCCTTTCCCAACCAGTGTGTCTCCAGATGTTGTTGGACCACAATCCCCATCTTTCCTGACCATTGGCAATGCTGGCTGAGGCTGATGGGAGTTGTGGTCCAGCAACATCTGGAGGCACACTGGTTCGGAAAGGCTGCTCTAGGAGAAGATGTAATAATATATAACTATATAATTA
Organism: Rhineura floridana; assembly: GCF_030035675.1. Classification (NCBI taxonomy): domain Eukaryota; kingdom Metazoa; phylum Chordata; class Lepidosauria; order Squamata; family Rhineuridae; genus Rhineura; species Rhineura floridana. Next base: position 62,897,269 of record NC_084485.1, read on the forward strand.
CTAGATTAACATCCACCTAAGTTTCTGGGTTTTTCCAGTTTGAAATGGAAAATTAATGTCAACTTTGTATTCATAATTCAGAGACTGGCATGTGGATCTATATACCATTCATACAACAGCAGCAGCCCACTGGCTTGTGGGGTGCCCTATACTTGCTGTATCAAGATGTTCTTAACAAAGTGCTCAACACAAAAGTGAATGCAAATGTCTGAAGCCACTGTAATCTGTGGAGGGGGACCTGTTAACTATGCCATGGCCTATAGATGCCTGCCTCAGAGTGGTGCAAAGAAGGATTTTCTCTCTGGTGGTGCCTACCTTTTTAAATTGCTTTTTAAAAATGTGTTTTTAAATTTGTATATTTGTTTTTAATGTTTTTAATTGTTGTAAACCACCCAGAGCGCTTCAGCTAGGGGGCGGTATACAAATGCAATAAACAAACAAACAAATACCTAATGAATGATCTCTCCCTAGATGCTTCTGCCAATACCTAGAAACATATCTCTTCACCCAAGCAATTCCTGATGTCAATCCCTGGTTACTATAATTGCAATTGATGTTTAGTTAATAGGGTTTGTATTTGTATGTTGTTGTTTCATTGTCCTGTAAACTGCCTAGACGTATCTTTGAAATGAAAGGCAGTATACAAATGATTTTTACAAAAAGATAATAAATATTATGTAAACTCAATGGCACTGGGGAAAGGCCCCAGATTTAATGCATGCATAACTTTATCGTCTTCCTTAAAATCTTATAGTAGCATGGATTATTACCTCCAAACCATATATGGTGCATAAGGCTGAAATCCTATGCATGCTTACTTAACTGAATTAGACTTACTTCCAAGTAAACCTGTGTAGGATCATGCTGCTCTTAATGATTTCAGTAGGCCTTACAGTGAAGAATGTGTATTTAGGAGTGGCATCATTTTTGTGGCATTTCTCACCTAGGGAATAAGCTGAAATGAAGTTACCATGCATTTTCCCTCTCAGTTAAACCAGTCAAAACATACAAACTTCTTTCTCAACTGACCTTTATGTCAGGAAAAGTACCTCTTTGCTTCTAACTTTGTCTTCACTAGGGTTAGGGGAGAAATTAAATTCAGTTCATTTAAGGCTGATGCTATGTCATTTGGATTTTCTGAAAGAATATACAAACCAAAACAATGCCATCCTTTGAAATTTGCACTTCTCTGAATTTTGCAGTGTGGTTTTCTAACTGTACAAAAATGCATATACTAGGGTAAAATGTGCAGGAAAATGCATATATTAGTGAAAATAACATACTAAAATGCATTTAATTAAGGATTTGTTTTTTTACAAAAATGTGTATATTAGGAAAAATTCACACTAAAATGGGGTTGCCATATTGCCTGCTTTTATCCAGATTATAGCTGCTTAGTCCATTAGGTGACCCAGATTCCCAGCTTTCATTTTTTTAAAAAGCTAGCAGGGCCGGTTCTAAAGGGCAGCCAGGTTGGGCACTGGCCCAATGGCCCCTGGAGCTACAGGGGGCCCCTCCGCTCCCCTTCTGTGATCTGCACCCCCCACATCCCCCCATGTCTCCCCACTTACCAGTCTGCTGTCTTTTACCACTGCCCTTAACGAAGATGGCGGCTGTGGTTTCCCTAAGGACTGAAGCCCCTGCTGCCATCTTAGTTGATGGCAGAGATGCGCATGCGTAGCACGCATGCATGCCATCAACAAAGATGGTGGTGGAGGAGTCATCCCCTTAGGGAAACCGCGGCCACCATCTTCATTAAGGGCAATGGTAAAAGACAGCAGACAGATAGGTGGGGGCATGGGGGGCACGTGCATGAGTGCGTGTGTGCGTGCACACATGCACACACACATGCCGGGGCCCAGGGCAAGCTGATGCCCAAGGGCCCTGGCATTCCTGGAGCCAGCCCTGAAAGCTAGTCTCTAGCCCTTGTGGATCCAGAGATACAAGGCAACATGTGGAGGCAGTTTTCTGCCCATTTTGTGAGAAATCAGCCTATTTCCACCTTCCACTGTTCTTAGTCAATGAGGACACCACAGCTGTCCTGACAAAATCAAGAGTTTTAGTGAGCCTGCTGCTGCATATGTAAAATCTAGTGGTTTAGAAAACTGCACATGTTCATTTGATCAACACATGCAGCTCCACCCCTTATCCATAGACTTTCTGGTTGAGTCAGCAAGGAGAAGCAGCCTTCATCTCACTTGTCTCTGTGTCTCAGGGTATGTGTTAAATAGTGAATGCAATGGGGGGGTCTGGCTCTCCATCATGGAGGATGGAATAAACGGGTATGAAGCCACTAAACACTCCCTCCCTTGAACAAATACAAAATATAAAAGCAAACCTCACTGTAAAAAAGGCTGTGGCATTTGCATTTTTGGCCCTGCCCCCATTCTGTTAAATGGTGCTTACTCCCAGGTAAAGTTGCATTGGAATGCAGCCTCACTCACCCTGTTGCCTAGCAGAACCCTTGTTCAGCAATTCAGAAAAGGCTAAAAAGTATTTGTTGATAGAGATCCTTCTCATCATTTTCATTCACTGGCGATCACTCGTGGCCGAGTAAGATTGTCTTCCAAGATAAGGTCTTTAACGGTGGGTCCGTAAGTGACTGTGGAGGCCAATTCTGGATCCACACAGCCTCCCACAGTGAGGACATAGGTTTCCAGATGGAAGATGGTCACGATGAGGATTTGCTTGACGTGCCTTCCGCTTAGCTTGTTTGTCCCTTTCGCCCTGTACTCGTGCTTCTTCAAAGTCCATAGCACCTTTGATAATGGTCGACCTCCAATTGGGACGCTCATGGGCCAAGGCTTCCCAGTTCTCAATGCTTATGTTACATTTTTTTAGATTAGCTTTGAGAACATCTTTAAACCTCTTTTGCTGTCCACCGATATTCCGTTTCCCATCCTTAAGCTGGGAGTAAAGTAGCTGCTTTGGAAGACGGTGATCAGGCATTCGAACAACATGGCCGGTCCAGCAAAGTTGATGTTGGAGGATCATTGTTTCAACACTGGTGGTCTTTGCTTCTTCCAGTATGCTAACATTAGTCCACCTATTCTCCCAAGTAATTTGCAGAATTTTCCGGAGGCAGCGTTGGTGGTATCTTTCAAGAAGTTGGGAGTGGCGTTTATACCATGTTTCACAGGTGTACAGTAAGGTCGGTAGTACAATGGCTTAAATAAGCATTTTGGTCTCCCTGCGAATATCCTGATCCTTGAACACTAAAAATGACTGGCAGGCATCTGCCCACCAAAATCACCCTACCTCATTTCCTCCCCAGGGATGGATGGGTGTGTGTGTTTGTGTGTGTATATATATATACGCATACGTACATATATACATACACACAGAAACACTATATATAGAGTATATATATATATATATATAATGCATTGGGGGTGTAATCGTTTCCCTCCTTAAGACCAATAAGAATGGCTTTTTCTCATTTAACACCAATAGGAATGGAACAGCTGCCCTGTCTAATGCTAGTACAGCTTGCCAGTTCTCTAGAATTCACTGCATTTTTATTTTATTTTTTAAAAAGAGGTGTCAGCACTCAAATCTCCACCAGGTTCCAGCCTTTATCATAGAAGGCTGTATTTCCCCTCTCCCTGATCTAGTAAGTGAGTGTCCTAAATACACATTTCACATGCTCAGACACTACTCTCTTTAGATAAGATGATTGACTGAACTGATAATATTGAAATCTTTATTTCTATCTGTGTTACAAGGTGTAGTGGTGTGTTCATTTCACATTTCCTACTTGCTGGTACAGACAACCTCTCAGTCACAATATTGCTTTTAATTGATGCTATGCTGGATTTTTATACTGCTGCATTGACTTTTCTTATGTTTATTCCTGTTTTGTGTTTTATTATGTTTTTATATTGATTGTGTATTTTTACTGTTTTTATTATGTTTGTAAGCTGCCCTGAAGTTTGTTTTTAACAGTAGAAGGGCAGGATATAAATCCTTTTAATTAAATAAATATTTCACAGTGTTGGCAACTAGAGTCTAGGCATTTAAGGCTGAAAATTTAATTTTTTTTTAAAAAAAGATTCCTCATATCCTCCCCCAGTTTTTGGTGGTAATTACTAGGCACAAAAACAATTCCTGGACTTTTAGAACTGGAATATGGCAACCCTACACTAAAATGCTGATGAATTCATGAAGACTTAAAAAATGTTTTGCAAACTGATGTGAAGATTGGAAAAATTAGAAACTGAGAGAAACCAAAACTGACAGACTTGCCCATCCTTAGTCTCAGCTGCTATTTCTGAGAAAACTGATAACTGCATCAGAGTTGTGTACAGATAGAATGGACTGAGACATTTCTCTGTTTTCCTGTTGGCCTTTCCCAGTAAAATGTTTTATATCTCTGTTCTGTACAAAGGAAACTGACATTCTCTCAAGAGTTCTTTCCACAGCAAAGGAAAAACATTACACAGGAGTGTTTTTCCTCCAATTTACCAAAGTAATGTCAATGAGAACAGTTTGAGTAGATTTTATTTTAGATCTTCCATTTTCCCAGGCGCAAAGTATTCTGTAATAGATAACATTCTGTGTCATGTAGGGTGTTTGTTTTTTTAATTATATTATTGGGACAAGAGGCGTTTTTTTTTCCCCCAGAAGCCGTTTATCATTATAGTGAAGTTGGCTGAATATATATTTTAAATTGCCAGATATTTTGAAATCCTGGATTTGGACTGGGTACCTTCCTACCAAAACATTTCATTGCAGTTAGAAAACTAGCACAGTGGGATAGGGGTGGGATAGACCTTTCTCCCTAGTGTGCTAGAGTGTTTGTTTTGTTTATTACTTGTTGTTCCTTTGTAACACGGGTAAGCATTCAAAAATGGCACTCGTGCACACCAATCCCCAGTAACTTGAAGTAGAACAGGCTACTCTACCACTTTATTCTACTGTGTGTAGACCAGGCCTGAACTAGTGGTCATCAGTGTATCTTGTGATATTGAGCTGCACAAGTTAATTACTTCATTTGTAATTTAACTGAAATTAATTTAACCCAAAATAAGGTAGGTCACAGCCACTTTTTAAATATGGAAAGAGAGTTTAAAGCGGAAATCTGGGGGTATTCAGAGAGAACATAAGAAAATTGGAGGGGTAGGGAGAGATGATAGACATATGTAGTAAAAAAAACAGAGAGAGAGGGAAGTGGGGTCCAAGGAAATAGACTGGGGTTAAATGTGGGTCCTGGGTCTGAAAAGGTGAAAACTGCTAAATGATATGCTATGTATACCTTTTGCGAGTCAGCTCCATTTTACAACCCTGAGTTCTAGTCTTATGAGAGAGTGTCAGCAAGAGTCTGATCCCAGAGAAATATTAGGACTGCAATGTGTTTGTGTGTGTGGTGCACTGCAATGCTGTACCGGGCCCAAGCCAGTATGGGGCCTAGGCTTTGAGCTTTCACTTTTTAAAAAATAGTATCAAGCCCTTGTACAACAAGAGTTATGAAGCAAAATGTGCAGGCACCATTCTACCCAATTGTTTTGTGAAAAATGAACCTGTTCCCTGTTGTGTGTGCATGTGTGTGTGAGTGGCGCACAGCGTGTGTTTAGTGCCGAAGAGAAAATAAAGAAGAAAGTCCAGTCCTTTTGTTTAAGATGAGACTTTTACTGGCAAAGCTCAATAAGTTTAACAGACAGTTTCTAACGCCTTCCTTCACTAACATATACAACCCCCACACGTGCTGCTTCAGCTTCAAGGTTTTATGGCTTCAGTGCCAGCCGCTGCGACCTCGGTATGCTCAGCCGTTTTAACCCCTTTTTAGTCTTTCTGGAAACCAGACTCATTCTATCCTCATCAGCCCCCACCTTTCCAGCAAAGACGTTTTATTTCCTTTACAGACATGTTTACAGACATTTGTCAACTTTATTTTTACAGGTAGTTGCTTGTTTATTTTACACAGTTTTCACGTTATGGTTTGATACATTCCAGGTATAACGTTTCATCTTTAATCAATTTTCCTGCACGCTGTGTATGTTCATTCGCCTCTTGTGCTTTTATGTGGCTAATCTGAAAACGCTCAGGAGGTTTCCCTATGTTTGTTCTCTCTGACCTTCTGGGCATTACCTGAGATTCACTTTCTTCGTGTTTCACAAGTACTGGTTTTGTTTCCTCCTGTTTTATGTCTTGGTCTGCTGTTTCGTTCCTTTTATTTGTGTTTTCTAAATCCACCAGAACTGTTGTCCCCCATTCTGGTTCCTGAGCTTGTACACTCCTGCTAAAAACAACCTGCTTCTGGTGTGGCAACCATACTCGATAGTAGGCGTTCTGAAAACCCAGCATATACCCCATTTGTGCCCTGGGTGCTAGTTTGCCATGCCTTCTCCCCTTTGGTATATGTACCCAGCATTTAGCTCCGAATTGTATTATATGCTGCAGCCTAGGCTTCTGTTTGTGCAGCTTCTCGTATGGAGACATGTTCAACGCTCTGTGGAGGAGCCTGTTTTGTATATACGTTGCATAAAGAATGCACTCTCCCCAAAACATGCGTGATAAATTAGAGTCCTGCATCATTGCCCTGGTCGCATCTTTTTTTCTTTCCGCCAAACCATTTTGAAATGGTGAAAATGGTGCTGTTTTAGCATGTTCTATTCCCTTTTCTAGTAAATATTGCTCCAGAGTGTGACTTGTGAACTCCCCACCCTGGTCTGAGCGTATTTGCTTCACATGAGTGTCATGTTGCACCTCAACCTTTTTCAAGAATTCCTTCCGCTTCATTTTTGGTTTTCAACAGGTGTACAGTGCAATACCTGGTATAGTCATCAATTATGACGAAAACATATCTAGCACCTCCATGCGACCTCTGGAATGGCCCTGCTAGATCTATGTGTATAGTTTGATATGGTCGGCTAGTGTTGCTTATGGCTTCTTTGTTTATTGGAGCTACTGTTGCTTAGGTTTGTTTACAAACCTCACATTCCCCATGCCTCTGGCAGTCTTTATATGTCACATCTTCACTATGTTTGGGTGTTTTTTCAATTGTAGCGAAATTGGCATGCCCCAGCTTTCTATGCCAGATGTGCACACAATCCTTATGTGGTTTTTCATTTGTTATTTTTGATGCCCTTCCCATGGGACCTAGTCTTACATAAAACAATGAATTCTTAAGGCTTCCAGTTACACATATATTATCTCCTTGCTGTATCTCACATTTCCCTTTTTCGAATGTTACCACATATCCCATACTGTTTACTTTTGCTACAGAAAGTATATTACTATCCAGATCAGGAACACATAACACGTCTGTCATGATTGTATTCAGTACATTTAAATACACTGTACCCCTTCCCACAACTTCCCTTAACGTGCCATCAGCCAGCAAAACAGATTCCTTTGTGGGACGCATAGTTTTATATAAGTTTGTGTTCTTTATCATGCTATGGGTGGCTCCCGAATCAACAACCCAATCATCATTTTCATCATGCTTCTTCTTGACACTTGCCATTTGTATCACTTGTACATATGACTGTCTATGTCCATACCTTTTGTTCTTGCAGTCTCTTTGTAAATGTTGTCTTGATCCACATTTATAACACGCCTTAAGTCCAAAAGTCTTTGTTTCTTTGTCACTTCTTTCAGTTCTTCTGTCATGTTTTTCGTTTGTCTCTGCACATCTCTCCCAATCCTGGATCAGTTTCCCTTCAACGTATTGTGGTGTCAATCCATCATCAGGCATCGCTTCAAGAGAGCTAATTGCGGATCCCAGGTGGAGTCCAGTGATGACAGCATTATATAAACTTGTTGTAATGGAGAATGTATGACCTCTCTCTCCTGTAACTCTGCAAACAACCTTTTCATTTCAAGCAAATGAGTAGACATCGATACACCATCTGTCAGTCTCATTTGGTGCAGTTTGCGCGCCAAATAAATCTTGCTACTTGCCGTCTTCCTGATATGCACGTCTCTCAAAGTATCCCACATCTCTTTCGCTGTTTGTTTATATTGGATGTGCAGTAGCTGTGAGTCATCCATGGCCAGAATCAAAAATGATCTCGCTTTTTCCTCCATACGTATCCAAGGAGCCGGCGGTGGGGCAGCCGGTGGAGCATTCTCTATGACCTGCCATACATCTTCTTTTGTCAAGAAAGCTTCCATTCGCAATCTCCAGCAAGAATAGTTCTGTTCATTGAGGCGTTCCAAAGGCATTCCAGCAGATAAGGTTACAGCCATCGCTCTTGTTTTGCCAGTTAGTCCTGTCAGCTCTCTGTCCGTCGGCTTTCCACAGCTTCCTGATCCCGATGATTTAAAACTCTTTCTTCACTTGCGTTTATGTTTGCACTTTGCACGCGCTCTTTGCCACTCTTCCTGGGCCCATAACCCTTGTTGTGTGTGCGTGTGTGTGTGAGTGGCGCACAGCGTGTGTTTAGTGCCGAAGAGAAAATAAAGAAGAAAGTCCAGTCCTTTTGTTTAAGATGAGACTTTTACTGGCAAAGCTCAATAAGTTTAACAGACAGTTTCTAACGCCTTCCTTCACTAACATATACAACCCCCACACAAGTGCTGCTTCAGCTCCAAGGTTTTATGGCTTCAGTGCCAGCCGCTGCGACCTTGGTATGCTCAGCTGTTTTAACCCCTTTTTAGTCTTTCTGGAAACCAGACTCATTCTATCCTCATCATTCTCACCTTTCAGGTTTTTTAGCCAATGAGTTTAGCCAAATGATTGATGAGTGCTATAGAGAAATCTGGAGTGTGCATCAGGGAAGATAAACAAATGGCTTAAAAATGAAGCAGGACTTTCTAGTTCATTTTGAAGCTCTTTTGGTTTGTTCCTTGGTGGGTGGGTGAGACTTCGTTTTTCTCAAGATTCATATAGATGAATGACTGCGTGGATCATTTTGAAGAAACTTCCTGGGTCATTTTGAAACTGTTTTTCTTTTTTCCTGATGGTGAAGTGATTAGTACCAACACAACAAAAAGAAAGAAATCTAAGATTTTAGTGTAGCTGTAAGTGGGCCATAGTATATCCACCAAGAAGCAAAAAGGAGTAGCAAAGATGCATTTTCTAACTCATGTTTAATTTCATACAAAAAATGATTTTCCCCCCTGAAGATGTAAACATGCAAATACAAATAAAGTTCACTATGGTTGAGAGAGTGTAGGTTGTTATACAGCCATGAGAGCAAGCATGGTTGTTTTGCATTCCATGATGTTAAATTGAAAATACCCCCATGTCATTCTATGTTGCGCTGCAGCCAACTCAGAAGGGACAGGAAGGGGGGAGGCATGAGTTTCAGGCCCCTCCGCAGCCAGAAGAAGCAGAGTTGGGGATTGTTGTGTCTGAGCAGGATCGTGCAGGAGGGGGGCAGCCTGCTCTCCAGCCAGTTCCCACGAGTAACACCCTTTCCGAGGAGCCGAATGCACTGCCCCCAGTTGATGCAGAGGACTTGTGGGGGGAAGCTTCAGAGTCAATGCCAGCTCCTCCTTTACCAACCAGTTCCCAGGAGGATTCCAGTGTGGCACTGCCCCCTGACCTTGAGCCCGTTGCTTGGGAGCAGGTGTCTTCAGATGAGCTGTTGGATGTGCATCCCCTGTCTCCTCGTTCCCGTCGCCACAAGAAACGGACAGGGCAAAGACAGGAATTACGAAGGAGTCAGAGATTACGTTTGAAAACATTTCCTATATAAGCCTGCCGCTCCTAGTGGGGGGTCGTTGAATCAACTTCCTTCACACGCTGCAGAGCATGTCTAGAGTATAGTTAGGAACTCTAGTGAGTTAGCGTAGGGTTTCCTATGAAGCGCAATGCCTTTGATGTATCCGTTACTCTAATAAAATGAGATTTACTTGCACACACACTCCAGCCTCATTCTTTCGGCTCTGGACGGGACAGATTGACTCAACCACCATCCCTACTCGAACCTGTTCCCATGGCGGATGACATGGACCAGAACGGAGCAAGAGGGGGAGTACCTATCACCATGGAAGCTTTGTATGCCGAGATCCAGAACCTCCAAGTGACTATGCAAGCCCTACAAGCCGAGAACCAAAACCTCACAGCCGCAACGCAAGCCTTGCAAGTGGATAACCAGAATCTCCATGCCTTGGTCGCCCAAGTCCAGGCTGTGCCTCCCGGGGCGGCAGCCCCTGTGAAGTCTCCAGTGGGGCTCCCCGTGCGATACGGGGGCCAGAGTGAACAGTTTGCCACATTTCTAGCCCAATGTGAGTTGTACATTCAAGAGTGCAGAGCTGAGTTCCCAACTGATGACGCGAAGGTGGCGTTCATCATCAGTTTATTGGAAGGGGAAGCGGCAAAATGGGCCACCCCATATTTGATTCACAACGACCAGATATTGCGCCAGTTTGACGCCTTCAAGAATGCAATGGGGGACATGTTCCGAGACCCCCAGAGGAAGGAGACGGTTGCCCGCCAGTTAGGGACCCTGAGACAGGGAAGGGGGTCTGTAGGGCAATACACGAATGCTTTTCGTGTTTTGTCTCAGGACACGGAGTACTATGACCCAGCCTTGATGTACTTCTACAGAAATGGACTGAGTCCAGAAGTGTTGGATGAACTGGCGCGCTCCACACACCCCGACTCACTGAGGGGTTTGATTCAACTGAGTTTGCAGATAGACAGCCGCTTAGAAGGAAGAAAGTTGGAGCGAAGAATAGAGCCTTCACGGAGTCAGGTTGCTGCTCCGCTGCCCCGTGCGCGCCCCGTGCCCCATCCTGGCATCCCTACTGTCTCGGGAGAGGAGCCCATGCAGATTGGGGGGGGCTAGACCACGATTGACAGAGGAGGAGAGGGAAAGATGCCGGAGGGAAGGACTGTGTCTCTATTGCGGAAAGTCTGGACACCTCGCCAGAAATTGTGCAGCCAAAACCGGAAGATCCCAGCTGCCGGAAAACTTCACATCCCAGCTGTCATAGAGGCTAGAGAGTTGGGGGGTGCTACATGCACTGAACCTCCGTTATGACCCCTTCCCTCCCAAGGGGCCCTTCTGTTGCCCATTCGCATCACCCTATCCTCAGGCAAGAGCTTCTCAGCCAAGGCTATGATCGACAGCGGAGCATCCTCTTGTTTCATAGACCGAGAGTTGGCGCTACACCACGCTATTCCCACAAGAGAACTGAGTCAGCCGTTGGCAGTGGAAACTATAGATGGCCGGCCTCTGAAGTCTGGGGGGGTGACTCAGGTGACTGAGTCCGTGGAAGTGGAGGTCCCTGGGCATCGGGAAGACCTGTCGTTCTATGTGGCGTCCTTGCCGCGTTTCCCGGTGGTGTTGGGTATGCCTTGGCTGGTTAGGCACAACCCCACAATCTTTTGGGATGAAGCTGTGGTGGTTTTTACCTCCAAGTACTGCCATCAACATTGCCAGCCTGAAGAGGAGCCACAGGTGTTGGCAGGGGCATCTCCCCCAAGGGAGATAACTTTGCCCACCAAGTATGGGAGTTTTCGGGAGGTCTTCGATAAAAAGGAAGCGGAGCAACTCCCTCCTCACCAGCCCTATGATTGTGCCATTGATTTGGTGCCTGGGGGACGCATCCCCGCCGGGCGGATCTACTCTCTATCTGAACCAGAGTTGGCAGCATTAAGGGAGTTTCTGGACGCCAATTTGAAGAAAGGCTTAATTCGCCCTTCACAGTCCCCAACTGGTGCACCCCTGCTGTTTGTGAAGAAAAAAAGGGGGGAGCTCCGTCCCTGTAATGATTATCGAGCCCTAAACCAGCTCACTATCCCCAATAGTTACCCGCTGCCGCTCATTAGGGAAATGTTGGAGAGGTTGCGTTCCGCCAAAATTTTCACGAAACTGGATTTGAGAGGAGCTTACAACTTGGTGAGGATTAAGGCAGGTCATGAATGGAAGATTGCGTTTAAGACCCGTTACGGTCAGTTTGGGTATTTGGTGATGCCATACGGGTTGTCGGGAGTACCTGGAGTCTTCCAAAATTTTATGAATGACATCTTTTGGGACTTTTTGGACCGCTTTATGATAGTGTATTTGGATGATATTCTGATTTATTCAAATACTTCCGAGGAACATGACTCGCATGTGCGTGCAGTGCTGCAGAAGTTATGGGAACACCGTCTTTACGCGAAGCTGGAAAAGTGTGGGTTTGACCTAACCACATTGGACTTTCTGGGGTATCGGATCTCTCCAGCAGGAGTAGAAATGGACCCAGAAAAAGTTCGTTGTGTACTCACGTGGCAACCCCCCAAGACCAAGAAGGATTTGCAACGCTTCTTGGACTTTGCGAGTTACTACCATCGTTTCATAGCCAACTACTCCCATCAGACCGCACCGCTCATGGATTGCCTGAAGGGCTCAGGACCTTTCCAATGGACAGAAGCTGCACAAGAGGCTTTCGAGAGCCTGAAGCGAAGGTTTGCTACCGAACCCATACTACAGCATGCCGACCTGGCGCTCCCTTTTGTGGTAGAGACGGATGCGTCAGACGTCGCAATCGGAGGGGTTATTTTGCAACCGGCCCAGAAAGGGGGAGAACTGATGCCTTGTGCCTACTTTTCCAGAAAGTTAACCGACTCTGAACAAAACTACACTGTGTGGAAAAAGGCGCTATTAGCCATTAGAGATGCCTTTGAAGCCTGGAGACACCATCTGGAAGGGGCGCAGCATGAAATTGAGGTTCGCACGGACCATCGTAATCTAGAGAGTCTTCATACTACCCGTAAACTCAATCAGAGGCAAGTGCGCTGGGCTCAGTTCTTCGCACGGTTCCATTTCAAAATTCATTATATCTCCCAAGCACAGAATAAGCAGGCTGATGCCCTCTCAAGGAAGCCAGAATTTCTGAGGGGTCCCACCCCAAGACCGTTACAGTACATAATCCCTCCCGAGTGGGGAGTAGTAGGGGCCTGCCAAGATTCTTGGGAAGCTGAAGTGCGTGAAGTGCAACAACAGGACCCTTTCGTGCAGGAGCAGTGGGTCAAAGAGGGCGTGTCACCCCAGGCAGAACAGAAAGACCTTATATGGAAGGATGGCATACTGCACCATCAGGAAGCTGTTTATGTGCCCCCCGGAGAACTGCGAGTGAGGGTACTACATCAGTGCCATGATGCCCCTACGGCAGGCCACTTTGGGGTTTTTAAGACCATTCAAGCTGTCACTCGGGAGTTCTGGTGGCCCAAGGTGAAGTAGGACGTAGAGCATTATGTTCGCTCTTGCCCCACTTGCATGAGGGCTAAACATGCCACTGGGAAGCCACCGGGGCTACTGGAACACCTTCCTACTCCAGGAGGACCTTGGCGAATGATTACTATGGATTTTATAACAGACCTTCCACCTTCGCAGGGGAAAACCACAGTTTTGGTGGTCGTTGATGCCTTCTCGAAAATGGCTCACTTCATTCCATGCGCAGGGCTCCCAAGCACTCAAGACACTGCCAAGTTGTACGTGCAAAATGTGTATCGGCTGCACGGTCTGCCAGACAGCCTGGTTTCCGATTGGGGCACACAATTCACCTCACGTTTTTGGCAGGCGTTGTGGAAGTTGCTGCAAAGTGAGCTGAGACTGTCGTCTGCCCATCATCCCCAAACGGATGGGCAGTCCGAGAGGGTCAGCGCAGTGTTGCAACAATATTTACGTTGTTTTGTGGGGTATCAGCAGGACAACTGGATGTCCTACCTGCATTTAGCAGAATTTGCCTATAATAATGCTGTGCATTCGCACACGCAACAGACTCCTTTCTTCGCCAATTTTGGCTACCACCCCCGAGCCTTCCCTGCCCCAAAAGACAGTCTCTCAGTCCCAGCCGCTGAGGATTACTTGCAGGAACTTCACGCTATGCAACAGCTACTCCAAGAGCAACTAGAACAGGCCAAAGCGGATTACAAACGCACAGCTGCCCAGCATCGGAGAGAGGGGGACCTCATATGAGTGGGGGACCAGGTCTGGATCTCTACACGTTTCCTAGCTATGCCTGGCCGGTGTCGTAAACTGCAGGATCGGCGTGTAGGGCCCTTTGAGGTGGAGGCTCAGATTAACCCCGTGGTTTACAGACTAAAATTGCCGCCCACCTTCAAGATGCACCCAGTCTTCCACAGGGCATTGTTGACCAAGTACGCTGCCCCCGACCCTCACCGTCCGCGAGTGGAGCCCGCACCGCCGTTGTTGGTAGAGGGGGAGGAGGAATACGAAGTAGAACAGATTTTGGACTCGCGAAAACGCCGAGGGCGTCTTCAGTAGCTGATTCATTGGAAGGGGTACGATCCAACTGAACTTTCCTGGGAAACAGAGGAGAATGTGCATGCTCCGACTTTGGTGAGAGAATTCCATGAGGCTTATCCAGAGAAACCTAGACCTCAGGGGTGGGAAGGGTTAAAGCATGGAGGGGGAGATGATGTTGCGCTGCAGCCAACTCAGAAGGGACAGGAAGGGGGGAGGCATGAGTTTCAGGCCCCTCCGCAGCCAGAAGAAGCAGAGTTGGGGATTGTTGTGTCTGAGCAGGATCGTGCGGGAGGGGGGCAGCCTGCTCTCCAGCCAGTTCCCACGAGTAACACCCTTTCCAAGGAGCCGAGCGCACCGCCCCCAGTTGATGCAGAGGACTTGTGGGGGGAAGCTTCAGAGTCAGTGCCAGCTCCTCCTTTACCAACCAGTTCCCAGGAGGATTCCAGTGTGGCACTGCCCCCTGACCTCGAGCCCGTTGCTTGGGAGCAGGTGTCTTCAGATGAGCTGTTGGATGCGCATCCCCTGTCTCCTCGTTCCCGTCGCCGCGAGAAACGGACAGGGCAAAGACAGGAATTACGAAGGAGTCAGAGATTACGTTCAAAAACATTTCCTATATAAGCCTCCCGCTCCCAGTGGGGGGTCGTTGAGTCAACTTCCTTCACATGCTGCAGAGCATGTCTAGAGTATAGTTAGGGACTCTAATGAGTTAGCGTAGGGTTTCCTATGAAGCGCAATGCCTTTGATGTATCCATTACTCTAATAAAACGAGATTTACTTGCACACACACTCCAGCCTCATTCTTTCGACTCTGGACGGGACATTCTGATGGGTGTCTCCTAGCAACAGAACCCTTCACTTAATTACACTTCTCAGGATTCTTTGGGAGAAGCCATGATTGTCTAAAGTGAAATAAAGGTATGGTGTGGATGTGGCCAGCGCCAGCTTTGGTTTAAATTTGGGTGGGAGACTACAATTGCCTGTTGTAGAATTAAAAGGCAGGGAAACCACTGAAAAACAATACTGTTCATAATGTTTTCCTTTTGGAAAGGAAAGGGGCTTCCCTTCTGCCCAGTGCCCATCCACCCAATCTCCTCCCCTCCCCCTGCCTCCCTGCCCTTCCCCCAGGTCAGTTTCACCTATCCCAAGGATGATTGCACAGGAGTAAATCACATTGAACTCAAAAAACATGCAAATGTTCAAACCTGCCCTCCTCTCCTCCTCCCTCCTATCCCCTCCCTCTTGCCCCTTTCCTCCCCGTCCAATCCCTCCCTCCCCCTCACCTCTCAATCCCCTCCCCCTACTCCTCCCCCATGGCCAGTTTTACCTATCTTGACTGCACAGGAGTAAATCCCACTGAACAAAGTGATCAAATGATCAAACCTGCCCTCCCCTCTCAACACCTCCCTTTTGCCCCTTCCCTCCCCCTTCCTTCACCCCTACCCCTCCCCTCCTCTCCCAATCCCCTCCTTCCCCCTCCTCCTCCTTCCGCTCCTGTTAATGCACCCAAAATAGAAATAGAACATAACCTCCAGTTTGAAACACAAAAGGCTGTCTTCACCATCATATGAAATTGTCCAATAACAAGGCTTTGAAATTAATAAAAATAAATTTGACACAGATTTCTAGGATGAATAATGAGAGAAATATAATTTTCTAGGGTAGATTCTCTGTAGAAACAGTAGTAACAAAGGAAAGAAGCAAAGTAAGAAGAACACCAACAAATATACAAAAATATAATTCTCCATCTTTGGAGATGGCAGGTGTTGCCACCACTCACTATATGGTCAGAGGCAGATGTTACCAAATTCTTTCAAGCTACACAGGAAATGTAACCAACCCAAGAAAGACCAACCCAAATTGTGTTTGCATTTTGACAAATTTGTAGGGCAGTACAATATCTCAGAGAGGTCAGGTCTTTTGCTCCCCTGGTACATTCACTATAGTTCTCAATTTCCCTGCTTTTTAGAATTTGATAGAAATATCTGTTGGCTATAGGTACATTCTTAAACCGCAAGGTTTTTTGCCTATTAGTGAATATGAGTCCTGAGTAGCCCAGTGTTATA
Organism: Rhineura floridana; assembly: GCF_030035675.1. Taxonomy (NCBI): domain Eukaryota; kingdom Metazoa; phylum Chordata; class Lepidosauria; order Squamata; family Rhineuridae; genus Rhineura; species Rhineura floridana. The sequence continues at coordinate 62,913,479 of NC_084485.1, forward strand.
TTGAGGGGCTGAGAGAAGTAGGAGTATGCAACAATCTTGTACTGTCATCCTGTGTTATCTACCTTTTTGACTTTTTCTTTAAAAGGGAAATGCAATTGCAATGGGGGTGTAACAGTAAAATGGGGATTGTAGCAGCAGCATGGAAAGAAGAAGTGATTAATTGCTTTCCCACCCATTTCCCACCCTTTGGGGAAAAGGAGGGAGATACATGGGAGTGGGTTGCTACTTCTGGTATAAATACTTAAATTCATGTCAAAGGCTCAAATCCTTTTTGCTAAAAAAAAAGTGTGACTATTTTGAGTTGCGCTGATAGTTATTATAAGCTATATATAAGTAACAACAACAAATACTCTTAGAATACACTGGTTTCTTTTTTTAACAATTTAGTATTGGTCCAAATTGCTATAAATCTTAAATCTCTTTTGACCACCAGTCTATCTTGCTGTAAATCTTAAATTTCTTTTGATAACCCACTACCATCTCACCTATTCATGCACTGAATGTAGTATTACCAGCCTAAGACAAATGGATGAAAGACTTACAGTAACATAACTGATTTACAACTCGTGAGATTAGAATTCTTTGCATAGTTTGGGGTTAGTGCTAGGGGAGAGCAGGAGTCTTGTGCCATTAATTAAACAAATTAAGCCTTTTCTAGTATGGAGATATAATTATGGAAAACAACATTTCATATGTTGATATAGTCTATCAGAGATGTGGTCCCTGATTCATGGGGGGGGGTTTCCACCCCATCTGCAAAAATAATATAAATTTGCATAGAACACAAAGCATATACACATTTTATACAAATACAGTAGGGCCCCGCTTTACGGTGTTCTGCTTTACGGTGCTTCGTTCATGCTGCGGTTTTCAATTAGGGAAAGGCCCCGCTCTTACAGCGCTTGTTCCGCTAATACGGCAGTTTTTTTCCGTTGCGCACCATTTTGATGTCATTTTGACGTCATTTTCGCGTGATGTGGCCCATTATAGTCTATGGAGCCCCGCTTTACGGTGATTTCCGCTTTACGGCAGGGGCCTGGTCCCTAACCCGCCGTATTAGCGGGGCCCTACTGTATGTGACCTATTTGTAGGTGAGATGGAAAGCCCAATCTGCGTACAGTATACTGGGCAAAGAAAATCTTGTGGCACCCAGTGGTGGCTGGTGGGGTGGAAGGCAGAGAGGCCAACAAGTGGTGGAGCCAAAGCCAATGACAGGCAGAGTCAACTAATTCCAGTTTTGCCCCACCTTCCTCCATACAAGCGGCAACAGTGAGACTAAGGAGGAGGAAGCTGATAGCAGTGCCGCCCCATGGACTGGATGTAAGAAGGCAGGCTGGTGGGGGCTGGCTGAGGGCAGATTGAGATTGGTGGAGCAGTGCCCCATTTGTCCTAATGAACCAGCCTCCACTGGTGGCACCTCTGGGAATGATGATGCTCTATAGAGGACTAGGCACTAGAGCAGCCTTTCCCAACCTTTGGGTCCCCAAGTGATGTTGGACTACAACTCCCATCAGCCCCAGCCAGCAAGGCCAATGGTCAGGAATGATTGGAATTGTAGTCCAGCAACATCTGGGGACCCAAAGGTTGGGAAAGGCTGCACTAGAGCAAACTTTGTAATAATTCCAGTATGTTCAAGCATGATTTACCAGGGCAGAAAAATTGTTTCTTTCAGCTGTATCTTTCCTTTTGTTCAATGGAGAAATCAGTTGACTATTTGACTGCCAGTTGGGACTGTGTGTCAAGGTCCTCTTAGGTTTAGCTTGTGTGGTGCAAATTGCTCCAAGTCAGGTGGTCTTGACATGAGAAGATTACATTATATGTACAAGGAAGGCATTATTGTTCATGTAAGTGATTGTGTTTGAACCATGTTCCAATGGAAAACACCACTAGGCCCTCTGATGATAGCTATGATTACTTCTATTGAACTTGTAAGCTGTTGAGAGAACTGAATACAACAGCCAGTGGCAAGAGTACGCAAGTCCAGCTAATTTAATAGGCTGAATTCTAATAAAGGTTTCTCATGAAACCAACCTTATCTTAAGAAAACGATGTAATCTTTTGTTGTGGATGCCAATTCTGTCTATAATGGGTAACATTTTTATGTTGTGGTTGGAGACTGAACTCTGGATCCAGAATGTGACTGGAAAAATGGACAAAGAACACTTGCCAGGTGACTTAATCACTTCAGAAACATATGTTTTCCATATTATAATTTCCTTGGTGTACACTTGGGAGCATTATGTTTGTTCTCTGAGGAATCATTTGCTCCATTCCATGTGGAAGGCATAAAGGGACTAAAGCTATGTATATATTAAAAAAATGATAGGAGAACAATGAAAACCACAAGATCAGAGGTACTATACAGCCATGAGAGTGGCTGCATACTACAGTCAGCATGGGTTTTTTTCATTCCGCAATGTTAAATTGAAAATACCTCCCATGCTGTTCTGATCATTCCCATAAGCTCATTTCAAAACAAAACCTTACAGAACTTATAGTCCTGAACTCAGAAATACTTGCTTAACAACCCTCTAAATTTTCATGGTGATACATAAAACAGTCAGAGAGAATTGAGAGTTCAAAGTGTAAAAAGAGAGAAAAACCAGATCCCTTTTGGACTTTTTTCTGCCAGGGTTCTCATAATCTGTTGAAATTAATTAAAAATCAGCCATGTTCATAGAGGACCTATTACTGACCTTGCCCCACACTCTACCTTCATCTTCTGCAGTTTAAAAGTTTAAAAAATGCCTGGCTGATTTTTAATTCATTTAAGAAATTTTCGCTTGAACTCAATGATAATGTCAGGCAGGCTCAGTAAGAACCAATTGTCAGTGTTCTAAAAGTCAGACTTACAGCTGCTTGACTTGTCTAATCAGGGGCCACACCCACATGACTTTGATTTCACGTGAGACAGTCATGGCTTCCCCCAGAGAATCCTGGGAAGTGTAGTTGTGAAGGGTGCTGAGAGGAGACTCCTATTTCCCTGACAGAGCTCCTGTTGCCAAAGTAGTTTAACAGTCAGCTGCTCTGATTGAAGCTCTGTGAGTGGAACAGGGCATCTCCTAGCAACTCTCAGCACCCTTCACTAACTACATTTCCCAGGATTCTTTGGGAGAAGCCATGACTGCCTAAAGTGAAATAACAGTGTGGTGCGGATGTGGCCAGGGCCAGATTTGTTTTAAATTTGAGTGGGAGGCTACATGTGCCTGTTGTAGAATAACCTGCCCTCCGTCGCCACCCTCCTATCCCCTCCCTCTTACCCCTTCCCCCCCATTTTTTCTGAACATTTTCCAAAGTTCTGCTGACCCTCTTTGCGTGAATTGTATTTGAAGCTAGTAAGTGAGCTATTGTACCATAAATGAGTAAGAGACGGAGCCAACTAAACCAGGAAGTCCTGGATTCACATTTTGCTTCTACCACTACCTCAGTATAGGTACTACCTCAGTCTTAGGGAAGCCACTATCATTCAACTGTAGCTCCCTATCTGCAATGTATAATTGTGTAAGGATTACTGAGATAATACATGTGGTGCATTTTGCACATTCTAATGTACCAATTAATACTTAGTAGTGCACTTAACATTTTTAGCAAAGTGCTAGGTACTGCACAAAGCATAGAACTGAGATGGTTCCTGCCCAGAGAGATCATTCTGTGTTACTTACAAAGATAAAAACAGGATGGGAAAAGATAATAGGGATAAGATAGGATAACATAGATGAAAGCCAGGTAATAATTTATTTTTATTTATTATTTATTAATTAATGCATTTATACCCTACTTTTCCTCCAAGGAGCTCAAATTGGCATACATCATTTTGTCCCTCCTAATTTAATCCCCACAACAACCCTGTGAGGTAGGTTAGGCTGAGAGGCAGTGACTGGCCCAAGGTCACCCAGTGTGCTTCATGGCTGAATGGGGATTTGAACCCTGGTCTCCCAGGTCCAACACTCTAACCACTACACCACACTGGAGAAGATGTAAGGTGAAATTAGTAAATGTTTTTGTTACATAAGACCCCTTTATTTATGCTTACTGGATGCTTCTATTCTGGCCCAGTAAGTGAAAAGTATTCTGCCCACGTATGTGTTTAACAGCCATGGAAGCTATGCACCTCCGAAGAACTGTGGCATGTGAAAGGGCCTAAGGGCGCAAGGCAGTAAAGAGGGAAATTCTGTGATGCATTGTGAGGAAGGAGGCTGTTCTTGACATAAGGAGTACTATATGGCAAAAGGCATATAGCAAGAAAACAAAAAAGGGAGGCCTACAGTGAATGCAGAATTAAGAGAGTGGTAAGGGATAAAAGAAAAAAATGAGAGACATCCATTTACGGGCCAAAAGAAAGAGAATTATTTGAAATGGTGATGAAGAAGGAGCATGGCAACTAGTGCATGGATTTAAAGAGGGGACTGCCAATTACTGCATGGCAAACTCAGTGAAAAATTAATTAAGCCATGATCTGCAGAGAAGTATGGCAGGCAGGAAGTCCCAGTAGTCTAGATAACAGGTATCCATAGGGAATGGCCTTTCCCAACTGAAAAAAACAATGACCAGTTCTGTACAAAATCTGTACAAACTGTACAAAATCACTTTCACATAGCCCATTTTTTTCTGGACATTTTCCAAAGTTCTGCCAACCCTGCTTGCATTGGGATGAATAGGACTATGCATTGTAGTTGACATATTATTAACCACTGAGTTAAGAGGAAACTGTTATAAACTTAACTGTGCTAATTCCCCTTTATATTTTCTTCTTCTCCCTAATTTTCTGTTTACCATGGTGCAGGTATTTTCAGGGAATAGTCTAAAATAATTCTAAAGACTTTCATGCTGAATGTAGGTCTAGTACAAGCTACTTATCTGTTTGCTAGACATATATGGCTGCCACAGTAATTGTGGACGCTTGTATGACTGTTGTATGAACAGTTATCTGCTCCTATCTAGAATAGTTCTTGTTTTAATTATGTTGCAACTAGCCCTGGGATCACCTGATAAAATGCAGGCTAAAAATATACTTAATAAATACATTAAATAAACACTTCAGTTGCAACATTTATTTACTCACTGATAACGTTCTGATCCAAAGAATGGAGAGATAATGTGAGAATTGTAAGTTTCTCACATGGAATTGTGGTTTAGCTCTTGGATTTCTGACCAATGATGGCTGGTCACTGCCAAGGTGGCTGAATTTACATAAGACATGAAAACACTTAACTGAAAGACAACACTCACTCAGGCTTCTGAGCCACCAAACCTGTCTATGCTAGAATATAATGTGACTTTAGAATATTTGTTTTTAGCTCTGTTTTACCAGAGCCTGGCCCTAACCCTAACCCACAGGACATATATATATATATACTGAATTCCAGAAGCTCCATCCTGTCTGATGCACAAATAGACCAAAAGGAGGAAAAAGCTGCAACACCCTAACTTTCTCCCCAATCCCCTCCCTCCCAAGTGTCACAATTGTTTGAGAGAAAAGGGATCATCTTATTGCAATCTCTGTGTGGGAAGATTTCATCCCTTGTGAAACCTGCAATGAAAAAGTCATCTGAAATACTCAAGGCATTTGCAAAACAGGAATGCTAAGTTTGTTATTTCCCTCATCTCCTGCCTAGTGACAATGAAAAAGGAAATGGTGGCTATGATTTTAAAATTATAAGAGCTGCATTGGCTTCTTTCACTTTGCATTCTTACAGAGGATAATCCTAAGGATTCACATGGTCCGTATGTAATATTAAAATGTCATTGATTATCATGGCATATATTGATTATAAAAATCAGCAACTTAAAACTACAGTAGGGCCCCGCTTTTCGGCGGCCTGCTTTTTGGCGTTCCACTAATACGGTGGTTTTCAATTAGAGTAAGGCCCAGCTCATACGCCGCTTGTTCCACTTGTATGGAGTTTTTTGGGTGTCGGGCACCATTCTATTGACGGAGTTCCACTCTTTGGCGGGTTTTGCTTTTCGGCGGGGGTCTGGAACGTAACCCGCCATATGAGTGGGGCCTTACTGTAGATTTGTGGGAAATTATTATTTTTAATTTGTGGTCAATACTTACAGATATGCACCTGGACAAATGTTCTAGTTCATGTTAGCTCTTTTTGTTAGTTTATCTTTTAACAGTTGTGCTCCTGATCCTTTTCATCCACTGTAGCTACCATAGGACAAACTAAAACTTTCACTGACACAGCTAAAACAGGATCCAAAGCTTCTTAAGCCTTGTAGCTCTGCTCTCATTCGCCATTAATAATAATAGCCCATGATGACATATTCATATCCCAGTACCAATCCACCTTCATATAACATTTCAGTGACCACTTGGGGCAGATTATACCAATGAACTGAAACAGGAGATCCAAATCTATGGTGGTCATAGCTGGGAACATAGCCTTTGTGTGGATTGAACTGCTGTCCCTTGCTCTTAATCAGTTCCTTAGGAAATCTTTCAGAATTTTTGTGGTTCCTTGACCCCATGGAGTCCTCTGGCCATGAGGTGTACAAGCAACTGGCACTGTGAGAAAGCATTGTATTCTGTTACCTTAGATCAGTGATTCTCAAACGGTGCACCCAGGCACACTGGTGCACCCTAAGAGGTGGCTAGGTGTGCCTCAAATATTATGAAAGTATATTTTAAAAATGAGAAGAAACCCATTTGTATAGGGTAATAGTTTTCTACAGTTTAAGTTATTTTTATTCATAGTTTAAAATATATTAATATATTTTTAATTTTGTACACGAAGTGCGCCAGAAAATTTTTATATGTTTTACAGTGCGCCACGAACCAAAAAAGTTTGAGAACCACTGCCTTAGATAGATTTTGAGTTCTGCAGAAGCCAGTTAATTGATTTTGGTGTAATATAAATTAAAGCTGAAGAGATTTGTTTAACATCTGTTTGACTTTTCTTTCTGGGCCTCTTGTAGCACAAGTTTAAAACATTGAAAGGAATGGGCCTAAGAGAGGTGGTTTGTAAAGAGAATCAGCCTCCATGTCACATTAAACTGGCAGAATCGGAAGTGAACCGCAACTGTATCCTGTTGGTTGAGGTGGCCAATAAAGGTCAGTTGAGTAGATAATTATAAAAGGTATGGTTTTACCAAGTGTGAATACATGGCAGGGAGTGAATTGTTTGTTGTGATTGGATAATTTCTCTTTCAGTGTGGTTTTGGTCTAGATTCATCACTTCACACTTTGACTGGTGGTGGTGTATGGAAAGCAAAACTGTATGTCAGTTTTCATCAGTAATTACTGTTCCTTCCCAATACATCCGTGCCTTAAAATGTAAAATCCTGCAAAACAAGGACTAAATTCTTCAATCACAAGTATATCCAATCCAATATCTCATGTTTGAAACACCTATTATAACAAGCACTATAGTATTAATCTAAATGCTATAAATGTGATGAAAATCTGAGTGATGGCAGTGAATGTTATACTATTTCTTCCCTTGATAGCCCATTTCAGTTGTTAGAATTGCACACGCATGCACACACATACCCATGTAAAGACAATGGGCATTTGTACATATGAGATTTAAAACAGTTCTTGCTTCAGTTGATTTATATCAATGATGGGGACTTCTTTTCAGCCTTAGGGCCATATTCCCTTATGGGTATTTATTTATTTATTTATTTCATTTTATTTCATTTTTAAACCGCCCATAGCGAATAGCTCTCTGGGCGGTGTACAAAAGATTAAAAGTACAGAAATACAAAATATCACAATAAATAAACTGAAACAAAGAGATTTAAAATTGTAACATTAAACGCATTAAAATGCCTGGGAGCATAGCCAGGTCTTAACCTGGCGCCGAAAAGATAGAAGCATCGGCGCCAGGCGTATTTCTTCGGGGAGGCTATTCCACAATTCGGGGGCCACTACAGAAAAGGCCCTAGATCGAGTAACTGTCCTCCGGGCTTCCCGATGGGTTGGTACCCGGAGGAGGGCCTTAGACGCTGAGCGAAGTGACCGGGTCGGTTCATAGCGGGAGAGGCGTTCCACAAGATACTGCGGTCCCACGCCATGTAAGGCTTTATAGGTCAAAACCAGCACCTTGAATCTGGCTCAGAAGCAAATAGGTAGCCAGTGCAAACGGGCCAGAACAGGTGTTATATGCACTGACCGGCTGGTCCTCGTCAGCAGTCTGGCTGCTGCGTTTTGCACTAGCTGAAGCTTCCGAACTGTCTTCAAGGGCAGCCCTACGTAGAGCGCATTACAGTAATCCAACCTAGAAGTTACCAGAGCATGAACAACTGAGGCGAGGTCATCCCTGTCCAGATAGGGGCGTAGCTGGGCTACCAACCGAAGGTGGTAGAATGCATTCCTTGCCACCGTGGCCACTTGCGCCTCCAGAGACAAGGAAGGATCGAAAAGAACCCCAAGACTACGAACCTGTTCCTTCAAGGGGAGTGTAACCCCATATAGAACAGGGTAAGCATCCACCATCTGGGCAGGGAAGGCATTCACCAACAGTGTCTCAGTCTTGTCTGGATTGAGTCTCAGTTTATTAGCTCTCATCCAGTCCATTATCGCGGTCAGGCAGTGATTCAGCACATCCACAGACTCACCTGTAGAAGATGAAAAGGAGAAATAGAGCTGCGTGTCATCAGCGTACTGGTGGCAACGCACTCCAAAACTCCTGATGACGGCGCCCAGAGGCTGCATGTAGATGTTAAAAAGCATGGGGGACAAAACCGACCCCTGAGGGACTCCACAATGGAGGAGGAGTCGAGCAATGTTCCCCAAGTACTACCTTCTGGTGACGATCCGCCAAGTAGGAGCGGAACCACTGCCAAGCAGTGCCTCCAACTCCCAACTCCGCGAGTCTCCCCAGAAGGATACCATGGTCGATGGTATCAAACGCCGCTGAGAGATCAAGGAGAATCAACAGAGTCACACTCCCTCTGTCCCTCTCCCGACAAAGGTCATCATACAGGGCGACCAAGGCTGTTTCAGTGCCAAAACCAGGCCTAAAACCGGATTGAAACGGATCCAGATAATCGGTCTCATCCAAGAGCACCTGGAGCTGACCGGCAACCACCCGCTCCAGAACCTTGCCCAAAAAGGGAACATTCGCCACCGGTCTATAGTTGTTCAGGTCATCTGGGTCTAAGGAAGGTTTCTTTAAGAGAGGTCTTACTACTGCCTCCTTGAGGCTACTAGGGACTACTCCCTCACTCAAGGAGGCATTTATCACTTCCTTGGCCCAGCCGGTGGTAGTAGTCCTGCTAGCCTTCACTAGCCAAGATGGACAAGGATCTAGAGCAGACGTGGTCGCCCGCACCAATCCAAGTACCTTGTCCACTTCCTCAAGCTGCACCAACTGAAACTCATCCAATAATGAAAGACAAGACCGTGTTCTGGACACTTCAATGGATTCGTCTGTCATAACATCGGAGTCTAGGTCCCTACGGATGCATGCGATTTTATTTTGGAAGTGCCCTGCGATGTCGTTACAGCGAGCTTCAGATGTTTCAATAGTATCTCGAGGACCAGAATGTAAGAGTCCTCGTACAACCCTAAAAAGCTCTGCAGGGCGGCAGAAAGATGTCCTGATAGAGGCAGCAAAGTGAAACTTCTTCACCGCCCTTACCGCTTTTATATACGACTTAGTAGAGGCACTTACCAAAGCATAACTGCATCCGTCTGGAGTTCGTCTCCATCTGCACTCCAGCCTCCTTCTCTCTTGCTTCATCACTCTCAGCTCCAGGGTATACCATGGAGCTGTATGAGCTCTGCATCGAAGAGGGCGCGCAGGAGCAATCGTGTCAATAGCCTGGGCCATCTCCGTATTCCACAGTTCGACCAAGGCCTCAACAGGAGCGCCAGTACTATCAGCTGGAAAAACTCCCAGAGCCGTCTGAAAACCAATAGGATCCATAAGCCTCTGAGAGCGGACCAACTTAATAGGTCCCCCACCCTTGCAGAGGGAAAGAGTCGTCGTAAGTCTAAAACTCAGCAGGCGGTGATCTGTCCATGACAATGGAGTAGATGAAAAACACCCCACCTCCAGATCACCATTTCCATGACCAGTGGCGAAGATCAAATCAAGAGTGTGACCCGATACATGCGTTGGGCCAGTAACAAATTGAGACAGCCCCATGGTTGTCATGGAGGCCATGAAGTCCTGAGCCGCCCCAGATAAAACAGTCTCGGCATGAATGTTGATGTCCCCCAACACCACAAGTTTGGGGGACCTCAGCAATACCTCCGAGACTATCTCTGTCAGCTCAACTAGGGAAGCTGTTGGGCAGCAAGGTGGGCGGTACACCAACAGGATTCCCAGTCTGTCTCCTTGACCCAGCACAAGGTGGAGGCACTCTAGACCAGTCGCCATCTGGACAGGATGCCTGGTGAGAGAGAAAGTACCCCTATAGACCACAGCGACCCCACCTCCCCGACCCTCAGGTCTACCATAGTGCTGCACCGTATACCCAGGTGGACAAAGCTGAGAGAGAGCAACTCCTCCCTGCTCACCCACCCAGGTCTCGGTGAGACATGCCAGGTCGGCACCCTCATCCACAATTAAGTCGTGGACAAGGGAGGTTTTATTATATACCGACCTGGCATTCAAAAGCAGCACCTGGAGATCTAAGGGCTGGCTGATAGAACAACCAGCAGTTCTGTGGCCTTGAGGAGAACCGGAACAAGGCACAGACACAACTTGTCTGGGGCGAGTTCCCCTTACCTGGCACGTTCTCCTCCTAGCGCCATACCTCCCATAACCCGTCACTACGCTAATTGGGGCCCCCAAAAGCCTCCCCGTTAAATGCAAAATATGCTGTCCCAGGCACATATTTAAAAATACTAAAACACAACAGGCACATTCACACAACAACACATAAAATACACATAAACGCACACAAACACATCCACACAATCTCATTCACACGCACAAACAAACAAACTAACTAACAAGTTAAAATACACCCAAACATCAACACTAGCAGCCGGTATTAAGAATACTCCTCCACATCAAGCTTCGTCCATAAATAATATCTGCAAATAAAGTTGTAAAATATCTGCCCACGACCCAATAAACAAACAAACAAGTAAGCAAGCCAAAAGGGTAAAACACGCCCCAAGCAGCGAACTTGAATGGAGTGGCGGCAAGCAGGCAGAAAGCCACGATGAAACAAAGACATGGGAGCAGGCAGAAGCAACGGAGCCCAGCAGCAACGATCCAGCGATGAAACAACAACAAGGAGCAGGCAGAAGCAGCCGAAAGAATGTCCGAGCAACAGCGGCACGAAGGCCCCGGCAGCAATGGAAAAGCAATGGGCCCGGCCGCTACGATGATGTTCCAGCGGCGACACGGCCCGCGGCGGCGGGGGCGACGACAGCGGCGGCAGCACAAGCCGCAACGATGACGACCCGGGCGAGAGCACAGCCCGCAGCGGCAGAGGAGGCGGTCACAACGCCCGCACATGGGCGGGCCCGCAACAACACCAGCCACAGCGACGGCGCCCCGGGCGGCGACACAGCCCGCAGCGGCACACGGGCGGGCAAGCGCTGGTAACAGCAGCACAGGCCGCGACGAAGGGTAACCTTCGAAGGGCCACATGCTGTGGAAGACTGCATTCAGCCTATATGCCAAATCCTGTTTTATAATGTGAAAGCAAATTTGGTGTTGCCCAAAATGTTCATTGATAATATAAATGCCTCTCCTGCATGAACAATCAGGTGCTCTTTTAAAGCACAAGAGAGATTTAGGTTCATATATGAAAATGCCTCATAGGGCACATTTCCACTATACATTTAAAGCAGTATCATACCACTCTAAGCAATCATGGCTTCCCCCAAAGAATCCTGGGAGCTGTAGTTTGTAAAAAGTGCTGAAAGTTGTTAGAAGACCCCTATACTGCTCACAGAGCTACAGTTCCCAGATTGGTTTAATAGTCAGTTCCCTTTTCCCAGGAAACTGGGAATTGTAGCTCTGTGAGGTGAGCAGGGGTCTCCTGTCAGCATTCTTTACAAACTACAGTTATCAGGATTCTTTGCGGGAAGCAATAATTGTTGGAGTAGATATGACTTTATATGTATAGTGGAGATGGGGTCATAGTGTTTCCTGTTTTACAATAATAAATACCAAAGAAAGATAACAGATGGATACTAATTTTATTGTGTAATTAATCCAACTTTTGGTTGTTTTGGAAACAACAGGTGCAAATGCATTGGAACAGGTTCTTCAGCAGCAGGCAACTGCTTTGGAACAGGTAATAAATTAGTTGTAGTTATGTGTGGGAGCTAGGTAAGGCCTAGTAAGAGACCACAGTATCTAAAATATTTTAAAAGCTGAACAAAATGTTTTGAGTACAAGTAGATCTTTGTTGTGGAAATCACACAAATGTTCAACTGTTTCATTAAGAGTTCTATATTTTAGTAACAAACAAGTTGAGACTACTGTTCTGTGAAAGTCTCTCTGACTAAATTACAACTCACCATATTTACTATTTTTTGAGATTATCATAGAATCAAAGAGTTGGAAGGAGCTTATAAGGCCATTAAGTCCAACCCTCTGCCCAGTGCAGGAATCCAGTTTAAAACATGCCCGACAGGTGTATGTCCAGCTGTCTCTTAAATTCCTCCAGTGTTGCAGAGCCCAGCACCTCCCTAGGTAATTGGATCCACATTGTACTGCTTTAACAGTTAGGAAGTGTTTCCTGAAGTTCAGCCAAAATCTGGCTTCCTGTAATTTGAGCCCATTATTCTGTGTCCTGCACTCTGGGATGATTGAGAAGAGATCCTGACCCCCCAGGATTAGATTAGATTAGATTAGATTTCCTTTTCACTAGTGATGAATAAGATACCTTAATTTGGGAAAGAGGGTGTCTCCTGAAATGTATTAAGAACAAGAAATGTTCATTTAGTTTTGCACACCTGGCATCCTGAAAATCAGGTTTCTCCATGTTTATTTCAGGTATTTATATACTGTTTAATATTCAGAATTTCTAAGTGGTGCACATAAAATATTCTTTAAAAACATACTAAGTTGTTAAGGGCAATGTAAATTAATACAAAAACCTTGAACCTGGCCTCATAATATAGGGCAGCCCATGCCAGCTTTTAAGCACTGGTTTTATGTACTGGTGATAGTCTGACCCCATCAACAGTCTAGCTGCAGAATATACCTACTGCCTCAACATTCAAAACATATTAACCAACATCTCTCTCTCTCTCTCTCTCTCTCTCTCTCTCTCTCTCACACACACACACACACACACACACACACACACATCCTATCTGTCTGCATATGATTTGCTTATATAAATTGTGTGAGACAACATTTGTATATAAATTGTACTGTCTCTTACTTTATAAACCAGAGCATATGAAAACATATTCAGACAGATTACATAGTCATAATCTCTGAGTCCAGCAGAGTTTTATGCTGTAGGGGCATGGCCAATTATATTAGTAGGCCTACATACAGGGTTTCTAATAAAGGTTGCCAGGAGTAATTCATAGCACATTGGCATTTACATCTTTAAAGCATGATAATACATTAATTAATCAATCCTCACTATTCTCCATTGAGGCATCTCTCTGCTTGTAAAGTTGGACTCCGGTCACCCATAAAAATAGCACTGAACAGCTAAATGTGCCCACTGCTGTTGCACATGTCATGCAGTACATCTGGGGGGGGGGAATCCCTGGGTGAAAAGTAACGTTTTGAGATTGATAAAAATCAGATGTGATACAGGAAATGACAACATGTGAGCCATAAGGGTCTTTTACACATAAGGATGTCAGCTTGGTAGGGAAGGAGAGATTATAACACTCTAGACAGAGATGGGAAAGATTTATTTTTTAAAAAGCTAAGCATTTAGTATCCAACTTTTGTTTTACACTGAGTCTGACATTTTTAAAAGGAAAATTATTCCAACGAAACTTCCTCACAAGTTAAAATCAACAAGCATCAAGTTTTAAGAACTGTAAAATGTTTAGCATTAGATAATGACTGAGGATAAAACTAAATGTGTTGCAAGAGATCCATGATCAGAATATCATTTCTTGATTGCTGTTTTTTTTAATTTAAAAAAAAGTTGGGAGGTGAGGGCAAATAGAGACATAGGTCTGAGAAGAGGGACTGAATCATTTCCCATATACCATATCTAGAGCTAATATACAGGATGCTAAACTGAGCATCAGAGCAGGTGTGATCTGGGATTTTCCCACTGGGTTAGTTCCCATTCATCACTACTGACCAGAGAAACAAGGGGGGGACAAGGGAGGGCAGGATACATAAGTCTAGAGTGCTAGTCAGGGAGATGCTTAAAGGAGAGCTCAAAGTGATCTAGGACTCTTTTTCAAAACTACACTGATGTTTCAGCACTTGGAAAAAATTTGTGGATGTGTATTCAGATGAACAAATTTACTCCTGGGTGAAGATAAACACAAGGGTGGATAATTAATATTATATTGAAAGTTGTACCTATTATAGAAATCCAGAAGTAAATGGGAGTTGTTCCACTGATTTTCACTGAGGGGTGCATCAAGACTTTGATTTACTTAGGGTAAAACATAAAGATCTTATTTTTAAAAATGGTACATAGGCTGTGGTCTTAAGCATATTTATGTGAAAGTAAGTTTGACTGAAATCAACTTGCAGTAAGACTGAGATGGCAAATGTATCTGGAAATTGTATCTGTATTTCTCCTTTCCCCTCCCCTCCCTACTTGAAACTGAAAAAGAAACTGAACCAAGTATTTTGGGTGTGAATAGGAGAGCCTATGAATGTAACATGTTTCCTGTTTATGACATTTTTGGCTCTATTTTGTTTTGTTTTTTCAGCTAGGCATAAAACCCCATAAACAGGAGGACATTCAGAGTCACAAGAACTATTCCCGGAAGACACTTATTGCTTTGGTCACCTCTGGTCTTCTGCTGGCATTTCTGGGATTGGCTGGATACTTCCTTATGAAACGAAGGACCTGGAGCCCCATGGGGGAGAGGCTGGTTAGTGCGTATAGTTGGCAAAACAAATAGAGAGATCGTTAAGTTCAGCAGGAGTATGAGAATGGCAGAAGCTTTCTAGAGACTCCTCACTGGCTAAGGCTTTCAAGCACTGTTAGCTATCCCTTTCTGGAGTTTCAGGAGAGATGGGTGAAAATGGGCTAGTGATCTTACTTTTTCACAAGTTAGTTGTGTTGTCTTTAAATAAATGTACTTTGTTCAACCAAGGTTAAACTAGTTGTGGTTGTTTTAGGAACAACCACGCTACATCCCAGTTTGTATGGCAAAGAAGAAATAAAATGTATTAAAAAAAAGAATGAACAAGACATAACTCTCTTTTCTCCTTTCCAATAGTATAAGTTGCATGTTCGTTCATGAAAACTACATTTATAGTCTCCTTGTATTTCTGCTGTACCAACAGCTGTTCCCCACCATTCAACTAACAAATTATGGCAATAAAGGACATGAAAAAAGAGAATATTCTTCTTTGGTACATTCATTGCCTTCCTATTTCTGATGGCTCCCTCTTTATGATTGTTTGCACTCTTCTGAAAACATCCAACATCTAACTCTACCAGTTAGATACAGTTGCAATTACAGTTGTGGTTACAGTTTAATATTTTGAGATATTCATACACTGGTACACAAACTCAGAAGACTGAGGGCTGAACTTCGTATTATACTTGTTTGCATGCGTAAAACAACTCTGAAAACCCCTTTATATAAGGCAAAGCAGCTATACCTACAGGAGGGGGCTCAGAGCTTGGAAAAGTTACTTTTTTGAACTACAACTCCCATCAGCCCCAGCCAGCATGGCCACTGGATTGGGCTGATGGGAGTTGTAGTTCAAAAAAGTAACTTTTCCAAGCTCTGAGCTATATGGAAAGGAGAAAGTGGCAGGCGCAGAGAGTGCTTAATCCTTTCACAACTTGAACTCCCTTCTCCAAGCCATTTTTACCTCTGCGAGATTTGGTCGCTAACCTAAGCCCATTGAGCAGGAAACTCAAGCAAATAGTTCTCCCACTTAGGTAGGACACTGTAATTTAATTTCCGTCATTCCTTTCACATTGTCAGATGGTGAGTGAAGAGCTCAACTCTATGGATGAGCAAAGGACCTCAGTCTGTATAACATGAACTCTTTCTTGATAAAGTATACAGCAGGTACAGTTCACTAGAACCTTCTACATTTAAAACACTAATATACCACTTTAACAGTCACGGAGAATCCTGGGAATTGTCATTTGTTAAGGATGATGGGAATTGTAGTTCTTGAGGTCAGTACTCTTAACAAACTACAATTCCTAGGGTTCTTTGGGCGAGGCCATGACTGTTAAAGTGGTATGAGTGCTTTAAATGTATGGTGTCGATATACCCTTTTACTCTCAGGCCTTCTGCATACAGGGACAGAGCATTCTCCTACTTGAACAAGGGATGTTTCACAAATGATGAATTCCTTACACAACCTGGAGTAAAAACCCTTTCTATGTACTATAAACCTTTAACTAGTTGGGTGCCACAAAAGTAACTAGTGAATGGTCTGCAGCTCTATTTATCTAATTATTGGAATGTGCTTTATCTGGATTACTTTTCTCACTTCACTCAAACAGGTTATATAAAGGAATAAAAATAGTTTGGAGCAAATTAATTTCCACTGGACAGTCAAACAAACGTTTTACTCTCCGAAGCATTAAATCAGAAAGCTTTAAATGAGGATCCCTCTCTTAAGAGGCTCTTTACAGTATTAGGCAGCCTTGAGAAATATAATGAATTTATCCTTCTAGTAGTGTACATGAGGTGAGGTAATACTGTTACTGCTTGAAGACAGCAAACTTAGATGCACGTAGCATTGTGCATCACAAAGTCTGCTTAAAATCTAAGGGTTGGGCTTATAGTTCAATGGGAGACCACATGCTTTGCATGCAGGAAGATCCAGGTTCGATTCCCAGCAACTCCGGTTCAAAAGTATTAGGAAGTATGTTGGGACAGACTGCTGCCTGACACCTTGGAGAACTGCTGCCAGTCAGAATCAACAGTACTGGGCTAGACAGACAAATAGTCTGACTAAATATAAGGCATCTTCCTGTGTTATAAATGTAGTTCTTGCTTACTACCTTCTTTAAATCCAGTTCATTGCTGCCCCCAGCTGTAGGCTGTTGCAAGATCTTCCTTAGTTAAATGGGTTCTTGAATCTTCCTGTTTGCACTGCCTTTTTCCTAGTAGGCAAAACCCCTAAAAGAACAGATGTTTCTTTTCTGTGTGGAATCTAAACCAATTTGTTGTCCATTTGATGCTCTTGTCTAACTTTGCATTTTTTTACTATTTATGCCCCCATTTAGGGTGAAGATCCATATTACACAGAAAATAGTAGTCACGGCAACACTGTGACTTCTGTGGCCTCTCATGAACAGTCCGACCTGCAGGATAAACCAAACTTCAATGGAGGTGCTCGGGAAAACGGGACTGGCCAGCATCCAAGCTCAAAAAATGGACACTCAACTAAGCCCCATGTTGTTGCTGATACTGAACTGTGAGAAAGATATGACCAAAGCCTTTCTGATATGGCTTAAAAGACCAGAGTGGAAATATAGAGGAGCTGGGATGCAAGATGTTATAAATGGAATCATAATCCTTTTATTTTTACAAAGAGCTCAAAAATCCCATTCCAAAGCATATGTTCTCCATGAGCTGCCACAGGACTTAGCTGTGTGTACAAGCTTTTGTTTGTCTAGCAAGTTGCTTCAATGGGATCGGGCATGTTTATAGTATCTTTTTTGCTCTGTTTCAGACCAAAATGAGATGTGACTGTCTTTTACAACCATCTATCCATGGAAAGGATAGGAATGTTGTCTAGAAATTTAGGGTAGATTTATCATTGTTAGGAATTTCCTTTATGGCTCTAATGCTGCTGAGGGGAAGGAAGGACCTCTTCACAATTCTGCTAATTCACATGACCATTTTTCTGTGGTTAAATCAACACAAGTGAATCAGTTTTGCGAATTCTCAAGCACATGGCCATATTGTGATTTGCCTCAACCTAAGTCAACCCACATTTTTAATTTTTCAAAATACCAAGAATTGCCATTTGGGTGTATACTGGTGCATTTACTGGACCAGATCACCATGTTAAAATCACTGAAAAGGTCAGACTGATGGTTAAAAAATGTGTGCATCAAACCTCAGGAAACCCATCAATGCTATTATTTCTTTGGTAGGGCACCACCTGTCATTCCCACGTCCAACTCAGCGATCCCTCTCCTGCTTCTGTACTTTATGTGCTGCATTGCCCTTAACACTTACTGGCAATAACACAATAAGCGATCACAAGCCTTCTGAAGGACCATTTGGCAATCCCTGAACAACAATAAACTCTTTATTAAACTTGCTTTCCAGGGGAAAACCAGATGGCCTTTCACTTGAAAACATCTAAAATATTGAGAGAGAGTTCCATATCTAGCAGTTCCATATTCAACATGGATCTGCAATAGGCAACTGGCCTGAAACTACAAAGGCTGCTCACGTGGACTCCACCTCCCATCAGCTCGAGACAGCATGGCTGATCGTGATGATGGGCACTGTAGTCCCAACAACACATTAGGACTGCAGGTCAGAGCTTGGAAAAGTTACTTTTTTTGAACTACAACTCCCATCAGCCCCAGCCAGCATGGCCACTGGATTGGGCTGATGGGAGTTGTAGTTCAAAAAAGTATCTTTTCCAAGCTCTGCTGCAGGTTCCCTGTTTCTGCAATAAAGCATAGAGCAAGCCTTAGAAACATTGTCCTCAATACTGATATAGTTAGTTCTGTTGAAATTAATTAATTAATTAATTGAAATTAATGGCACAAATTAGTTCAATTAAATCAACTAAACTGTCAGTCCTCTTAAGGCTGCAATACTATACACACTCAAAATGGTAATAAGCTGTGTTGAATTTAATGTGGTTTCTAAGAAAACTTGTATAAGATTTGTGCTGTAACTTAGGTAAAGTGACTGTTGGAGCCCTTGAATCTATTTTCCAAACAACATTTTTGAGAGTGTATTTGCAAGTGTAAATCCATATCCTCACCTTAATCACATCTGGTGTTTCAACTTCTATAGATTAATTTAGCTCCATAAATTTTTGTCCCCTTCCCCGCAAATTCTAAGAAGCTGCTTCCCTACTTTGCGCTTTACTCTTATCATTCCCCCAAACAATGTTCAATGCCATCCTGGATTTATTGATTATGTATGCTGTTTTATAGCTATTAGAATGCAGTACAAAAATAGGACTTGGCTTTGAAATAAATTATATTTCCTTTTCCCCCACCCCCATCCCAGTCAGTATGATCCTTATTATTTTACATTTAAACTTACACCTTATTAATAGGAATAATACAGGAAATTCTAACATGAATGATGCTTGGTTCTCAGATAATTGCAGGACCAAATAGATAAGGGATAACATGTCCAACATCAAGTGACTTATTTTGGATCTGAAGTAAATTTATGTATTCTTTTACAGAAGAAGTTAACAGTGATTCTGGGATTCTTCTTATCCAAGGACATTTAACATGCCAAGCTTTGATTTGTCTCAAGGTCTAGCTGTTGGGGTAATACCCTGATTTTTTCCTATAAGAGAATATGTGGACAAGGAGAACAAAAAAGAGAAAATATTTTAATCAAACAACCTGAATTCTTCAATGTCTCTCTTTCTTCCAATAATTTTTGAAGGTCAGAAATATTGGCCCATTGTGATTTAATTCATGGTTTCACCCATAACATTACATTAAAATTCAGTTCATAGATTGAAATTATGTCTATGACAGGATTAAGTCAACAGTATAAAAATGTTGTTTTAGGTAGAGCTTGGCCAAAGATTTATCAGAAAACAACTTTCAATACATTTTTGGAAATGTTCCTTTTGGGTCTCTCTCCAAACTGCTGGAGAATTTTGACCCCTTCCTTCCCCCGGATAATATTTAGTGCAATTCTCTCCCTCCTGCCCCCAATTCTCAGCATATAAATAAAGTGGTACAGCTGTGGTTCCAGCTTTAATTATTGTTAAATATTATTTTAATATTGTTCAAGGAAGCAATGGGCTTCCCACTCATCCACCTTTCAGTCTTTCTCTTTTAGCCTATTGCTTCATTCATCAGCATGAGTTAACACTATACTGTAGTTTCATTCAGTACTAACTGAGCTGAAATTTATTGGAACAGAATTTTCTGGGAATTTTCTTTTTTGGCCATCCCAAAACTGTTGGAGAATTCTACCCCCCAATCCAGAAAATATTTGGTGAATTCCCACCACCACCACCACCTGCATTTTGCCACCCACTAACAGAATAAATAATTAATGGGAGGCTGTTATCACACAGCTCTTGTTTTAGGCTTACTGAACACCAATGGACAGAGACCTATGTTAACATTATTTATTTATTACTTATTAAAAGATTATACCACTTTTCCTCAATTAGATATAAGAGTAGTGGGTGGATGGGTGCTACTGTAATTATTTCAGAGTTTTATTACCCTAAGTAAACATATGCATTTGGCAACTCTCTATGCCTCTTTACATACAAATAAATTATTCACCATTTCCTGATTGGGCCATATTCAATCAGTCTTTAGCTCTGGATCTCAATGTACAAACGTGGCAGAAATCATAGAATCGCAAAGTTGGAAAGGGTCTATAAGGCCATTCAGTCCAACCCCCGACTCAATGCAGGAATCCAAATTAAAGCATACCCGATGGGGTTGTCCAGCTGTCTCTTAAAAGTCTCCGGTGTTGGAGATCCCAGCACCTCCCTAGGTAATTGGTTCCATTGTCATACTGCTCTAACACAGTTACGAAGTTTTTCCTGATGTTCAGTTGAAATCTGGCTTCCTGTAAGTTGAGTCCCATTATTCCGTATCCTGAACTCTGACTGAGAAGAGATCCTGGCCCTTCTCTGTGTGGCAACCTTTCAAGTACTTGAAGAGTGCTATCATATCTCCCCTCAGTTTTCTCTTCTCAAGGCTAAATATGCCCAGTTCTTTCAGGCTCTCCTCAGGGGTTTTTCCCCCCAGTCCCCTAATCATCCTTATTGCCCTCCTCTGAACCCTTTCCAGTTTGTCTGCATCCTTCTTAAAGTGTGGTGTACAGAACTGGATGTAGTATTCAAGATGAGGCCATACTATTGCCAAACAGAGGGAAACTAGTACTTCACGCAGTTTGGAAACTATACTTCTATTAATGCAACATAAAATAGCATTTGCCTTTTTTTGCAGCCACATCACGCTGTTAGCTCATGTTCAGCTTGTGATCAACAACAATCCCATGATCCTTCTGGCATGTTGTATTGCTGAGCTAAATATCCCCCATCTTATAAGTGTGCATTTGATTTCTTTTTCCTAGATACAGAACTTTGCACTTATCCCTGTTAAATTTCATTCTGTTGTTTTCAGCCCAACGCTCCAGCCTATCAGGATCCCTTTGAATTTTGTTTCTGTCTTCCAGGGTATTAGCTACCCCTCCCAATTTTTTATCATCTGCGAATTTGATAAGCATTCCTTGCATCTTCTCATCCAAGTCATTAATAAAAATGTTGAATAGCACTGGGCCTAGAGCTGGGCCCTGCGGTACTCTGTTCGTTACCTCCCCCCAGTTTGAGAAGGAGCCCTTGATAAGCACTTTTTGAGTACGATTTTGGAGCCAACTATGGATCCACCCAATAGTTGTTCCATACAGTCCATGTTTAGCTAGCTTGCTAATCAGAACATCATGGGACACTTTGTCAAAAGCGTTGCTGAAGTCGAGATATATTATGTCCACAGCATTTCCACAGTCTACCAAGGAGGTTACCTGATCAAAAAATGAGGTAAGATTAGTTTGGCAGCATTTGTTCTTGATAATGCAGTAGTCACTGCATTGTTTTTAAGGTGCTTACAGACTGATCTCTTTATTATCTGCTCCAGACTTTTTCCAGAGATTGATGTCAGGCTGACTGGTCCATAGGTTCCTCCCTTTTGCCCTTTTTGAAGATAGGGACAACTTTAGCCCTCCTCCAGGCATCTGGTACTTCAACCATCCTCCGTGATTTCACAGAGATAATAGTGGTTCTGAGAGTTCTTCAGCCAGTTCCTTCAATACTCTCTAGGATGAAGTTCATCGGGCCCTGGAAATTTGAACTCATTCAAAGTGATTAGGTATTCCTTGACCATTTGTCTACCAGTCTCAAGCTGCAGTCCTGCCCCTTCATTGTTTGGCCCAAGAGTTTCAGACTATTCATTTTAGACAGATTATTTGCATTAACATAAAGAAATAGGTTGATGCAGCAGCTTCTTCTAGTGCAGTGGCTCCCAACCTGAGGACTGTGACCCCCAGGGGGAGCACAAAGTAATCAAGAAGTAATCAGTCTCAAGCTGCAATCCTGCCCTTTCAAGTTCACATTTCCCAGGAGAGTGATCGACACTCTTTTGAGAGAAGACTGAGCCAAAGTAGGAATTGAGCACTTCGGCCTTTTCTTTGTCATCTGTTACTATTTTGCTTTACTGAGTAGCTGTACCACCATTTCTTTTCTCTGTCTCCTACTATGGATGTACCTGAAGAAAACTTTTTGTTGCTTTTGGCATCTCTCGTTAACCTTAGCTCATTCTCAGCTTTAGCCTGCCTGACACCATCCCTGCAAATCCTTGATACCTGTCTGTACTCTTCCTTTGTGGCCTGGCCTTCCTTCCACTTCTTGTATGTGTCCTTTTTTGTTTTCATATAATCTGTAAGCTTTTTGTGAAGCCACATTGGCTTTTTCTTCTGTCTTCCCCCTTTTTTCCTTGATGGAATTGTTTGCCATTGTGCCTTTAGAATTTCCTTTTTTAGAAACTCACACTGCATCTTGGACTCCTTTTCTCATTAGGATTGCTTGCCATGGAACCTTATTTACTATTTTCTGAGTTTGTTAAAATTGGCTTTCCTCAAGTCCAGAGTACGTGTATGGCTATTCTCAGCTTTTGCTTCCTTTAAAATCAAGAACTCAGATATAGCATGGTCACTTTCCCCCACAATTCCCGTAACTGCCACTTCATCCACTAAGTCATCTCTATTGGCTAGAATCAATAAATTAGTAACATCGTAAACAGAAATACATATTCATTACAGCCAAGTGTTGTTCAAACACTGCATGGGGAAGAGGTATAAGCTGATTCAGTAGATTAACAGGGCAATCCTACACATGTCTACTCAGAAATAAATTCTATTGAGTTCAATGGGGATTACAGCTAAACGGGCATAGGAGTGCAGCCAAATATAGGCACACCATTTTAAGGTTAGATTTTTGTTAGGCAAATAAATATGGCTTGTTAATATTGTGCTGAGGAAGCACAAGAGTTCCAGAATTGTGCTTCAACAAATAATCTTTCAAATATTCACTTTAAAATACACATTTTTTGCAACTCACAAAGGACAATTTCGTAACTGAGACCAACCCAAGACATTTTGCTGCTTGAGATTAAAATTATATCTCCTCCCAATTCCATGCACAAAAGCAAACTGGACTGGCAGTTGAATCTTACTTTAGCAATGACAATGTGATATCATTCTCTACTGAATTTCAGAAGGCAGGTTAGTTTGGGGGGGCAGGATGGGCCATATAATAAGAACATTCACAGTTCAATCCTACAACAGAGGGGAATGGTCAGGAAGCTCAAGAGCAACAACCAGAGAGGCTACTGCCAGTGTCCCCCGGTGTCACCTGAGGTGGTTGCCTCACTCTGCCTAATGGTATGGCCAGCCTTGGTCATAATTCAATGGTATTTTACATTTGAAGGTTTTAACTTTTATGCAACATCTAAGCTATCAAATGCTAAAATGTTAAGGATTACATAATTCCTTTTATGCTGTCAGTCTTGTGAGAACCAGTTTCCAAAACATAGGTGATGCTGGCAATTGTGCTCCAATGTTAAGTAAGAATTCAAGATACACTTGTAATGTGTACACAGAAAACACTTAGCATTATACCTCTTAAACAGGAACTATTAGAGAATATGAAAACCACAACATATTAGTATGCTGGTTATTCTGATGTGCAGTGCAATCTTAGCCTAATTACTTAGAAATAAATCCCACTGAGTTTGGTGGGACTCACACCCTAATAAGTATGCTTAGGATTGCAGCTTTAAACTCATATATATATTACATCCTATGCCCAATATCTCAAGAGGATTGATTGTTTTAATACAATTAAGACATCTATTAAGGAAATAATTTTCCTTGCTTCCAGAGTAAATGGTTGAGAGTTGTAATGAAGCATCAGTAATGTTATCTTAACTGACTTTGGTTTGGGTTCAAATCAACATAAGCACACACAAAAATAAAAGTTGAGACTCAAGATTGGATTATAATTTGTTAGTGGAGCCCTCCTGTCTGATGGAGGCTAACGGAATCAAAGGAAACAATCCTGTGCACATTGAATTCTGTCCAGCTTGCTCTACACTAGGGGCAGAAGGGGAAAAGGACATGGAAGGTGCTTTAGACATTCAAGATTAAACTCCCAGGTGCTGTTGTTACTTTCACATGTAAGACCAAAAGTGCTTTCTGTGTTGGTGTGAGAAGATAAATGCTACCATCAATCCATATGTGTGCTTTCACAAGGGACTGTCACAGGCTGAGGCTGATTTGTGGCTACCAACCAACACACTCAAAAATCTGTGTCAACCACAACAGCAATAATAATATAATTTAAAATACTTAACATCTAGCCACTTTGATTGTTTTATACAAGATGGAATGTGCAAGATATAAATAAATTTGATTTGTATAGTTCTTTTGAGTGTACACAAGTCATGCATTGGTTAGGTTAACCTCAGGCCCAGGGACTGATTGCAGCCTTCCAAGCCTCGCTATCGGCCCTCAGAACTCTCCTCAAGCCACACCCCTCACTTGCCCTACTTTGCACCCTGAGTGTTTCTGCATGGCTGGAATTACTGAACTCTGATAATGTCTGTTGTTTGCCTGGATATAATAATAGGGATGTGTGTAGAAACAAGTCTACTGTACAAAGGTAACATTGACATTCATTGCTCCATCCACTTTTACCTTTGGCCCTGGCACCACTGGCAGAGCCAGCACCAGAGGGTGGCCAGGTCAGGTCCTGGCTGAGGGCCCCTGTAGGGCCCCTCATTAGGGTGGGAGAATAGGGCTCCCCTTCTGCGATCCGTGGCAGGGTCCCTGCCACAGATCGCAGGGAGGGAGCTTCCAGGCCGCCCGCCTGTTTGCTCGCTCCACCTACCCCTTTCCTGTCTTTTGCTGCTGTGCATGCTGGGCACACAGGTCTGTTATCAACCAAGATGGCGGCGGAGGCTTATTTAAGTGTCTGATGCCCCTACCGGCATCTTGGTTGATGGCAGGCATGTGTACTCACATAGCGTACTGTGCATGTGTGCCATCAACCAAGATGGCAGTGCAGGCATCAGCCTCCGCCGCTATCTTGGTTGATGGCAACTCTGTGCACACAGTGCACGCAGCAGCAGAAAACAGGAGAGAAGTAGGTGGAACAGGCAGGAGCCATGCATCCAGGGCAGGCTGGTGCCCAAGGCCCAGTCATGCCTGACACCAGCCCTGACCACTGGCATGTGGCTCTTGGAAGTCTGCCCTGAATAGAATGTGGCCCTTGGGCTGAAAATGTTTCCCCACCTGCGCTATAAAGTAAGGATTATGGTCCTTACTTTATAGGTTAAAACAAATGAGGTTGCTGAGGTGCAGAGAAATGGCTTGTCTAAGGCTACCCAGTGAGTTTATGGCAGACGTGCAATTTGAATCAGTGCCTTCCTGATTCATAGTTCAATCTCTTACCCACAGATTTTGCACAGATACAATTACAGTTTTTTTGTTAGTAGAGAGTGACTGACTGCGTGCCAGTGCCATAACTAAGTAGATGTGATGGGCAGTTATAGTCACATGATCGGGCAGTAGTAGTCACATGATCTTAGTCTTAACCCATAGGACTGTCTGAAAACTGTATCTCCCATGGTCTGAGGCAATCATGGGAATGGATCCTGTGTTGTGTGAGGTCCCCTTTCTCACGTTACATTTGTGGTCTGGGAGCTATTGCAGCATAGTCTCTTTCCATGCCACTCTGGGAAGATGAGATGCCTTCAAGCCAAATGGAAGTGTCTTATTGTTGAGGGTCCTCCCACCATCTCTTCTCAAGCCATCTTGAGCAGAGGTTCCAGGCTGAGGAGCAGAAGGAGGGCTTGGAGGGCCTCCATCTCCCAACTTTTCTACACATACACACCCACCCACCAGTTCTTTAAGCAGCAAAAGACAGGAGAGAGGTAGGTGGAGTTTAAAGGATCCTAAGGGGAGAATTAGACTGAGTTATGGTAACTCCAGGCCCCAGCCAGCTTAGATCTTGTACTTGCTCTCAACATTTGAAGGCAGTATGAGGGCAATGTGAATGCACAGCTCTTTCCTCCTCTATCTTCAGTTTTAGGTGGGAAAGGGGTGGGGAGATCCTCCTGCTACTGTAGGAACCCACTCCTGCCCTCCTACACCACCAGTTTTCGCTGTTCAGCAAATCTGCCTAGTAGCTACTCACACTGATAATTTGGGTAATTGTCTAAGATGATGCCCCAAAGAAGATCACATTCTTTATGGAGTTATTTAGGAGCTGCTATTAAACAAACGATCCCATTCCATAAATTGGGGGATATGACTGCAACTAAAGAAAGTATGGTAAAATCAGAGCTTGGAAAAGTTACTTTTTTGAACTACAACTCCCATCAGCCCAATCCAGTGGCCATGCTGGCTGGGGCTGATGGGAGTTGTAGTTCAAAAAAAGTAACTTCCAAGCTCTGGAAATACATGCAATTCCTAGTACTTAAGTCTTGCTTGTCCTCACAATTCAATAAAACCATATCTCTGCAATACCTCATACAAATTTATCAGCCCAGGGAAAAAATGGCCTGATCTGTAATGAGGTAAAAAAACAAAAGCTGTTCCCAAACAATCTGAAGCCAAAGGAAATACAGTGCATTTTGGCAGCAGAGGTGCAGAACATGAGAGAACTCCAGTCCGGAAAGGCTGTGCTCAGAGCTACAGGAAGTTTTTCCCAAGTGTATAAACATGGTCAGGCTTGGCTCGAGCAAACCTGAAGGTGTTATTACCCCTTCCTTATCAATCTGCCTGCATTTCTTCCTTGCAAGAAAATCCTCCTTAATCTTTTGCTTTTAAAAATCCTAAAGCTGATAAATATTTCACCCTGCTTAATTTCTTCACCGTTTTTCTGCTGTAATGAGTAAGTGGCAGAAGCAATCCAATACTTCATCTTATTGGGATTTATAGGCATCTCCTGTCTGTTAGAAGTGCGAGAGCCTAGTGGCTCAAGGAAAGAATAATGTTGTGATATCTATTGCTGTGGGCAGAATTGTTTCATTCAATATATTATCCTAGTCTGTACAATTATTTAAGTGGCAGAGGTCATGAATGCAGGGCACAAAGGTTCAAAGTAGGACAGAAGTCCTGGCTGAGTTATTGCCACTCACACCTAAATAGGCCAATGTTCTTCCAACTAAGTATAGCCCCATCTGCACCATACATGTAAAGCAGCATTATGTCACTCTCAACAGTCATGGCTTCCCCCCAAAAAACCTGGGAAATGTAATTTGACCCCTATCCGCTTAAAAGAGCTCAATTCCCAGAATGGTTTCACCATGAATCCCTCTTCACAGGGAACTCTGAGAACTGTAGCTCTGTGAAGGGAATAGGGGTGTTGTAATAACGACCATTCCCAGAATTCTTTAGGGGAATCTGTGACTGTTTAAAGTGGTATAATACAGCTTTACATGTATGGTATAGATGGAGCCTCCAAGGCAGCTCCTCATATCTTACGTCTGATGGATTGTGAGAAATGTTCAGATGCTAGTATGGTTTTCTTGGGCCCTTTCAGTTTCATACAGTGTGTAGTGAAAACATGTGCAGCCATTTCCACTTAGGTTTTTTTTTTAAAACCAAATATTTTCCATGTAGGCTAAGAAACTGAAAGGGTTATGGCCCTCATCGAGGGGATGGAAAGGCAAGATTCCATCCCCACCCATGCTATATCTTTAGTATTGTGAATAGTATAGATTAACTGTTTCAATTGGAACACCTCATAGTAACTTTTTAAGTGGGGAACACCCAACATCCCACACACACACACTATCTCTGGAACAATCTAGCACCATTTTTGAAATTTGTCATGGCTGGGAAAATTGCTGCTATAAAAATGGTCATCCTCCCTAAGCTGCTTATCTTATTCCAGTACTACCTATCATAATCTCTAGGCAATGGTTTACAAAATGTCAATCCATTTTAGATAAATTTATATCCAAAGGCAAACACGGTAGGGTTGGGAAAATGAGGTTGATGGTTCCTATATCAATGGGATTTTGTCTGTTTTCTGGGCCTGTTAGCTCCACATTAAAAACTTCCTGTCACTATTGTCCTTTGTTGCCAACACTCCCAAAAAGTGGTTGTGGACTACATGTGGATTTTCAAGGATAACTTTTTCTTTAATTTAAATAAAAATAACTTGAGCAAGAATTAATAACTTAGGACTTAGCCATATATGATATATGGCAAGTAATTCAACATTTTCATTCAGCAGCAATGGAAATAATCTGAAGAACTTGTGTTAGACCATTAGATTTCTACAGGCGGTCAATCAATACACTGTTCTGTTCTAGAACTTGAAAGGGAAACTTTGAATGGTCAAATTCATAACATCTCTGGACTAGGCAAAGGTTTGAAGTAAATGGATGAGCACCTGCATAGGGGTTTTAGCCTTTAAATAAACGAATTAAAAGAGCCCAACTCAAAACCTGCTATTAACATCAGTGGATTTTCCGTTGTTTCTTTGGAAACTCTTTAATAATTCTTCCTATTGGTGGGATTGAAGGCTGTTAGAATTTTCCCAGCTGGGTGTAACTGAATAACTGTGTGTCTGTGAGATCCTACTAATAACACAGTCAAAGGGACCATTTCCAGTCTGAAACTCATTAATAAGCTGTGGTTTCTGGCAGGCTACAAACACTCCACCCCTTGCTGGTGTGAACAGAGAGTCTGGGAGTCTCATATGAAAGCAACAAGCTGATTGCTAGTGGTTCCATGAGAAGGGCTCATTATGCTCCAGGTATCATTTTCTCTATCCTTATCTTGTTAGATTTCTTCTGAGAGCAGAAGTGCACCCCAATCTTATTCATGTTTATTCAGAAGTAAGTCACATTGAATTCAGTGGGACGTAGGTCCTAGTAAGTGTGCCTAAGACTGCAGCTGAAATTCCTTAAAGGAGTTCATAAAGTTATGATTTACTGACAGCAAAAAGATACAATGCAACTTCAGAGTTGCATAATTTTTTTGCTCATTTCACCCTCTCTGTCATTCCTACACCCACCCATTTTCTGTGAAAATTTAATTCTTCTCCCTAGTATTCTGGCAGACCACACATCCTTCTGGTGGTAGCATCCTGCCATGCTGGCACAGTAGGAACATCCATAGCACCTGAGCCCTCCCTGCCAAGCAGAGGTCAACAAAGCCCAGCAGAGGGTCACTTCTGCCTTATCCTAACACCCTCTAGTAGCATGGATTGGGGGTTAAGGTTGCACTCTGTGTTCAGGTCTGCAGCCTTATTTGCAGTTTCTCTTATTAGATTTATATAGGGCTGCAGATTCTTTTTCTTTCTTTCCAGGTGGGGCTTCTCTGCTTTTAACAGCTGCCTAACTCAGAGAAACTCAGTTGGTATTTTGCTAGAAAAATTTTACCTGCTGCTTTTTTGTATGGTAGGAAGCTGTTAAGACAGGTAGCCAATCTGATGCCTTCCAGATCATTCCAACTCTCATAATCTCTGATTGTTAGTCATACTGGCTAGGACCCAGACAACATAGGAAGGTGCCTTATACTGAGTCAGAGCATTGATCCATCTAGCTCAGTTTTGTCTACACTGACTGAAGAGTGGCTTTCCAGGATTTCAGACAGGAGTCTCCCAGCCTTACCTGGAGATACTGGAAATTGAACCTTAGACATTCTGCATGCAAAGCAAATGCTCTCCCACTGAGCTACTGCCCTTTCAGGGCACCATGTTGGCTACTGCTGTGTTGAGGATATATCAGCCCTGTCAGGTTAAAAAGTTTATAATCCAGGGTCATACCAGTGAATATTACATAGTATCATGGCATAGGACACAACTGGGTAGAAGGAAGAAGGAATCTAAGTACATTGTTAGAGCCACTAATGAGGAATATCAACAGCTTTTTCCTACAGGATCTTGCTCCCCTATGCCCTCAGGTTTATCTGAGCACAAGAAGTGTTAAAGCTGCAATCCTAATCCAACTAATCTTGGAGTAGTCCCTATTGAATTAAATCAGGACTTATGAGTAGACGTGATTAGGATTGTGCTGAAACCTGTAAATTACACATGTCCCTGCCTCCCATCACTCTTTAGGTATTGAAATAGGGAACATTAGAAGGAGGAAGCTTTTCTTTAAGGAGGATGTGATTCTGTTTTCCTTTGCACAGTCTGGCTCAGCTACAAAGAGTTGTATCTTTAGAACCACATCTGTGCTATGATAAAGTGCATGGTTGGATTCAAGATGTTTTCCTAGACAAGAACAAATATGATTAGACTTGGAACAGTTGAATTAAAGTCTCTGTGCAAGCTGCAAGTCAAGCGATCCACAAATGAATACGGACTACAGCAGAGCCATAAACATTATTTGAGCACTGATGACCCAGTGGAAACTCAGACAGCTTTGAACTTCCACTCACCACCTCATGGTAGATTTTTGTATATGTGGTGTGCAACTTTACTATGTTTATTTGCGAACTTCATACCTTAGCTTGGCAATGTGGTTTCTATTGGGTGCCAAAGTTTTAGCAGTAGTTCACTATGTCATCAGCAGTTTGTGTGAAGCAGCATCCGTATCATTAACATTTATTTTAACTGTTCTAGGAAAACCTCTTCTTTGGGGCATTTCTCCAGCTTTATTAAAATCAGCCAGAACCAAGTAGGAACCACTTCATAAAAGCTGCAAACTGCAGAGAAAGACAGCCATGCAGTTTGGATTCTTGGGGACGGCATGCCAGAGTCCTCTGTTTTCTCCTCTGGATCAGAGGGTTAGTTTTACTCCTTCACATTGAACCAACAAATTCACAAGGTGGTGATGGCCTTTTTCTTCTTTTCTTGCTGTAGTGACGCATTGCAGCCCAAGTACAAAACTCAAAGGCAGTTGGGCCTATCTTGAACTTTCTTGTTTGCTTAAGTACTTCAAAAGAACTAACTCCTGTTGAGCAATGTATTAACTAATCCTCACAGCTCATTTTGCTCACAGACCAAATCTATAGTGGTTGCCTCACAAAAGCTGAATATCAAAGGGTATGTTTTGTTAAAGGTAATGCCATGGGTGATTTCTGTGATCTCTGTGCAGCCACAAGGCTCTAGTTGCAGAACAACAACGAACGCTCCTCTGAGAGCACAGTGGTCTCCAGTAGAGATGGGCAAGAAATTCGATGTCATTTTCATTTCAAGTTGAATCTATCAAATTTGTACTTTCTGAAACAATATGAGAATGGTAAAACAGCCATCCTTCAAAATTCGCAGTTATCTGAATTTTGCAATGCAGTTCGCCAACCAAACAATATTTGCAAAAATGCATGTGTTAGGGGAAAGAGTGCATAAAAATGAATATGAGTGAAATAACAGTGAAACCCAGCTGGGAAAATTCTAACAGCCTTCAATCCCACCAATAGGAAGAATTATAACAGTGAAATGTGTACATATGTCAAAACTGCCTACAAAATGTGTTTATGAGAAGAAATTCGCACTAAAATCCTAGAGAATGTTCATGAGGATTTTTTTTAAAATCACAAATTGCTGCAGAAATGTGGAGATCTGAATTTAAGATTTAAAAAATCAGAAACTGAGAGAACTTAAACTGACAGGTCTTTTCATCCCTAGGCTCCAGACATTCCTGCTGGCTTCCATACGTGCTTCTCTGGTTTGGATTTTGGACATCTGAGTAGACATGTATAGGTTTCTCCTGTCAGTGTTACAATGAAACCAGGAATACTAGCTTTTTCTCTCACAGCTGACTCATGTGTTTTGCAAACTATTTTAGGAGGTCTGTTCCCATGTACTTTTAACTGCAGTTTACAGATAAAGGACCTTGAAAATTCACCTTCTGATTTCTACAAATCAAGCTGCTTTAGAAGGCACATGAGTAAGCCAGGCTGTTCTTTTCTCATTATTTGGCAACCCTAGTTTGAAAGCTAGATGTTTTTCTATTTATAAAGGACTCAAAGCACTGTTGCTGTTTTTCATCTCTAATATTCTTTTGTAAATTCAGATCGCTTAGACACCTTGTGACAATGATTCCACTTAATCTAGCAAAGGACTTTTAATTAAATTACAAGCAGAAATTCCCAGGCCTATAGCATGAAAAATGGGACGAGTACACTTCAGTTTCATCTTGGAGTAAAAGTCAGGTATTTCTTTGGCTTTAAAATTTAGATGGTTAAAAAAAATTAGGATTAAAAAAACCTAGAAAAACAGAAAAAAAGCTTCTTATCAGACAGGTTTGGTACAGATATCATAATGTGTGCTACATGTAGTGTTAGCAACTTTTGAACAGTCCCCTGTTGCTGTCTCTTTATCGGCAATTTGATCTGTAGAATTGCCAGATAGTACTTGGCTCCATGCCATAGAATTCTTTACTTCCAGATTTCTGCAGATCAAACTACTTGCTAGATGCACATGAAGAGGCTAAGCAACCATTACTATTCCTTGGCCAGTTGGCAACAACCCTAGTCATCTTGAACACTTCAATGTGATCTCATTCAATGCCTTAGCCTTCTTACTCAACTCATGACTTAATCTTAGACTTACCGCTTCTCTGAAAAATAAGCTAATGTTATAATGCCAGCTTCTCAGCCTTGGCAGGAACAGCCACCTAGGGGAATTATAAAGCAATCTAAAATAGCTTTAGTGCCTAAAGCGTATAAACAGTCCCTGGTGCTAAATTCATTTGTATATTGTTTGTTATTACAGTTCTATCCCACTTTTCCTCCGAGGAGCTCAAAGTTGCATACATGGTTCTTTTCCTTTCTCCATCTTATCCCCACAACAGCCCTGTGAGGTAGGGTAGACTAAGAAATGGTGACTGAACCAGAGTCAGTGAGTTTAAAGGCTAAGGCTGCAATCCAATAATGTCTACTCAAAAGTAAGCTCCATTGGGTTCAATGGGACTTACTCCAGGGTAAATGTGTATTGGATTGCAGCCTAAGTGGGGATTTGAACCCAGATCTTCCCAGTTGTAATACAACATTCTTCCCACTATGCTGTAGAATTTTAAAAACTATTTTAATTGGATTTTCTATACATTCCACATATCAGCATTGAGTACAAAATATGCTATGCCACAGAATTGCTGTACATATTCTATATTCACCCCTGCCCTGTCTCTATTTGACCTACATTTGGAATAGTAATATTTGCTTAAAGATAAAGATATCAGTAGTTCTTTCATTCTCTCCTTGGCTTTCTTTATATCTACTCTACCTCCTCATAACAACTTGCTTTTCAGATACAATAAAAATGGAATGATAGATATTCAAGCACAAATTGTTGCTTAATAGGGCTTTGCATACCTGAACCAAAAAGAGGTGAAAGTCAGGTTATAAAATAGTAATGAAAATAAAACAATTATAATAAATGAAATATCATATTCACTAATAGGCAAAAAACCTTGCGGTTTAAGAACATCCAAATTGTGTTTGCATTTTTACAGATTTGTAGGGCAGTACAATATCTCAGAGAGGAGGTCAGGTCTCCTGCTCCCCTGGTGCATTCACTATAGCTGCGCAATTTCCCTGCTTTTTAAAGTTTGATAGAAATATCTGTTGGCTATAGGTACGTTCGTAAACTGCAAGGGTTTTTTTTTTGCCTATTAGTGAATTTCTCTCCTTTTTAATCCAGGAGGTAAGAAATGGGATCCTGTGCAAGTTTGTTGAGAATGATTGATTATTTGCATGGATATTGAGTTCAGTGGGATTTACTCCCCTGCAATCATGCTTAGGATAAGGTGAAACTGACTAAAAGGATGGGGAGGGGAGGAGGAGGAAGGGCAGAGGGAGGAAGAGGGCAAGTTTGATTATTTGAATGTTTATTGAGTTCAGTGGGATTTAGTCTCATGCAATCATGCTTAAGATAGGTACTGACTGGGAGGAGGAGGGAGAGGGGAGCAGAAGGAGGGGAAGGGGGAAGGAGGGGATTGGAAGGGGATGGGGAAGGGGCAAAAGGTAGGTGTTAGGAAGGAAGAGGGGAGGGCAGGTTTGATTGTTTGCATGCTTATTGAGTTCAATGGGATTTACTCTGTGCAATCATGCTTAAGATAGGTAAAACTGACCATGGGGGGAGGAGGAGGAGGGCGAGGGGATTAGGAAGGGGAGGGGAAGGGGGAAGGGGAGGGCAAGAGGAAGGGAATAGGGAGAGTAGGGGAGGGCAGGTTTGATAATTTGCATGCTTTCTGAGTTCAGTGGGATTTACTCCATGCAATCATGATTAGGATACGTGAAACTTACCTGCAGGAGGGGCAGGGAGGGGGAAGAGGGAAGGAGGAGGGCAGGGAGGGGAGGAGGAGGAAGGGGAATGAGATTGAGTGGGTGGGCACTGGGCAGAGGGGAAGCCCCTTTCCTTTCCAAAAGGAAAACATTGTGAACAGTATCATTGTTTTTCAGGGTTTCCCACACCTTTTTATTCAACAGCAGGCACATGTAGTCTCCCACCAAAATTTAAACCAAAGCTGTCCCTGGCCACATACACACCAGATCTTTATTTCACTTTAGGCAGTCATGGCTTTCCCCAAAGAATCCTGGGAGGTGTAGTTAGTGAAGGGTGCTGAGAGTTGCTAGGAGAGGCCCTGTTCCCCACACAAAGCTTCAGTCAGAGTGGCTGACTGTTAAACCACTCTGTCCACTGGAGCTCTGTCAGGGGAATAGGAGTCTCTTCTCAGTACCCTTCGCAAACTACCCTTCCCACAATTCTTTGGGGGAAGCCATGACGTCAAACTAAAATAAATGTCTGGCGTCAGTGTGGCCCCCTGATTAGGCAAGCCCAGCAGCTGTGAGTCTGGCTTTTAGAACACTGACAATTGGTTCTTACTGAGCATGTCTGGGCTTATCATTGACTTCAATGCTAAATTTCTTAAATTAATTAAAACTCAGCCAGGCATTTTTTTTAACTTTTAAACTGCAGAACATGAGGGTCAGAGTATGGGGCAAGGTCAGTAATAGGATTACAGGTACTCTGTGAACATGGCTGAATTTTAATTAATTTCAACAAATTATGAGAACTCTGACATAAAAAAGGCCAAAAGGGGACTGTTTTTTTCTCTCTTTTTACACTTTGAACTCCCGATTCTCTCTGACTGTTTTGTGTATTGCAATTAAAATTTAGAGCGTAGTTTTTAAAGCTTTTGTTTTAAAATGAGCTTATGGGAAGCATCAGAATATTGTGGGGGTATTTTCAATTTATTATTGCGGAATGCAAACAATCGATGCTGGCTATAATTTGCAGTCACTCAAGGTGATTAAAATGTATATTTCATTCATTTAATATGAGCTATGTTTCTAAACCCTCTAGACCGTTAGTAGAATATCAGGCTGTAAACGCACTAGTTGCCAGATCAAAGTGTTTCCATTAGCCACACCTAATGGGGGAATGGGCTGATCTGCCGATCAATTGCGAAATCTCTTTGATGCTGAATTTTTAAAAAATGTACTCAAGCTGCTCCCACCAGGTTTTCCAGTAAAAAGAGGTGGGCTTTGACTAGTGTCATGTGCCCCCAATTTCAGAAGAGAAAGGTGGAGATGTACTGGAATTAGCAGAACAGTGAATGTGTTTCATCCTTAGTTACTCATAATTAGCAATGGCATCATTCTTTTCAGAGACGTGCATGGTGATAATTGTCTAGTAAAGGAAAACCAGTCGGCTCTGAAGCTGCTACATGGTGCAGTGCTGCCATCTGCTGCCTCCTCTTGGCAAACGCATTGATATTTTAACATTTGAAAGATGGGAAAATTGCTTAAATTACTTTCAGGCTTTCTGGAAGCCTTATATGAACATCTACTTTCTTTTCTTCTTTTTTTAAATTCAGGTTTTGAAAGGAATTAAAATGGAAGAAACAACCAAAGTAGAGGGACAAGGTCTTATAGAGTTTAGCCTTAGAAAGTATAACTTGCTTTATTTTAGAAATGTTATACAGTAATACCTCAGTTAACAAATCCTCCAGCAAGAAGCTCCTTTTAATGAAGTCTTTTTTTAAGGTGAAACTGACCAGCTTTGCTTTGCTATGGATAAACTTTCAAGCCTGTGCCTTTGCTTTGCTAGGGTGAAACTGATCAACCTGTGTGTTTGCTTTGCATTCAAGAGATCTCTTGCTTTCTCCCAGTGCTGGGAAGGAAGGATCCAATATGACTCAGAGGAGAAGGAGGGAAGTGGGAGTAGGTGAGTAACGGGTAAGCCCCTGTTGAAGCTGCTCCCACCATCTATGAGCGGGTGTAGGAACCTATCTCTATTCTTTCCATGTTATTCCTACCTCTGGAACCAAAATTTCTGTTAAAGAAGGAATGTCCAGGAACGCATCTGCTTTGTTAACTGAGGTATTACTGTACTCACACAGAGAAGCTCCACTTGAACAATGACCAGGAAGCCAATTTTTTTTTTAAAAAAAAAATCAATCCAAAATGATAAGACCATTTAAAAGCTTAGAATCATAGAATAGTAGAGTTGGAAGGGACTTATAAGGCCATCAAGTCCAACCCTCTGTTCAACGCAGGAATCCAATTTATAGCATAACAGACAGGTATCTGTCCACCTTCCTCTTGAATGCCTCCAGTGTTGGAGTTCTCACCACCTCCCTAGGTAATTGATCCCACTGTCATACTTCCATAACATTTAGGAAGTTTTTTTCTGATGTTCAGCCAAAATCTGGCTTGTTGTAAATTAAGCCCATGATTCCATGTCCTGCACTCTGGGATGATCAAGAAGAGGTCCCGGCCCTCCTGACAACCTTTCATGTACTTGAAGAGTGCTATCATATCTCCCCCCAGTCTTTTTTTCTCCAGGCTAAACATGCCCAGTTCTTTCAGTCTCTCCTCATAGGACTTTGTTTCCAGTCCCCTGATCATCCTTGTTGCCCTCCTCTGAACCTGTTCCAGTTTGTCTGCATCCTTCTTGAATTTCGGAGACCAAAACTGGACGCAGTATTCAAGATGAGGCCTAACCAGTGCTGAATAGAGGGGAACTAATACTTCATGCGATTTGGAAACTATACTTCTGTTAATGCAGCCTAATATAGCATTTGCCTTTTTTGCAGCCACATCACACTGTTGGCTCATATTCAACTTGTGATCAACAACAAATCCAAGATCCTTTTCGCATGTAGTATTGCTGAGCCAAGTATCCTCCAACTTACAACTGTGCATTCGGTTTTTTTCCCCTAGGTGTAGAACTTTACACTTATGCCCGTTAAATTTCATTCTGTTATTTTCAGCCCAATGCTCAAGCCTGTCGAAATCTCTTTGAATGTTTCTGTCTTCCAGGGTATTAGCTATCCCTCCCTATTTTGTATCATCTGCATATTTGATAAGCATTCCCTGCACCTCCTTATCCAAGTCATTAACAAAAATGCTGAAGAGCACTGGGCCTAGGACTGAGCCCTGTGGTACGCTGCTTGTTATCTCCCCCCAGTTTGAGAAGGAACCATTGATAAGCACACTTTGAGTACGATTCTGTAGCCAACTGTGGATCCACCTGATAGTTGTTCCATCCAGCCCACGTTTAGCTTGCCTGTTCATCAGAACATCATGGGACACTTTGTCAAAAGCTTTGCTGAAGTTGAGATATCTTATGTCCACAGCATTCCCACGGTCTATGAGGGAAGTTATCCAATCAAAAAATTAGATAAGATTACTCTGGCAGGGCTTTTTCTTGACAAATCCATGTTGGCTTCTAGTAATCACTGCATTGTTGTCAAGATGCTTACAGATTGACTGCTCCAGAATTTCCCCTGGGATTGATGTAAGACTGACTGGCCTGTAATTCCCAGGTTCATTCTTTTTGCCCTTTTTGAAGATAGGGACAACAGCCAGTTATCCGGCACTTCACCCATCCTCGACGATTTTGCAAAGACAATAGACAGTGGTTCTGAGAGTTCTTCAGCCAGTTCCTTCACTACTCTAGGATGCAGTACATCGAGCCCTGGAGATTTAAACTTGATCAAAGTTATTAGGTATTCCTTGACCATTTGTCTACCAGTCTCAAGCTGCAATCCTGCCCCTTCATTGTTTGGCCCAAGAGTTTTAGACTGATCATTTTAGACAGATGATTTGCTCTAACATAAAGAAATGGGTTGACACAGCAGCTTCAAGTGCAGTGGTTCCCAGTCTGGGGACTGTGACCCCCAGAGGGGGCATGAAGTAATCCAGAGGGGGCTGTGAACAACAAATAAATGATTAAAAAAAATTTTTTAAAAAAAGTCTTCATTCCCTGGACTCTCTCTGCTCCCCACTGCCATTGCAGATGACACCTCCCCCGTGCTCCAAACGAGAGGGGAGGACTTTTGCTGAAGCACCAGAGCGTCTTTTAGGTGCACCATGGGCAGGCATCTGCCTTTAAAAACTTGGCAGACGTCAAGGGAGGCTGAGGGTGGAGCTATCAGGAAGAAGAGGGATTACTGTCGCCAACTCCTGACTCCTTGCATTGCTGCTGCTGCTGCTGCCCTTACTCAGGACTGTGATCCAGTCCTAGAGCACCTGGATTCTGAAGAATATAGTCCTTGAAGTCTTTTAAAAAAATGGCCATCAGTGATAAACACTGTTAGCTGCA
This sequence comes from Rhineura floridana, assembly GCF_030035675.1. NCBI lineage: Eukaryota > Metazoa > Chordata > Lepidosauria > Squamata > Rhineuridae > Rhineura > Rhineura floridana. Next base: position 62,952,301 of record NC_084485.1, read on the forward strand.
TGCAGGCAACACAAGACAAGAAAAAAATCCTCTTGACTGTCACTCATTTTAATCTTATTGGTGAATTTGTAGATCTGACACAAGCCCTAGAGGTTGGAAACATTATAAAGGGATCATAAAGAAGTAGCCTAACCATGGTCGTCCATGCCCTGACAACTTCCACAATTGAGTACAGCAGTATGCATTATGTGGGATACTACTGAAGACCTTCCAGAAACCTCCATAGGTCTGAATTACAGCAGCTAAGCTGCTGATTAGCACAGGTTGTTCAGAACATAGCTAGCCAGTTTTAAACAGCTTCACTGGCTCACCTAAATTTTGAGACCAATTCAAAAATCTGGTATTATACTACACTTCCCCCTTCATTATTTGGGGCCAGTGCACTACAAGGACTGCCAGCTCCCATACAAACCTGACCACTCTTTAAGATCACCCAAGGATGCCCTGCTTCAGGTATTCCTGCCTCCTAAACGTGAAGTCAGTAGTGACAGAGGATCCAGACTTCTCTGTTGTGGCACCCCAATTCTGGAATGCTCTTGCTTCAGCCATGCACTTGGTGCCATCTCCAGGTGAAAACATTATTTGCCCAGGCATTTCTTTTAAATGTCTAAATGGGTTTATTAAAACAAACGTTTGAGCTGAATTTATTCATATTTAAAAACTCTCCAAAATACATTGCTAAATATACAAACTATATAATCATGTCATTTTAATGATGGGGTTTACAAAGGCAAGGAGAAAGCTAACATCTGGACACAGAGCTGGTAAATACATGGGTGGAAGGGAGGGATATCAATTAAATAAATAAATGTCATATACCACATTATAATGCAGCATGTATGATGTTGTAACATTAACTTTGTGAGCCACTTTGAAATTCTGTATACAGCAGGGCATAAATATATTAAAGAAATACATAAGCAAGTACATTAGAACTCTCATAGGCTCTTGGTCAAAATGACCCCAAGCCCAACATGGCTTAGAGCCCATTTGAAGGTGCATTCCATGGCAGCATTGGTGGTCAAAAAGTATTTCACCAGCACTGCATCTGTCAGTGGAGCTGTTCTGTGTTGTTAAAAGGTTTGTATGACTACCCATGATGAACCCATGGAACCATCAGTAGTAGCCCGTTATTACTGGATCCAACTTGGATGTAACATCAGTGTTGGGGACTATGCTGAAAATCGGAATGGGCTGTGCTATTCCTGACTGGTTGGATAAACTACAGTTGATTTCACCTGATAAGGAGCTTGAAAAATTCTGCCCCATGATGTATTTCCTCAATATTTTTCTTGACTAGTAACAGCTTTTCGAGAGCCAGTGTGGTGCAGTGGTTAAGGTGTTGGACTAGGACCTGGGAGACCAGGGTTTGAATCCCCACACAGCCATGAAGCTCACTGGGTGACCTTGGGCCAGTCACTGCCTCTCAGCCTCAGAGGAAGGCAATGGTAAACCCCCTCTGAATATCGCTTACCATGAAAACCCTATTCGTAGGGTCGCCATAAGTCAGAATCGACTTGAAAGCAGTCCATCATTAGTAACAGCTTTCAGCTCATGCTGAGTGTCTTAGCCAATATGGTAGTTTTACAGCAGAGCAGATACCTACTGCATTGAAGGAGGGTGTAGCAAGGTTCTTAATTATGAAACCATATTTGAATCCTACTGACCTTGGCAATTGTCAGATAACTACCTTGAATAGGTTCACCTTGATTAGTTAGAATGTGGGCTGGTGAGAGCACCCTTAATTTTTCTAGTTGGGCAACCTTTTTGAGTATTTTGCACTGTGTTTAGTTTTTTTAGCCTGTAAGTGTATGTGATATAGGGTTGGTGAGAACACATTTCAATCTTTTCGCTTCAGAAGCTGGCCCTCCTCTTCTTCCTTTGCAAATCAAGGCCAAGAAAAGGCCCTGGTATCATCACCTACTGGTAGAACATTTTAACACATTGCACAGCCTTTCATAATGCTTTGAAGCTTTAACAAACTGCCAACGACTCTGCAAAACAGAGTCCCAAAGCTTCTTATCTCGAAAGGCCATTCCCGAAGTCTCTAAATTTATATGACTGGCTAGTTCCTCCCAGCTGCTATAGCAGCCAATGAGATTAGGGGAGTCAGCAATGACTGTTGATTGATTAAGTGGGGAGTGGACAATGGAAAATGGCTGATGAATCAACTAGGTATTAACTCCTGAGGAAAGAGGTCTGCCTGCTTTCCTGAGAAAGAATCCTATTTAAAAACTTTTAATAATACTAATAAGGCTTCCTAGCTGCACTTAAGATCCTCCATGGTGCAGAGTGGTAAGCGGCAGTAACGCAGCCGAAGCTCTGCTCACGGCTGGAGTTCGATTCCAACGGAAGGAGTTAGTCGAATCTCCATTAAAAGGGATTGAAGTCCACTCAGCCTTCCATCCATCCATGGTCGGTAAAATGAGTACCCGGCATATGCTGGGGGGTAAAGAAAGGCCGGGGAAGGAACTGGCAATCCCACCCCATATATACGATCTGCCTAGTAAATGTCGCAAGACGTCACCCTAAGAGTCGGAAACGACTCGCACTATAAGTGCGGGGACACCTTTACCTTTAGATGCACTTACCCTCTGTCTCCTGTAATGGAAATGGTTAAAAAAACAAGCATGGGTACAGAAGGCTTAGTTAGGGAGGGTGGTAGACAAAACATGCATTTATTTCCCCCCTCCCCCTTCTTTCTCTTGGTAGCTAATATTCCCATATCAAAAGACCAGGAAATAAACAGGGATGCGGCAGGCCTCTGAACAACCTCCCCAGTCAATCAGGACCATGCATTCTTCATCTGGGTGTTGGCTGTTCTTTCGGAATCTGCTCCCTACATAATTCCCTTCCCTCATTTGCAAAGCACACTTGCAGGCGAGCTAAAAAACTAGGTGAGGCAGCAGCCATTGGTTTTACTTATTTTGTGTGTATGCAGAGAAGAGAGGAACTGATTGAGACAGCTCAGGTTTCCTTGGATGAGGAAGAGGTAAACCTTGTTTTTATTGCGGTGGGTGAGAGAAGAATGGTGGCTACTGAATTTATGCAGCAGCAGCAGCACACCTTTCTTCCTTGGTTAAGGTGAGGTTTGAGAGAGAGGCTGTTTGCTTGCATGGATCCGGGGAAGCACGTTCCTTTCCTTCTTGCTCTTTCTTGAGGTCTGGGGGTTGTCAGGGGAGACGGGGGGAGTAGGTAGGTGTATGTGCGTGTGTGTTTTCGTGTTCATTGGTAATTGCTTTGTTGGGTGTGGAGAAGAGATCATTCTGAAGGCTTCTGTGTTGAAATGCAAGTGGGGAGGCTGTTTAAAGAGGGGACTGTGTGTGTGTGTCCATTGCTTGGTGTTGCTGGGTGTTTAACAACACAAAGTGCTTTCAGCCTCAAAACACACACAAAAAGCCCCCTCCCCCTTCAAGCACCCCGTCACCAGACTTCACATTCTCCTCAACTTCAGCATATTTATAGGCAGACTGCCTCTGAAGCTGGAGGTTCCATATAGCAATGTATTGACAGATACCTTTCCTTCTCCAGTTTATTTTATTTATTTATTATTTGATTTATATCCCGCCCTTCCTCCCAGCAGGAGCCCAGGGAGGCAAACAAAAGCTCTAAAAACACATCAAAATATCATAAAAAAGACCTTAAAATACATTAAAACAAAACAACTTTAAAAATATTTTTAAAAGCTTTAAAAAATCTTTAAAAAAGAATTAAAAAACGTATCGTTTAAAAAATATTTGTATATTTATTTATTATTAGATTTATATCCTGCCCTTCCTCCCAGCAGGAGCCCAGGGCGGCAAACAGAAATGCTAAAAACACTTTAAAACATCATAAAAATACCTTAAAATACATTAAAACAAAACAACGTTAAAATATTTTTTAAAAGCTTTAAAAACATCTTTTTTTAAAAAAAGGGATTAAATAAATATATATTAAAAGCAATTCCAACACAGACACAGACTAGGATAGGTCTCTTTGTTGAAAGAGGAAAATCTTCAAAAGGCACCAAAAAGATAACAGAGATAGCGCTTGCCTAATATTTAAGGGGAGGGAGTTCCATAGAGTAGGTGCCACCACACTAAAGGTCCATTTCCTATGTTGTGCAGAACAGACCTCCTGATAAGATGGTATCTGCAGGAGGCCCTTACCTGTAGAGCACAGTGATCGACTGGGTATTCCATTATCCAGCGTATGCTTGCAATATGATCTCTGGTGCCTCTTCCCTTTCTAAATCCAGCTTGGATTTTTTTCCCCGGAGAGCCGGTTGTTAAACATTTACCAGCACACCACTGTATATAAGGTATAAGACGGTCTTTCAGGTATCCTGGTCCCAAGCTGTATAGGGTTTTGTACACCAAAAGGAGAAGCTTGAACTTGGTCTGGTAGCAAATGGGCAGCCACTGCAATTCTTTCAGCAGCGGGATGACATGTTGATGATACCCTTCCCCAGTGAGCAGACTCGCTACCGCATTTTGCCCCAGCTGCAGCTTCTGGACCAACCTCAAGGGCAGCCTCACATAGAATGCATTACAGTAATCCAGCCTGGAGGTTACTAGTGCATGGACAACAGTGGTCAGGCTATCCTGGTCCAGAAGTGGCTGCAGCTGTCTTACCAGCTGAAGCTGGTAAAAGGCACTCCTAACCACCAAGGATCCAGGAGCACCCCCAGACTACGGACCTGCTCTTTCAGAGGGAGTACGGCCCCATCCAAAGCAGGCAACTGACCAATTATCTGAACTCAGGAACCACCAACCCACAGAGGCTCCATCTTGCTAGGATTCAGACTCAGTTTATTGGCCCTCATCCAGCCCACCACCGAGTCCAGGCAGTGGCCCAGGGCTTGCATGGCCTCTCCCAATTCAGATGTTACAGAGAAATAGAGCTGGGTATCGTCAGCATACTGCTAACACCTTGCCCCAAAGCACCTGATGATTGCTCCCAAGGGCTTCCTATAGATGTTAAACAGCATGGGGGACAAGATGGTTCCCTGTGGCACCCCACAGCACAACTGCCAAGGGGCTGAAAGACAGTCACCCAATGCTATTCTCTGAGAGCGACCCTGGAGATAGGATCGGAACCACTGTAAAACAGTGCCTCCAATACCCATCTCACCAAGTCGTCCCAGAAGGATACCATGGTCAATGGTATCAAAAGCTGCTGAAAGATCAAGTAAGAATAACAGGGTTGCACTCCCCTGTCCTTCTCCCGATAAAGATCATCCATCAGGGCGACCAAGGCCTGAACCCAGACTGGGATGGATCAAGATAATCTGTTTCATCCAAGAGTACTTGCAATTGCTGCGCCACAACCCTCTCAATCATCTTCTCTAAAAAGGGGGTATTTGCAACTGGTCGGTAGTTGTCACAAACCAATGGGTCCAGGGCAGGGCAGGATTAAGCTGAGGAGGGCCCCTAGGCTGATTGGTGTTTGGGGCCCCCTATCCCCACACTTCACCTACCTTTCCATTGTTTTTTGTGGCGTGCGCAGGTTTGCCATCAACCAAAATGGCGGCTGAGGTTTCCCTAAGGAGCTGAAGCCTCTGCTGCCATCTTTGTTCCTTCATGGAAGGAGAGCGGAGGGCCCCCTGTAGCTCCAGGGGCCCTTGGGCCAGTGCCCCATGGGCCCCCAAGAGCTCCGGACCCCTAGGCTTCAGCCTACTAAGCCTAATGGATAATCCGGCCCTGGTCCAGGGTGGGCTTTTTCAGGAGTGGTCGGATCACCGCCTCTTTCAAGGCGGCTGAAACCACTCCCTCCCGCAATGATGCATTGACCACACCCTGGATCCACTCGGTCAAACCCCCTCAGCAAGCTTTAATAAGCCAAGGAGGACAAGGGTTGAGAGGACACATTGCTGGCTGCATCATTGCAAGCACCAGGCCGTATCAACTGAAACCATTCCCAAGAGGTTGCAGCAGATGTTGCACTGGACACCTCATTGGGGACCACAGTAGATGCGGATGGGGCATCAAGACTGCTACGGAGGCGAGCAACTTGCAAAGTGCCTTGCAAACAATTCACAGGGGGCCTTCAAAGGGTCTAAAACTCCATTTCCTGCAGTTGATGTCAACTGACCCCTGACAATACAGAAAAGCTCCATTGGACAGCTACTTGAGGATGCAATGGAGGCAGAGAAGTGGGCCTTCTTAGCCGCCCTCACCCCCACACAATACGTACGGTTATGATGTTTTACTCATGCCCAATCAGCCTCACAGCACGTCTTTCGGCACTTGTGCTCTAGCCGTCATCCAGCCTGTTTTCATTGCCCTTAGCTCGCTGGTGTACCAAGGTGCAAGCCAGGCTCCACAATGCCGGAGAGGGCGCTCGGGAGCAACCATGTCGAGAGCCCAACCTGCCTCACTGTTCCACAGCGTAACAAGGACTTCAATAGGATCACCTGCTCTAGTTACTGGGAACTCCCCCAGGGCATTCAGGAATCCTGTGGATTCCATTAGGCTCTGGGGGCGGACCATCTTAATCTGTCCACCACCCCTGCAGGGAAGGATCAGAGCCATAAGTCTAAACTTCACCAGGAAGTGATCTGACCATGACAATGGGGTGACATACACCCCCCCATCTCCAGACCACCCCTTCCTGCATCTGGACCAAACACCAAGTCGAGGGTGTGCCTTGCCCTATGTGTTGAGCCAGTGACAACTTGAGACAGCCCCATGGTCATCGTGGAGGCCATGAAGTCCCGAACCAGAACACTAGAGGTAGCCTCCGCATGGAGATTAAAATCACCCAGCACTATCGTTCTGGGCTCCTCCAACATGGCCTCCGCCATCTCAGTCAGAGAAGCTGCCAGGCAGCAGGGTGGACGGTACACCAGCAGCAACCCTAGTTTACTGTCTCCTTGGCCCAACACCAGGTGCAGGCCCTTACAGCCAGCTCCAAGACAGAGTGGTTTCCTGGTGACAGAGATGGAAGTTCTATAGATCACAGCAACTCCTCCCCCCCCATCCCTGCTGCCTGTGCTGGTGTTGCACCGAGTATCCAGATGTGCAAAGCTGGGTCAGATCAACTTCTCCCAGCTCACCCACCCAGGTCTCAGTAATGCACACCAAACCGGCACCTTCATCCACAATCAAATTATGGATGACAGTGGTCTTATTGTGTACCGATCTGGCGTTAAACAACAACACACACAGGCCAGTGGGCACAGCAGATGAGCAACAAGGAACCCATCCATGAGAGGAGTGGCAGCAAGGAACAAGTTTAGCGGCAGTCTACCTCTGAATATCCTGAAGGAGGCAAACAACAGAAAAGCATGATTGATATCAAACCCTGCTTGTAGCCTTCATCTAGTTTCCACTATGGAAAGCAAAATGTTGGATTAGATTGACCTTTGGCTTGATCCAGCACAGCAGTAGGGGGATGATATGCTTTTGGCAACTGCAAAAATAGTTCTCCAACCAAGCCTACCACTGACACAGGGCCTGTGCATATAACAGTAACAATGATCATTATTATCATTGTTAATATACATGTACATAGGATTAGCAACGGCCATACTACCGTGAACACGCCCAATCTCGTCTGATTTTGGAAGCTAAGAAGGGTCAGGCCTGGTTAGTACTTGGATGGGAGACTGCCTGGGAATACCAGGTGTTTTAGGCTTAGAGTAAGGCAATGGTAAACCACCTCTGAATACCTCTTAACATGAAAACCCTATGAATATATCCAAAAAAGATTCATAGGGTCACCATAAACCATAATCAACTGGAAGGCATATAACAACATAGGATTAAACCTTTACTGTTAGGGACCCATTGGGAATCAGCTGGTTAAACCAGTTGCAACCCTTGATAATCTTGCCAGCCTATAGTGTTCCATTTAGCATTATCCTAACCATGTCACATGCTAGTATAGTATAATGGTTAGAGTGTTGGACTGGGATCTGAGAGACTAGGGTTCAAATCCGCACTCAGCCATAAAGCTCATTATACTTGATTTGGGTAATTCCTATAATTTTATCTTATAATTGTATCAAGATAAGACACTTTTTGGTGCTATGCATTTGTACAACTGCACCACTTAAGTGTTTACAATTTGTTTTGTTTTTTGCAAGGGAGGAAGATGGTGACCTCACAGGTTCCGTCTGCATGACCTCCTAGGCGTCCCACCAGGTCTAGGTTCCAACAGCCTCCACTGAAGTTAGCCTGTAGTTTTATGTAGTACCTTGCATGCTAGCTTGGATAAACTAGTTTTTACAGCTAAGTCTTTTTTCACCTACAACAGCCTATTCTTTTGTTGTGTTGCTTTTTTTTGAAACAAACGCTAAGCCGTCCCTTCTTAAATCTAAGCTGACTCTGCTATTAGCTGGATCTGTATAGTGTGGAACTATATATGCCCTTGGGGTTAGTGGAGTTTCCTTTTTACCCCTTCTCCAAAATTGGGAGTTTAGTCTAGTTTATTGTGGCTCCTCCAGCTTCCCTTCTAGGATAGTGCTGAAAATTAGGGTTCTACAGGCTCTCTAGAATTTAGCTCCTGAGTTTTGAGTTATTATAAGATTTGGCTCCTAGTACATAGTGCCCTTACTAACCTGAACTGTTGTTTTAATTAAATGGGTATTTCCTTCTCACTCTGCTGCTCAACTTGCCCTGATGCTTTCTCAACTGGGACAGAGACACTTCGTCAGCTGGGTTCCGTCTTGGAGCTATCAATAAGTTGATATCTTATTGTCTCAAAAGGATGGAACCCGCAGCAGAATTTCAATACCAAATATTAAAACATTATTTTTCACATGGATCTCTGACTTCCCCTATGCAAGTAATTTGAGACTCTCCCAGGGAAAAGAGATTGTATCTTCTTTCCAGTCTTTCCTGGGGATCTGTGGTACTTTTCTGTCACCCCACTTCCCCTATATAAGTCAATGGAGGGATATCTCTTTTTCCAGGGAGAAGAGGTTGTGTCCCAAAAATCTGTGTGTTGTGGGAAGAAGCCTACTCCCCACCAACAACCCTTGGAGTAACAGGATCCTAGCTGTGGGGTGACATTTTCCCCACTCTAGTTTTTTCTGGGGATCTATGCTCTTTTTCCCCATCTCCTGCCCCCCTATGATTCCCATTATACCCACACCAAAATGGTACAGTCTGCCCTTGCAGGAGAACCACTACATTGATCATTCTGAAATTTAGCAGGCTTCATCCCCTCGGAAGGGGTAACCATGACTGCAAATTACATGTAATTCTGGCAGGAAATAAAAGAAATATTTTCTTTGTTTTTGTTTACAAAAAACCACAATTATTAAAGGTATCCTGCATGAAACTCCCTCGATGTATCTGCTTACAATTGGCAGGCTTAATCAGCTCTGAATGAGCTGCTATGGCGGCAAATTTCATCCACTTCTGTGAAAAGGATGTTTCTATATGCCTTATTATAGTAAGGGGGGGGTGAGACAGAGCTTTGCTTATAACAAATCTAATTTTGTCCAAATGACAAGACAAATTGGAAAGACACAGGGAAGCCCTGTGCTCTTCCTGTGCTGCTTCTGTCTCTTTTCTTCTCACCACAGAAAGTCTGACTTTTTTGAGGTGGATGAAAAGTGCAATCTCCATAGCTGTAGATGGCCTTGATACTATCCTCTCTTTTAAAAAAGAGATGTGGTTTTGACATGGGCAGTGAAACTACCACAGCTGAACACTCATTCAATATAACCTCTGTGGTGGGCATAATTTGATAACCTTGCTACTTTTTTTTTTAATTATTGGTATGAAAACACTTTTCTGGTTATAAAGTATTAAAATATAAGGTAGCAAAATATTGCATAATGGAAACTGTTATAGCACTATAATGGTAATTAAAAAATTAAAATTCTGGGACTTCCGGGAAGGGTGACTTCGCTTGTGCCTGCTTTTGGGACGGGCTCCCGCCTCAAAAGAAGCTTATTCAGATATAAATCAGTCAGAACATTTTTTTTTTGACTGATGAAATTTCTCCCGGGCAGGGAGAAACGTAGAGATCAACCTCAAAAGCCTGTTTTTGTTGGGAGGACTGGATTTCATTAATTTATGAGATAAGGTCCAGCCAACAATGCCGGACGGACTTCCGAACAAGCTCTATCTGCTTAAGCGATACGTTTATCTTTTCTTTAAAGAGAGAACGGACTAACAGGCAAGCACCCTTCTTTCTATTATTTTTTTTACTTGGTTTAAATTGTTGCAGCAAAAGGAGATTTGTCAGATTGATCGGCTTTGGACAGCTTCTGGGTGAGCTATAACTCTTCTCTGTTATCCACGAAATTAACAGCTTATCTCTGTTTCTGTCGCAAAAAGCTGTCCTGGAAGTGCATTCTAAAGATATACACAGAAGAGGGATTTCTATTCCTGATTTCTATTCCAAGGAATATTATATTGTTTGGGACTATTCTCTTTTTGGTCTATTTTATTTTGACGAATCTGCTTCTTCACGACGCCACTAACTGTTTTGATGCTGGGAACTACATTTGTTTTGCATTCTTGAACATAGAGAGATAAGGCAGGTTGCTCTGTTTATACTGTGATGTCATCAAGCCTGGAATATTAACCCAATTGTTGCTGAAATAAGAAGTGGTTTTTCTTTATTTTTGTTTTGCTTTGTTTTCGTGGTTTTAAAAATGGCAATCAAGAAAGTGGCTGAGAATCTGGAAGTAACTATGTTTCAGAAAATAATGGATGAGATTGAGATAACGAAACAAACCCTGCGACAGGGTAGTAAGGAGCTGAAAATTGAACTGAGCAAAATGACGCAGGAGTTTAAAGAAATAGGGGATCCTGTGAGAGAGGAGAATGAGATCAGAGATGAGAAAAGAAAAAATAAAGGGAAGATACAAGCTCTGGAGATTGGAACAAATGTGGAATTGGAAAAAGATCTGGAGTTTATGGATTTTAGAAATAAAATCTACTGTTTGGAATTTAACGTTATCTCTGAAGAAATTAATGAAGATATTAGAGATAAAGTTATCAATGGCTTGGATAATCTTCTGGACTGGAATGATGTGATGGATCTTGATATAGAGAAAATCTATGGAATTAACTGCAGCCATGTGACAATGGAAAAACTCTTAAGAGATGAGCCAGTGCATTTTGTAAAAAAGAAGAACACAGATATGACTTTACAACAGTATTTCAGCAACTTATTCAGAATGGATGGCAAGAAAATATTTGGGATAGAGGAAATTCCCATCAGACTCTTATTATATGACTATGGCTACAACAGCAAGATTATTATGGAATACTGATAATGGAAGATTGGACACTGAAATTACTGGACTTAACAGGACCATTGAAGATGGAAGATGGAACTAATAGGGATAATGGAATAATGGCTATTGAAATTATTGGACCTAACAGATTCTGATGAGATGGATTAATCGAAATGTTTATTTGGACTATGGTTATGACAATAAGATTATTATAATTATTAACGAGATGGATTAATTGACATGTTTATTTGGAGAAAAATTGATAGATATATTTCTTAAAGAATTGAAACCTCTCTTTGACTTTTTGTGGAAAGAATAAAGTAATGTTTATGAGATTTGATGATTAATTAAGATAACTACTGGAGGAAAGTGATTTTATAATATGATTTAAGAGACAGGATTGTTATATATTGTAGACCTATAACTGATTTGATATGTGACAAATGGGAAGTCAACATTTTATTTTTTTTGTTTAATCATTTTTGTTTTGTTTTGTTTTTTGTCTTTGAATGTTTTATGATTTTGTTTTCTATGTTTTATGAAAATTTGAATAAAAATTATTGTAAAAAAAAAAAAATTAAAATTCTGGTCACTGTCATTTTAGCAATATTCCTCCCCCCCTCAATTAAACACTTCAAGTCTAAACTTCTGGTCCAAAACAAATCATTTTTTTTTGACATTTCATGGACTACAAGAGGTGATCACACTTAAATGAATATGTCCTTAACATGAAATAAGTAATTTATATTTATTTATTTATTCAAGTGTCCTTGGAGGTGAATTCTGCACACCCACATTAGCAATGTCACACCTGCTGTTGTGGACAGAAAATAGCAGATGAACACATACAAAAAGTACAATATCCCCAATAGTGTGGAAGATCAGTTATAATTCTGGTTGTGATTTATAGCAGAAGAGGAATCACTTATTAGTGCTAGGAACTATCCATTTAGAAGCAGCCTAAGTATTGAGAACAAATATAGTCTATCCCAGTGGTTCCCAAAGCTTTTTTCCCCTCATGGGCCACTTGAAAATTGCTGAGCATCTTGGTGGCCCACTTAATCATTTTTCTCTTTGTTGTAGCAATTGTAATGCACCGTGCTGGTTGCTACATGATTTTTAATTGTATTTTATTGCTTCTTTTATTTCTTATGTTGTATTTTATTGTAATGCCACTTGAAGTCCATATAATCCAAATTGTAGGTGTTCTTTATAGACATGCTGCAGACCACCCAAATGATGCTCGAAGACCACCCTTTGGGAAACCCTGTTCTAGCCTGTGTTTCAGTCCTCCATTCCTGAAATCAGCAGAGAAGCTGAGGATTGGAGTATGATCAGACACTGTATTTGGAGGAGCTTTAAAAAGCGGCGGGGGCCACTCTCAGGCAGTTGAAATAGCTCTGTTGTACAGCACATGCTTTGCGTGCAGAATGTCTTTGGTTCAGTCTCTGGCATCTCCAGTTAAAAGTTATCAGAAGTAGGCAACTGGAAAGACCTCTTGCCTGAGACCCTGGAGAAATTCAGAATAGATGAATAGATGGGCTCCTGCTGGGAGGAAGGGCGGGATATAAATCAAATAATAAATAAATAAATAATGCAGGACAAATAAATAATGCAGGACAAATAGTGTAGTGTAAGATTCCTATGATCTTTAAAGAGGAAAATGATCCTTCTGCCGTGGAGATTTGGCCACTTGTAAGGGAGAGAAGAGGGAGCACCTATCCAGGATTAATGCTTCAGCCTGACTTCCTAATCATTGCCATCCACTCCACAGTGAGTTGTTTTTTGGGCAGCATATAGATGCTGGTAATAAATAAATGCAATACTTTATTTGCTTACAAGGATCATAAAATTGAGGATATTACTTCACCTCTCCCTCTCCCCCACCCATTTCTTTTCCTTGCATTTCTCTTTAAAGTTTTCAGTCATTTCCTTTTTGTTTTTGTTTATGTCTTCTCTCCTTTTCTATCCTCTGCCCTGTCCCAGGGGCAGTTTTTTATTTGGCAACATGCTATCATGTGGAAGGGTGATAAGGTGTCTAATTAACAGATTAATTAGCTGTGCAATGTTCTTAATGGCCTGTTACAGGAAAAATCATTCAGAGATGTTTTCCCTTGTTGTGTGATATTAATTTATGGCTGGGTCATAAAATGGTTTATCAGCACTTTTGCCTGCTAAAGGCATGCTGTCAGTTTAGGAGTTTTTTTCTTTTAATAATATGAATAATTATTTTAGAAGCAAATAACCTTTAGTAAAATTTTTGCAATGATAGGAACATCTCTAGGTGTGCTGGCTGGGGCTGATGGGAGTTGTCGTTTCTCATTATTGCAGGAGAGTAGTGGGAAACCGCTAGCTATAATACAGATATCTTTGCATAACGTAGACACATTCACTCTTGGTGTGTGTACAAAAATTTCCAAAATGTCCCACTGTTCCTGCAAGTTGTTTATCAGAAAGCCAAAATACTCTAAAGCATTCCTTATGGGGAAGGATCACACTGAATGTTGGGCATATGGTTTACACAATGGAGTGAAGTCATAAGTACTACAGGATTGGGGGGCAGGGAACCAAAGATGACACTGGCTGCCCATTTGCTACCAGGCCAAGTTCAAGGTTCTAGTTTTGGTGTACAACGCCCTATACAGCTCGGGACCAGGATACCTGAAAGACCGTCTTATCCCTTATATACCCAGTTGATCACTGCGCTCTGCAGGTGAGGGCCTCCTGCAGATACCATCTTATCAGGAGGTTCGTTCTGCACAATACAGGAAACGGACCTTTAGTGTGGCGGCACCTACCCTGTGGGATTCCCTCCCTTTGAATATTACGCAGGCGCCATCTCTGCTATCTTTTCGGCACCTTTTGAAGACTTTCCTCTTTCAACAAGCCTTTTAAGTTGAGACCTATCCCAGTCAGCGTCTGTGTTAGAATTGCTTTTAATATGTTTTCTTTAATAATATGTTTTTTAAAAAAAATTTTTAAAAATGTTTTTAAAGCTTTTAAAAAAATGTTTTAACGTTGTTTTGTTTTAATGTATTTTAAGGTCTTTATGATGTTTTGAAGTGTTTTTAGTGTTTCTGTTTGCTTCCCTGGGCTCCTGCTGGGAGGAAGGGCGGGATATCAATCAATCAATCAATCAATCAATCCCCGATGACAAAGCAAGAGGGTCTACTTGCCAGCCCCTTTCACATCAGTGAGAGCATTTTCAGAGCATCTGAAGGAGCTGACTATGAAAAACCTCTGTATATGAACTACTGAATGAATTGCTTCATTTTCATATAATGCTGATGTTATCACTATTGGATATTATTAACTGATCTGCTTTACATTTATTGAAACTTTTGATATGCTTCAGTGAACTGATAATTGTTGAACTGTGTATGCTATATTATAATGGCATTTAGTATGTATGATGCCTGTGGCTATTGTGCTATTATCATACTTCAAGTTGCAATTGTAAGACTTGGGGGGGTGGAGATCAAAAGTGGTTCATCCACCTCAGCCAATGCCTGCCTGCTGGGTAGAAGTGAAAGCAGAAGAGTTGCCCTTTGCTCCTCTGTCTTTTTCTGTTGTGTTTCTTTACAGTTTTTCTTCCATTATTCCCAATTAACTTCAATGGAAGGAACATATATAGGAAGAAACAACATTAGCTCCATAGCTGACAGTTTCCCCACTGATCTGAGGGAGTGTCAGACGACTGGGAAGGAGCTGGATCCTTCAGCTCCATGCCTTCTCCTGGTCCTCTCCGGTACTGATATTGGAGCTCCAGTAGTAGGGCAAGGCTTTCTGAAGTTCCTGTGGCAGGAAGGAGAAATCAGCATTGGAATTCTGTCTTCACCCTTGGAGAGATAAATTTGGTAGGATTGTTTGATTTGGGTACAATGTGAAAAATATGGCATATGAATACACAGATTATGACTAAGTCCATATTCTCAGGTGGATATTAATCTATAAGTAAATGTTTTACCAATACATTTTGAAGAATGCATTATTGAAATTGTAATTGGAATAATATTTTTATAAATTAGGAGATATGTGCTACTTTATTTTCAGAAGCTTCAAGGCAGTTCACAATGAGATAATATAATAAAACATATAAATAAAAAATCAAGATACAAAAAACAAAATGAGCTACTACTGGAGAACCTTGATTATTTCAATCATGTTGATTTTATTTTTGTAAGTTTTATTATGATTAATAGTTTGCTTACAAAAACTCAAAACTGGTATAGTGGAGTTTTATGTCTAGGTACATAACTAGCTGAACTAGACTTAGTCATTTTATTCGTTGGGTTGACTGCCAGGTTGTAAATAAGTTGGGTTTTATTGATTTATGCCTAATTTTCTTTTATTTCTCATCCCATTTGTTATATCATGTCTATCTCCTGTTTTATATTGTAATGACCTATGGTTGTAAGCAATACATTTGGACAAAACTGAATGAAATAAATAACATATACATGAATAAAAACCAACAATATACTAAAAACAAAATAAAAGCAATTAGATGTATAAAATCAATAAATTCATAAAACTGCAACGTTTTTTAAAAAATCAGAGAGATCTTAAAAAGGCTACCTTAAAGAGAACAGCTATCTTAAAAAGGAGAAATTAGAAATCATTAAAAGTCTTAGAGCAGAATGGATTTTGTCTGGTACCCAAATAGACAGGTGCTAAGTGTACCTGCTTAGGAAGGAAATTCCATAATTTGGGTGCCACCACTGAAAAGGATCTCTCTCTGGAGCCACCTGATTCAGAAGGCATCTCAAGAAAGGGCAGGTTCATGAATATTTGAGGGGAAAAACAGTACAATACAAAATTCATTCTGACCATATTTCTTTTAATTGTGAAAGTTTATATTAAAATGAAGTTGAAAATGCAACACAAAGGAAGAATACCACATAATAGTACAAGAATATCAGTAAGAAAAAAATAGGGAAATAATATGAACAGATTTGTGGTATTTGAGAAGTCCACAAAATACATGTATTGCATCAGTTGTTAATTATGCTCAAATGTATAAATCATGGCTTTTCTCTTTAGAACAGTGGTTATCAAACTTTTTTGGTTCGTGGCGCATTGCAAAACATATAAAAAATTTCTGGCGCACTTCGTGTACAAAATTAAAAATATATTAATATATTTTAAACTATGAATAAAAATAAACTATAGAAAACTATTACTTACCCTATACAAATGGGTTTCTTCTCATTTTTAAAATATACTTTCATAATATTTGAGGCACACCTAGCCACCTCTTAGGGAGCACCAGTGTGCCTGGGCGCACCGTTTGAGAATCACTGCTTTAGAATATTAGCAAACTGAATCTGACAGCATCAGGCATATGTATTAAAGGAGAAAGCCAAGATAAATCTTCCCTACATAATGAACATGATACTCTGGTGTTTGTATTTGAGGATTTCTGCTCAAGCACAAAATGTTCCTTAAGAAGGAGTCCTCTGTGATAATTGTGGAAACAGCATAATATGGAATCATTCACAGTATTGTTTTTTTTAAAAAAAATTAAATAGATTTGTATCTGTTTTTCAGAATCTCATGTTCAAGAGAGATAATAAAATATTAGTCATATATCAACAGGGACTATAGGAACTACAGTATATGCTTTAGGATAGAGTGGAATGGAATAAAGGGGGAATGTTTTAAAAGATCTGTAGACTAGATTAGAACATTTCCCATTATCATTAATGGAAGAACAAAACACAACAATCAATTGTCTTTTAAACTGCCACATGGAACCTTCCTAAGGACTTATCCACATAGTTGGTTGCTTCACGGCTGGCTTAGTCCTGGTTTAGTGGTAAAAATGGTGGGGGTAGGGTGAAGGAAGGTTCCACATGCAAACTAGTGTAGTTTTTTTTTTTGTTCTAGAGCACATGTCTTGTTCATATCAGCACCGGCAGACTTTTTAGTAATCAGACAGCTGGACACTGATTTTTATATGTTCCCATTTAAAAAATCCAGGTCATGTGCTTAGGTGTTTCTTAACAGAGACAAAGACTAAGGAATAAAATGCTGAAACAAGCATCAATATGGTCCTTCATATGCACTGGCATAACTGGGCCTAATGACATGGTATACTGTCAATGGCTCACTTTAATTCTATTCAGTATTAGAATTAAGAGAATGATATATTATTTTTGCAAGAGAATGATAGATGATATTCAAAGTGATCACTTTGGCTGTGTGATGACTGCCAGCTTATGGCAACTGTAGGGTGCCAGGTCTGAAGCATCCCAAACCCTGAGATTTCAAGGGTGGGTCCTACTTATGTCATTAATGTAATGTTACGTTAGGCATCAACCACAGTTGCTTGCAGCATACCATTCAAACAAACAATAACAGAGCGAAAATAACAGAGGGGGCAGGACCACCCCAAGGAAGAAAGGCACACTTAAAATGTAGAAGTAATAATGTACAACCATAGTGTGAAAGAGAGTACCCCCCAAAACTGGAATTTTTGCGTGAAAACCAAAGACCTGGCAACTCTACAACCCAGTCAAGTGAAACAATTGTCAGGCAGACTCAACAGTGGTGCATATTATTAGTGTGGATTTGTACCCATTCTATGCAAGCAGCTGGCTACTCTTTTTTAATTTCTAGCATTAATCTTAACCTTGGTAAGGAGTCTGCCAGGGAGAAGGAAGCTCGAGTCTAGGGCATAGAATCTAGCCAATGCATCTCTCATTGCCTAAGAAAAAAGTTCAGAATCACACATCATCATAGCTATTAGTGATACTTCCAGTCAAAATTAAACTGGCTTTCCAGTACCAAACTTCTAAAGCAACATATATAGGGTTTTCAACCATAGAGATGCCAAACGGCAGAGTGATGCCGCTCTGTGCCCATAGCAACTTTCAGTTTTAACAGTTCATACTGGTTCTTATGGCCAGACAAGCTGACAGAGAGAATATTCTCATACAAATCCTTGCTAGTTCAATTAAAGCCTTTAGTATGACACCCAGTTGCCAACACCCTACTCTTTGTGCTAAAGCTCTCACACTTCAGTATTCTGAAGGTAGACTGTCTACCTTGAGCACCAGCCAATAGTCTTTTAAACTATTTTTTCTTGAATTTCTTTAAAAAATTAAAAACCCTTCCCATATAGGGATGAAGAGGTTCCTATTTTGGGTGTGGTTAAGGTTAAAAATGAAACCCTATCCACATTTTTCTGGGAACAAGTCCCACTAAATACAATGATTTGCGGTTTCTTTCTCAAGAGCTAAGTGTGTGTCAAGGATGTACCAATTCAAACTACAGGTGGGGACTGACTGCTATTTCATTAAAAAATAAACCATTCCTCATGAAAAAATAATGATGGAGAATGATTCTAACCAGCCTCTCCTTAATGTGCTGGTTTTCTTTATGCAGGGATGTATAATATTTAGAGTTGTTATGAAAGAGAAACATATCTTACCATATATGGAGCAAGAAATGCCAGATGTCCAAGCTGGATTTAGAAAGGGAAGAGACACCAGAGATCATATTGCAAACATATGTTTGATAATGGAACGGACCAAGGAATTTCAGAAGAAAATCACCCTATATTTTGTAGATTACAGCAAAGCTTTTGATTGTGTAGATCATGAAAAACTATGGAATGCTTTAAAAGAAATTGGGGTACCGCAACATCTGATTGTCCTGATGTGCAACCTATACTCTGGACAAGAGGCTACTGTAAAGACTGAATATGGAAAAACCGATTGGTTCCCAATTGGAAAGGGTGTGAGACGGGTGTATTTTATCACCCTATTTGTTTAATCTATATGGATAATATATCATATGGAAAGCGGGATTGGACCAAGATGAAGGTGTGAAAATTGGAGGGAGAAATATCAATAATTTAAAATATGCAGACAATACTATACTAGTAGCAGAAACCATGATTTGAAACGAATACTGATGAAAGTTAAAGAGGAAAGCACAAAAGCAGAACTACAGCTGAGCATCAAGAAGACTAAATGACAACAGAAGTTTTAAAACAATGTAAATGTACTGCCTTCAAGTTGATTCCAACTTATGGCGACCATATGAATAGGGTTTTCATGAGGCTGAGAGGCAGTGACTGGCCCAAGGTCACCCAGTGAGCTTCATGGCTATGTGGGGATTCAAACCCTGGTCTCCCAGGTCGTAGTCCAACACCTTAACCCAGCCTTTCCCAACCAGTGTGACTCCAGATGTTGTTGGACTACAACTCCCATCAGCCTCAGCCAGCATTGCCAATGGTCAGGAAAGATGGGAATTGTGGTCCAATAACATCTGGAGGCACACTGGTTGGGAAAGGCTGCCTTAACCACTACACCACACTGGCTCTCCCCTATCTCCTTGATTTTCCTCAGAACTACAAGCAATTTGAAATGAATGCTGATGAAAGTTAAAGAGGAAAGCACAAAAGCAGGACTACAGCTGAACGTCAAAAAGACTAAAATAATAACAGAAGATTTATGTGACTTTAAAACTGACAAAGAGGACATTGAACTTGTCAAGGATCAGTACCTTGGCACAGTGATTAACCAAAATGGAGACAATAGTCAAGAAATTAGAAGGCTAGGAATGGGGAGAACAGCTATGAGAACTAGAAAAGGTCCTCAAATGCAAAGATGTATCACTGAACACTACAGTCAGGATCATTCAGACAATAGTATTCCCCATCTCTATGTATGGATGTGAAACCTGGACAGTGAAAAAGTGGGTAAGAGAAAAATAAACTCACTTGAAATGTGGTATTGGAGGAGAGTTTTGTGGATACCATGGACCACGAAAAAAACAAATAATTGGGTGTTAGAACAAATTAAACCAGAACTATCACTAGAAGCTAAAATGATGAAACTGAGGTTATCATACTTTGGACGCATTATGTGAAAACATGATTCACTAGAAAAGACAATAATGCTGGGAAAAACAGAAGAGTAGAAAAAGAAGAAGGCCAAACAAGAGATGGATTGATTCCATTAAGGAAGCCACAGACCTGAACTTACAAGATCTGAACAGGATGGTTTCTAACAGATGCTATTGGAAGTTGATGATTCACAGGGTTACCATAAGTCGTAATCGACCTGAGGGCACATAACAACATATGGAAGAGTATTCAGTTTCTCACTTGCAGTCATAAGTAATGTAACCCTCACGCTGTCTTCAGTGAAAACTAGGCCTTCCCACTTACCTGGGAGTAAGTTCCATTGAATTCAATAGGATTTACCTCTAAGTAGCCATTGTTAAGCTTGCACTGTTAAGTAATTGCATACAGAATTGTGCAGTTAAAGTTGTAGTGTCATGATGATCTTCACACACATAATTGCTGGCAACTACTATTATCTTTTAATATCTGAACAATGCTGAGAAAATTCTGAGTGCTTTATAAGTGCATAATACAGTAATAATAAAATGCAAGCTGACTTGATTTCTGTATGAAAGTACAGGCCCAAATGATAGCTTTTCCCCCTCAGCCAATAAATATCCAGAGGTGTATCGAGCAAGGCCAATGATAGAGCTGGGTAGCTTTTGCAGCTCTTTTTCATTCCTGAAACAAACATGCTTAGAGAATGATGGGAGGCAGGAAGTTCTTGTGCTTAGTGCGGTCGTAGAGTACTGACCGGAGAGCGGTACTTCTTCGGCTCCTCGCATGGACATGTTTTTTTTAAAAAAAGACAAGAGAAAAAGACGAATACAACAAGTAGGCGGCATACAAAAAAGTTCTTGATTGTCATTTGTCGCAGTTTGCATTGCGGGACAGAGGAGGGAGCCAACGCAAAGGCCGGCAGAAGCAAGTAAACAAACATATGCCTGCGTCGCATTTGGCAGGAGTCACCCGGTAATGCTTGTGCAAAATGTTGTTGCCGGAGGAGGCTTGCAATGAATTGGCATGCAAATAAGTAGCTGTGGGATTTGAA
The DNA here is from genome assembly GCF_030035675.1 of Rhineura floridana. Taxonomy (NCBI): domain Eukaryota; kingdom Metazoa; phylum Chordata; class Lepidosauria; order Squamata; family Rhineuridae; genus Rhineura; species Rhineura floridana. Next base: position 62,973,394 of record NC_084485.1, read on the forward strand.
AATTACAAGGGGGACCACAATACCTGTTACTTAACACTGGTTGCAGGCGGAGGCATGGAGAGATCTACCGGAATGACGGTCCGAAAATTTGAAGTATGTCGGGGGAGGCGACGTTTTTGACCTTGCGAAATACAGCTTGAACAGTTAAAGACGACATACAAGTGAACGCCGCGCAGGAGGTAAGGTCACCGATAGCCTTTTAAGAACGTTAGAATGGGACCTAGTGATAACTTTGACTCGCCCCATAATGATTTTGGAGATCTCCGCCTTAGTTTTGTTAGCAGCCTTCTTGGTTGGCGAGAAAAACCTTCATCGTGATGTGACTGAGGGACTCCAAGCAGTTGTTCCAGTACAGGGGCATTCCGTGCGAAGCCCGTCATTTCTTAATTCTTCGCTGCTTCCTGGTCTTGTTCTTGGAATATTTCGGTGGCCGTTTTGGTGCGTGCAGAGAGGGTGGCGGCGGTGGTTTTTGTTGTGTGTATTATTGTGTGGGGTTTTATATTTTTGTCAAAACCGGCGCGAGTAGCGAGTGACCCACTTAAGGTAGGCGGCCGCGTGGTGGAGCCGCTCGCTCAGAAAGAGCAGGAACACCTCCTGCAGCCATCCTTGTCGGCGAAAGAAACAACGCGCTGCAGCTCAGACGGAAACATTCTGTTCTGTTCGCCGCTGCGGTTGCCGAGGCAATGACAGCGCTGATGATGCAAAACGTGTAACCGGTTCAAGAGTCGCACAAGCGCCACCCACCTCCTAAATCGAGCCGACGAGCTTTAAGCCAGCCGGGAACCTCCATACTGGGCTCGCACGCGCAGTTCCTGCTGACGCTGGCCAAACAGGGTTGCCAGCTCAAGTTGTAGTTATGTATTGCTGCGGGGAGAGGGACGGACCGACAGGCACACGCGCTGCGGAACTACGGTACCTGCCGCCTATAGTTCCAAAGTTCTGATTTAAGAGCAAATGCCCCTCCCGTTTCCTTAGGATATTAAGAACCGCGCAGACCGATCCTATGCAATTTTTTCTTTTTTCAATAGTAAATTTCACTGGGCTCGATTGGACGTACTCCTAAGTAACCGTCTAAGGCATTGTACGACCATTCCTTTCCCTAAAGTTTTTTAGGAGCAAATCTTGAAATAAGGTTGCCAAATGTAGAAATAATACTTTGTTGTTTTGTGTGGTTCCATGGGTTTTATCATTGAGGTTCCTTTCTTTTGACTTGTAGGAGATTGAAGCTGCAGACCAATACACACTCCAACGCAATGGAGTTTATTTCTGAGTAGACATGTAGAGAGTTGCAGCCTTAGACAATAATTTTGGTGTGCTTTAACTTTCCTGAATATCCTATGAAAAGCTGCATCCCAGGAGTTTTTAACCAAGGCTTATGTTGTTTTGAGATGACTTTCTAGAGTAGTTTGTAGGCCACCTGAACTTACCTGACAAAAAAGAGTAGTCTTCAAATGGTGATATTTCTCTTCTTTAGAAACTTGCAAGTTTTGGAGAAGTTATCAAAGAAAAATATTTTCATGTATTTAAAGACACATTTTTCTCCTCACTTTATAAAAGTCAGAATAGTTAACATAATGGCATTACCAGGGAATGAATGTGTTTATGAAGCATATAAGCGAGGTGCAAAGTGTTACAGGTGTTTGGTGGGCAGTGTGTAGCAGACCACTCGGAGTCCTCTGCAGTTCATTATCTTGCACAAGACTAGTAAAAAGCAGTGTAGGCAGTTTGGTACCGCCATTATAGAAAATATAAAGTGTTTGGTCCAAGTATTATAGCGCAGAATCAGACAGGAAAAGTTAGTTTGGTTTATCATTGTGTCCTTTTTCAATTTATTTCTGATTTATTTTTTATAGTTTGCACAGAAACCCAGAATTGGTCATTGATATTCCCATAAATTCTGTTGACAAGTGCCAGAGACAATCTTGATTGAATGGAGACAGATTCTAGAAGGAAGGTGGCCCAGTGCTGCATAGGAGGCTATGTAGTTAATTGTGACATGAGCTCTTAGTGAATGAAGACAAAATCTGATGAAGATCAAACTGTTGTTGATTAAGGCATTTTGTTTTCAAAGACAACAAACTGCAGATGCCACAGAAAGCCTTATTTTTTAATGTTTTGTTTTTTGTCTGGGGAAAACTGGATAGATTGTCCTGCCACTCACCATCTTTTAAATTACCTTTTACATAAATAGAATCTAAATTCACATTCTAAATTCAGTTTCTGACATTTTAAGAGCAGGTTATTCCTATTTGCAATTTTTTCAGAGCTGAGCTTCCTGGTAACAGGAAAGAATATATACAATTTTGTATTGATTACAAATTATTAGTAATTAAGCATCATAAAAAAGTAGTACAAGATTTACCATTAGAAAACATTTAATATTGTAAATAGTGTCTAATCCATCCAGATTTAAAGACTGGTGTGTCACTGATTTCAGGAGAAGAGTTAGGCATGTTGGCAAGTTCCAATTTTTTTTAAAAAACTTTTGCATGATTTTTGTTTTCTGAGAATGGATCCATCTTGCAAATGAAGTCCAACATTGTACTAATTGGTAGAATGACAGTGTACTTCTCATTTACATTGTTAGTCTTGTAACACCTTAAAAGAATAATTGGTGACTGCTGAGCCTTTCCTTAGTTGCCATCAACACACTTTATAAGAGAATGAAACATTGAAAAAATCCAAAGGCACTAGTGACTAATAAATAATAATAATAATTAATAATTTCTATCCTTCCCTTCCTCCAAGAAAGGATGTATTTTCATTCTCTAAATCAGCGGTTCTGAGACCACTTGAAAATTGCTTATGATCTTGGTGGACAGCTTAATGATTTGTTTGCCTGTTGTAGCAGTTGTAATGTGGTGTGCTAGTTGCTTTTTTTAACTGTATTTTTATTGCTGCTTTTATTTATTGTATTTTACTATATTACAGTTTACATTCCATAGAATTCAAATTGTGGAGCACCTGAGTGAAGCTCATCCACGGGCCACAGTTTGGCAACTCCTGTTCTAAATGCTTCTGTCTTTCCGGTTTTGAGAGTGATTGTTTCCTATTCACATTACTGGTAATTGAAAAGTTGGCTAGTTGTTGGCAAGGAACCTTAACTTAAAAACAGAAACTCTTTAATCCTTTATGAAGCTTGTAAACCACTATGTACTCTAGATTTTCCAATTATTTGCTATTGCTAACAATACTTCTGTTGGTAGCAGTGAACAGCTGTATTTCTGAAGTATATGATTCTAAAAATTGCCATATTAAAATTGTGGAAATATATAGAACATGAAAGAAATATTGCAAAAACAAGAACAAAAAGGGCTGTGTTTGTTTTATTAACCTATCTACCTACAGGCAGAGGATGGACAGAAGCTGGAATTCATAAACAGTTTACATTGTGTTGGATAGGAGCTCTGTGGAAATAGTATTTTAAAAAATAAACTCTGTTATCTAGCTATATTCTAATTCAGAGGTAGGCAACCTGGGGCCATTCAGATGTTGCAGAACTACAACTCCCATCGTCCTTGGCTATTGACTAGTCTGGCTGGAGCTGATGGGAGTTTTAGTCCAATGACATTTGGAGGGCCACAGGTTATTATTTTTTAACTCCACTTATGAATCACATCTCATGAAACATCACAAAGTGATTAACAATAACAATTAAAACAATTAAAACAATTTCATATATAAAATCAAAACAATTTCACGTATAAAATAATTCAAATATAGCTACCAATAGAGACTAAGATAAAAAAATCTCCACTGAAAAGGCTAGTTGAAAAAGGAAGATCTTCAATAGATGCTGAACCTGTCTGATATGTAATGGGAGGGAGTTCCAAAAGGTTGGTGCTACCATGCTGACGACCCAGTTCCTACATTTTAAACAGTAACCTGCTAATGAGATGGTATCTGCAGGAGGCAGATCTGTGATCGTCTGGATATATAACAGGTGAAATGTGTGATGTTCCTATATTAATGTATATATGGTAAGTGTTGTTGTTTAGAAGATACATGGTAAGTGGAGTGAAAGAGGAGGGGGAGTGAATGGGCAGTAGAATGCTAGATGATTGGCTGAGTGTTTAAAATGGCTGAACATATAAAAGGAAGAGTGAGAGTGGAATCTGGGGGGAGAAGAGAAAGAGTGGGTTGTTTGGTGGGTTTGAGAGAGTGGTTTGCCAGGAGAGAGTGGAGAAGGAGGGGGGTGGAGTTCGGATTAGCATTGAGTAAAACCATATGCTTATGTGCCTTAAGAAGAAATCTTGTTCATCTTGTTAGCTTTGTTATCTTTAATAAATACTTAATTAGGTTTACCAAAGGCCTGATCCTTGGCTGGGGTTTCACAGACCAGAAGGAAGGGTAAGGTAATGACCAAGGCTGAAGGGAAACTGTAACAAATGGTGGCAGCGGTGAAGAGAATAACAATACCAGTATTCAGAGTCTCTGGGAATACTAGTATTAGGACGTGACTGGTGGTTGCCTAGCAGGGGGATCTGTTGAGATCTGTGCTAGAGCGGGGAGAGAAACAATAAAAAAGGACAGTCCGGACTGGTGGAGTCCCTGGTGGTGCCTAGTGACAGGCAGTAGCCACGCGCAGGTAGGAACCTGACAGGGAGAGCCAGGGAAGGGCGTCACAAAATGATCTTTAGTTATCCTAGTCTTAAGCTGTGTATGGCTTTACATATCGGTACCAAGAGCATGGCAGCTAATTAACAGCCAGTGCAATTCCACCAGGGTTAAGAGGATGCCTGTGTGATTATTATTTATTTATTTATAAATGTATTTGTATACCACTGTTTTATTTTTAAAAGAACATTAAAGTGGTTTACAACAAATAAACATTTATCATACAATAAAAAACATTAAAATGCAGTAAAAACAAATATCAACTATTGTAAAAAGACATTAGAAGGCTTCCTTTAGAAAATGGAAGTCTTGTCCAAATGAGAAGAATAAAAAAGAACACAAACTTTTGCAAGGAAATGTAAGATAATAAGGTATGCTAAAAAGAATTTGTGGAGCACATTCTAAAAACATAAAAGACAAACAATCAAAACATTCTTTAAATATTAGCAGCAGGAGACCTGCAAGGAAATGATGGGATCTTTGGATGACAAGGGGATATGCTACAGGAAGTTAAGGAAACTGCAGAGAAGCTAAATGAATTCTTTGCATCTTCACAGCAGAAGATAAAGGGCAGATCCCTGGCCTGAATTAACTTTCATACGAAGGGAATCTAAGGAAGTGAGGCACATAGTGGTTACAAGAGATGAAGTTCTAGGCTTTATTGAGTGCTTGGGCACTCACGTTCAGGTTGTGGGCTTACAATGGGCATCTGATTGGCCACTGTGAGAACAGACTGCTGGACTAGATGAACCTTTGACCTGATCCGGCAGGGCTCTTAAGTTCTTTCAACAGTGGCATATGGTTGTATGCTGAATTATATCAGTTTTTATAAATTTTATGATCCTATGATGAAGGGTGGGCTAGAAATTCCCTTTATAAATAATTATAAAAAATATGGTTAGCCATCCTGGTTCTAGTTAGAATTATTTGGAAATGTATCTAATAAGTGGGGCTTGCAACCAAATGTTTCAATGTGGAGTGCTTCTGTTCACAGTTCCAGCCAGGCAGTCATGTATTTTTCCAAGATATTCCATTCCACTCCCTCCCAACAGACACTTAGCATTCTATGGCCACTGAACGTTCTCAGTCCTTATGGAGCTTCTAATGGGAGAAACCTCCCAAAATATTTTTCCCCTAAAGATTTTATACGAACCTTGAGGTTTCCCTGAGCCTGCTGATATCTCCCTCTTGCACGTTGATAGTGCCATTTTTTCTACATAAGAATTCACACTTGGAGAGTGAATTCACTATTGAAATGTAGGATACAACCTACGTTGCGTTGCAATTAAAGCATTGCTATTTATTTAATTCAGAGATTGAATTAATGTCCAAAAAACTTAGGGTCACAGGATGAACTGGAGTGCTTGCATTATACTGTGGACATAAATGGAAACCTGGTGAAGTGGAAAGAACCAGTGGGACACAATTATCTCTGGATATAAACTCAATAGGAAGGACAGGGAAAGACGTACTGATGGTTGCATCTGTATGTCAAAGAGAGCATTTCCAGCAAGCTAGAGACCCCAAAAGGGGCAGACTCCTCTGCAGTATTGTTGTAGGTTGTGATACTGGCACCCAAGAGTAATTTAGTGCTGGGGATGTGCTGTTGTCCCCCTGAGTGTTCAGGGAGATCTTGAGATGAACCATGAAACCGAGGAAGCATCCAAAAGAGGAAATGTAGTAATGGGTGACTTAAACTACCTTCACATAGACTGGCTATGTATGTGTTTCAGTCATGACAAAGAGGCAAAATTTCTAGATATCATGAATAAGTGTGCCCTAGAACTCATGGAACTAAGCAGAGGATTGGCAACTGTGGACTTAATCTTAAGTGGAGTCCAGGACCTGGTGTAAGCTGTAAGTATTGTCAGACCAATTAAACCTACATGTAAATGGCCAATTGCCAAGAAAATCCAATACAAGTCACTTTGGACGTCAAAAGAAGAAACTTTCCAAAAACGAGGGGATTTGTAAAAAGTAAGTTGAAAGGCAAAGTCAAGAGGATCAAACCACTTCAAAATGCTTGGGAGTTGTTTAAAAACACAAAATTAGAAGTTCAGTTGGAGTGTATATGACAGATCAAGAAAGGTACCACCATGGCCAGAAGGATGCAAGCGTGGTTAACGAGTAGAGTCAAAGATGCTGTTAAAGGCAAGAAGGCTTCCTTCAAAAATGGAAGTCTTGTCCGAATGAGGAGAACAAAAAGGAACACAAACATTGGCAAGAGAAATGCAAGCAGACTGTAAGAGATGCTAAAAAGAATATGGGGAGCACATACCTAAAATATAAACAACAAAAACAATTTAGATACCTTAGTAGTAGGAGATTGGCTAGTGAGGCAGTTGAACCCTTGCATGTCAAGGGAGTTAAAGGTGTGCTAAAGGAGGATAAAGAGATTGCAGAGAGGCTAAATGAATTCTTTGCATATACCTTCACAGCAGAAGATACAAGGCAGATTCTGGAACCTGAACTAACTTTTGCAGGAAGTCAATCTGAGAAACTGAGGCAAATAGTGGTGACATGAGATGAAGTTCTAGGCCTTATTGACCAAATAAAAACTGACAAATCACTGGATCCAGATGGCATCCAACCAAGAGCTCTCAAAGACCTCAATTTTGAAATTGCTAATCATCTTCTAATTGTCCCTCAGAACGGCCTCCATACCCGAGGACTGGAAAGTGCCAAATGCAACACCATTTTTAAAATTATTAGGGAGATCCTGGAAATTACAGCCAATTAGCTTAACATCTGTCCTGGGAAATCTGGTGGAAAGTATTTTTAAAGAAAAAATAACCAAGAATATTGAAGAATGTGCCTTGCTGAAGCAAAACCAGCATGGCTCCTGCAAGAGTAAGTCCTATCTCAGTAACCTAAGTATCAACAAGCATATAGAGATGATCCAATCAACACTTGGACTTTCAAAAAGCTTTCAACAAGGTACCTCACCAAAGACTCCTGAGTAAGTTAAGCAGTCATGGAATAAGATGAAAGTTCTTATTGGGGATCAGGAACTGGTTAAGTAACAGGAAACAGAAAGCTGGAATAAATGGAGAGTTCTCCCAATGGATGGATATAGAAAGAGGATTAGTATTGGGACCTGTGCTTTTTAACATGTTCATTAAAAGATCTAGAGTTAGGGTGAGCAGTGAGGTGGCTAAGTTTGCTGATGATACTAAATTGTTTAGGGTCAGTAAAAGGAATTGCAAAGAGCTCCAAAAGGACCTCTCCAAATTGAGTGAAAGGGAGGTGAAATGGCAAATGCAGTTCAATGTAAACAAATGGGCTCCTGTTGAGAGGAAGGGCAGGATATATTTATTATTATTTATTACATTTATACCCCGCCTTTCTTCTCATCATGGAAACCCAAGGTGGCTTGCGTATGGTTCCCAGGCACTCTCCCATCCAGGCACTGACCAGACCTGACCCTGATTAGCTTCAGCAGGGTGCTGGCCTCATGTGCCTTCTGAAAAAGAAATGCATGCCAAGAAAAAAATAATCTTAATTTCACATATGCACTCATGGGGTCTGAATTGGCAGAGGCTGACCAGAATGGATTACTGCAATGCTCTATGTAGGGCTTCTCTTGCATTTGATTCAGAAACTGCATTTAGTGCAGAATGCTGCAGCGTGGTTATTGATAGGAGTGAGACACTTGCCAGCATGTAACACCTTTGCTCAGAGATGTCCACTAGCTGCTGATTTGTTACCGGGCTAAGTGCAGCGTGTTACTATTAGTATATAAGGCCTTTAAAGCTTGGGACCACTTTACTGGATGGATTGCCTTACCTCATACGTGCCCACTCGACTGCCTCAATCTGCAGAATTGGTACTGTCACAGTTGCCATATCTTATTCTTTCTGCACTTGTAAGAAGTGGATCTTTTCGTGTGGCAGCCCCTACAGTTTGGAATTCCCTGCCTATTGATATCAGGCTGGAGCCTTCATGGTATTCTTTCTAGAACCTGCTAAAAAAACATTGTTGTTCAGGCAAGACTATCCCAATGTGTAGAAATCAAAATGTGTTGTAATCTGTTTTTAGTTTATTGTGGATTTTAATCTTTTTAATTTTTTTAATTCCTGTTTTAATTCTGCCTTTTATTGACAGTTTTAATGTTTGTTTTATTTTTTGTAAACTGCTTTGAGGGTCTGTTTATAATCAAGTGGTATATAAATTCTATTAAATAAAATAAACTTTGCAAGTGTAAGTCTGTTTTCAGCCTTAATTGTTCTTCACTGTTTTTCTAAACTTTCCTCATTGTATGAATCTGCAACCTAAAATTGGACTTTCAGTGGTGAACTTGTATGCCTAATCAGTTTTCCAGAAGCATAACACAGTTAAATCTTATGAGAAGCAGACATAAACGTTATCCAGTGTACTCATTGTTTACTTTTCTTTAACTTTATTATGCAAACATTAAATATATTCTTGCTTTCAGCATGGCCAGCCTTTCAACATTTAAAGAAAGCTGACAATGAGGGGTTATCCAAAGATAAGTGCTAATGAAAATAAGTTCCCAAGTAGACTCTTTGGTGCTATATAAAAATTATCTTGAGGGCTCATGAGTTGAGAATGCTCAAACAGAGAAGCTGCCTATTCTAAGGCAAAGTTTACTGCAGCCAAACATCCCTTTTGGGATGTACACATATAACAGCATGCAGCCTGTTTTTAAATCAAATTTCTGAGTGAGGTACATAAAGACCACGAAGGCTATAGTGAGTGAATGTTACAGGGGTAAATACAAGGAATATGACTACCAAGATTGTATTTTGAAATCCTTACGTGCTTACAGAAGCTTTTCCATTGTGAGCTTTTTTAAAGATCTGGTGAAACATTTTTAATTCTATGGAAATTCTTCTCTATAACACCTGTCAAGTTTTCATTCTTGCATTTTATATAATGGCTGACCAGGCTTTGAATATTTTGGGCCCTGTAGCTTTTAACAGTTGTGTGGGTGGGGAATTTTGGCAGGTGCAGATTTTCAAACAACAAGACAAGCTGTACCTACCTACCTTATCCCCGACTTTCTGCACAACTGTTCCAGAAGCTGGAATATAATCTTTTATCTAATTTTTATTGAATATTATTGTTATATTTTTATTGTTTTTATGTGAACCACCCAAAGATTTTTATTAGATTAAGCAGTATAATTTTTAAAGAATAAAATTATGTTGATAGCTTAGGCCACTTTGACTTTGGATTATTTATTTATTATTTGATTTATATCCCGCCCTTCCTCCCAGCAGGAGCCCAGGGCGGCAAACAAAAGCACTAAAAACACTTTAAAACATCACAAAAACAGACTTTAAAATACATTAAAACAAAACATCTTTAAAACATTTTTTTTAAGCCTTCAAAACATCTTTTTTTTCAAAAAGGTTAAAAACATTTTTTTAAAAAAAGTTTAAAAACCAATTCCAATACAATTCCAATTAAAAACCAGTTCCAACACAGACACAGACTAGGACAAGGTATCAACTTAAAAGGCTTGTTGAAAGAGGAAGGTCTTCAGTAGGCACCGAAAAGATAACAGAGATGGTGACTGTCTAATATTTAAGGGGAGAGAATTCCACAGGGTAAGTGCTGTCACACTAAAGGTCCGTTTCCTATGTTGTGCGGAATGGACCTCCTGATATGGTATCTGCAGGAGGCTCTCACCTGCAGAGTGCAGTGATCAACTGTGTATATAAGGGATAAGATGCAGTGGCTTACCAAGAGCAGAGCGGGGGGGCGGTCCACCCCGGGTTCAAGCAAAAAGGGGGTGCTGCTCCTGCTGGAGGAGGAGGCGGCAGCCGCTCGACAGGGGGACACTCGCATCCGCCTGTCCTGCTCCTGCTGCCGCTGCTGTGATCACCCTCGGCCGGGCCAGTGCTCGGGCGCCACCTGCTGCAGATCTGAGGGCACTATGTCACCGCTGCTGCAGCGCAGCAGGAGCTGCGACCTGGGAAGGAGCGTGCACACCGTGGCGGGCTGCGGGTGAATAGGCAGCTCGCTGCAGGTTGCAACAAGAGGCACCCTCCCTCCGGCGGGCAAGCGGAGGGGGTGCAGTTTGCCTGCGAATGGAGGGGAGGGGAAATTATTTACTAAGAGGGCAATTACTTTATGACTTTATGTTGTTGTCGTTACGTGCCTTCAAGTCGATTATGACTTATGGCAATCCTATGAATCGGCAACCTCCGATAGCATCTGTTATAAACCACCCTGTTCAGATCTTGTAAGATCAGGTCTGTGGCTTCCTTTACGGAATCAATCCATCTCTTGTTTGGTCTTCCCCTTTTTCTACTCTCTTCTGTTTTCCCCAGCATTATTGTCTTTTCTAGTGAATCATGTCTTCTCATTACGTGTCCAAAGTATGATAACCTCAGTTTCATCATTTTAGCTTCTAATGGTAGTTCTGGTTTAATTTGTTCTAACACCCAATTATTTGTCTTTTTTGCAGTCTATGGTATGCTCAAAGGTTTCCTCCAACATCACATTTCAAATGAGTGGATTTTTCTCTTATCCACCTTTTTCACTGTCCTACTTTCACATCCATACATAGAGATTGGGGACACCATGGTCTGAATGATCCTGACTTTAGTATTCAGTGATACATCTTTGCATTTGAGGACCTTTACTAGTTCTCTCACAGCTGCCCTCCCCAATCCTAGCCTTCTTCTGATTTCTTGACTATTGTCTCCATTTTGGTTAATGACTGTGCCAAGGTATTGATAATCCTTGACAAGTGCAATGTCCTCATTGTCAACTTTGAAAATGGAAATGGATTGCCTTCAAGTTGATTCTGACTTATGGCGACCCTGTGAATAGGGTTTTCATGGTAAGCGGTATTCAGAGGGGGTTTACCATTGTCTCCCTCTGAGGCTGAGAGGCAGTGACTGGCTCAAGGTCACCCATCGAGCTTCATGGCTGTGTGGGGATTCAAACCCTGGTCTCCCAGGTCATAGTCCAATACACTAACCACTACGCCACACTGGCTCTCCATTGCCAACTTTAAAGTTACATAAATCATCTGTTGTCATTACTTTAGTCTTTTTGACGTTCAGCTGTAGTCCTGCTTTTGTGCTTTCCTCTTTAACTTGCATCAGCTTTAATTTCAAATCATTACTGGTTTCTGCTAGTAGTATGGTATTGTCTGCATTTCCTAAATTATTGATATTTCTCCCTCTAATTTTCATACCTCCTTCATCTTGGTCCAATCCTGCTTTCCGTATGATATGTTCTGTGTATAGGTTAAACAAATAGGGTGATAAAATACACCCCTGTCTCACACCCTTTCCGATGGGGAACCAATCGGTCCATATTCTGTCCTTACAGTAGCCTCTTGTCCACAGTATATGTTGCGCATCAGGACAATCAGATGCTGTGGCACCCCCATTTCTTTTAAAGCATTCCAGAGTTTTTCATGATCTACACAGTCAAAGGCTTTGCTGTAATCTATGAAGCACAGGGTGATTTGCTTCTGAAATTCCTTGGTCTGTTCCATTATTCAAAGTATGTTTGCAATATGAACTCTGGTGCCTCTTCCCTTTCTAAATCCAGCTTGGATGTCTGGCATATATGGTAAGATTCTTTGCTGTAGAATCCTGAGCATTACTTTACTTGCATGAGATATTAAGGCAATAGTTTGATAATTACTGCATTCCCTGGGATCCCCTTACTTTGGAACTGGGATGTATATTGAACGCTTCCAGTCTGTGAGCCATTGTTTAGTTTCCCCTGTTTCTTGACAAGTATAAGTATAAAACTTTATTGCTTAGCCATAGGCCATCGCATACTCAGTTTTAATATACAATTAAAATTTGACATGATCCAGCATTATAATACATTCCAGTTAAAACTTCCCGTTTAAGCCCAAAGAATGCTACATGGCCGGGAAACTGTGTAAACAAATTATTACCATAAAGCATCACTCTGGCAGTTTATCGCATGTGGTCTAGAATGTATTTCGCATGAATCTTTTGTGCTGCCAATGCAAAGAGAGAAACCCTATACATTACAAAAGTATCTGTATCGGACATAAGATAAAAGATCTTCTGTAAAACCTGGTCCATGTACGGGCACACCAGCAGACAATTCAAATATTTAGCAAGGGGATGAGAGTACAAGGGGCAGAACAATAGGTAGTGAGACAGGTCTTCAACCTCCAGAGCTCCACAAATGCAAAGACGCTGAAGCCAAGGAGTCTGAATAACGACCATCTGTCACAGCATTCGGCATGGTTTGAAAACGGAGCGCCGTAAATGCCTGCCTAAGTTTTAAAGTTAAAGGCTGGGCCAGGTATGCTGCTCTGAGGTGGTCGTGTTTATAAAACCTATACCATTTAGAAAATTTGGAATTAATAATGGCCTGTCTGTCTAAAAGGGCACTATGTCGAAAATTATCATCTCGAAGCCTCTCTCTGTTATTTAAAATAGGCAGTACCTGTGGTGGAATATGGTATAGGTGGTGAAGACTATTGATTCTTGAGGTCCAGTACTTGTCTCTTGATACCTGTTCAAAACATGATTTGAGTATTATCTTGACTGGAGCACCTTTTAGAGTTCTCCAAAAATTAATCAAAGCACAGTGGACACAAGCTCTGATTGAAGGCAGACCAGTCTCTGCTCGGAGCAAGGTGGCGGGGGTACCAGAGGGTAATAACAGAAGTCTTTTCAGAAAACTGTTTTGAAGTACCTCTAGACTAGCTATCTGGGTTTCTTCCCAACCCCAAACTGCCGCACCATATAAAATCTGGGGGAGAACTTTGCTCCGGAAAATTTTTAAAGCAGGGACGATTAAATTGCCTCCTGCTCTGCGGTAAAATTTAAGTATGGCTCTGCTTGTTCTTAGTGCTGTTACTTTGGTCATGTCTACATGCTTTTTCCAAGAGAGATTTTCAGAAAAATACACACCCAGATATTTGAATCCTCGGCATTGTTCAATTTGGTGTCCATCAATGGTCCAATTAAGATTAGCATGCCTTTTGCCAAACACCATCACCTTTGTTTTGGCATAATTAATCACCAGCTTTTCTTTTACACAATAACCCTATTTCTTGACAGATTTTTGTCAAAATTTGGACAGATTCAGTCTCAGTAGCTTCTAGCAACTCTATTGGTATGCAATCTATTCCTGGTGATTTGTTTCTTCCAAGTATTTTAAGAGCAGCTTTCACCTCGCATTCTAAAATTTCTGATTCTTCATCATACGGTTCCTCCGTGAATGAATCTGTTATCCTGGCATCTCTTTTATAGAGTTCTTCAGTGTATTGCTTCCATCTTCCTTTTATTTCATCTTGGTCAGTCAGTGTGTTTCCTGTTGATTATTCAACATCCCTACTCTTGGTTTAAATTTCCCTTTCATTTCTCTAATCTTTTGGAATAGGGCTGTTGTTCTACCCTTTTGTTGTCCTCTTCTATTTCTATACAATAACTATTGTAATAGTTCTCTTTGTCCCTATGTACTAGTCTTTGTATTGTTGTATTTAGGGTTCTGACTGTGTTTCTATCTCCTTTTGCTTTTGCTTTCCTTCTCTGTTTAACCATTTGAAGAGTTTCTTCAGTCATCCATTGAGGTCTTTCTCTCTTTTTAACAAGAGGTATTGTCTTTTTGCATTCTTCCCTGATAATGCCTCTGACTTCACTCCATAGTTCTTCTGCTTCTCTGTCAACTAAGTTTAAAGCCTCAAATCTGTTCCTTATTTGATCTTTATATTCTTCTGGGATGTTATTTAAATTGTATTTTGGCATTATGATTGCTTTGTTCTTCTTCTTTCAATTTACTCTGATTTTTGATACAACAAAGTATAGAACTTCTCCATCTTCTGCTACCAATTATATAATCAATTTGATTCCTATATTGACCATTTGGTGATGTCCACGTGTACAGTCGTCTTTTCGGTTGCTCAAAAAATGTGTTTGCAAGAAACAAATTATTGGCTTCACAGAATTCAACAAGTCTTTCTCCTGCTTCATTTCTGTCTCCTATGCCCCATTTCCCCACAATTCCTAGTTCTTCTTTGTTCCCTATCTTCGCATTCTAGTCTCCCATGGTTATCAGCACATCTTGTTTTGGTGCGTGATCAATTTCTTCCTGTACTTCTGCATAAAATCTCTCCAGTTCCTCTTCTTCTGCGTTTGCTGTTGGAGCATAGACTTGGATGATGGTTATGTTAATAGGTTTCCCATTTAATCTCATTGATATCACTTGCCCAGACCTTGTGTTGTAGCTCCTAATTGCTTTTGCTACATCACTTTTCACTGTTAAAGCAACCCCATTTCTTCTTGATTTCTCATTTCCTGCATAAAATATTTTGTAGTTGCCTGATTGAAAATTTATTTATTTATTCATTAGATTTATCAGTCGCCCATCTGGCTGGTTGTCCAGCCACTCTGGGCGACGTACAGAATAAAAACATATATTAGAACATTAAGCATCTCAACATTCCCATCAATTTTGATTCACTCATGCCAAGTATTGTCATGTTGATACTTTCCATTTCTTGCTTGACAATTTCTAACTTTCCTTGGTTCATGCTTCTCACATTCCATGTTCCTATTGTGTTCATCGTACAACTCCGGACTCTCCTTTCTCATCTGTGTTTATCAGCCTCTGAACTTCCTTTTGGCTTTGACCCAGCTGCGTCATTAGTCACAGCACTACTCGTACTTGTCCTTTGTTCTTCCCCAGTAGCTCGGTGAGTGCCTTCTGACCTGGGGGTCTCATCTTCCAGCACTATCTCGTGTTGCATTTTAGATACTCTGTTCCTCGGGCTTTCATGGTAAGAGGTATTCAGAGGTGGTTTACCATTGCCTTCCTCTGAGTTTGGATGCATCTTAGTCTTGTGTCTCAGCTTTGACCATTCCGCCTTGGGTGACCCTGCTAGCAGTCTAGCCTCTTGGTCTAGACTCCTGACGGCATTGCTCTTAGCTTCTTCAACACTCTCAAACCCCCTCACCATGTTAAGGTGTGCATCCTAGTGTGCATCCTAATAGCAGGCTTTTTCCCTGCATTGAGAGCACTAAGACGTAAGACTTAGTAAAATAAGAAAAGTTATTTTATTTATAGAAATACATAGTAGATAGGATGGTACTATATATGCCTGCATTTAAACAGTAGATTCAAAATAAACAATGATAGTACAGTGATTATAAAGACGAAGAAACAGAACTTGAGTTACTTCAATTCTGTCATTCTATGTGACCACTTGGAGTTTTTATATGTGTTTAAAATTTAAAACAGTGAAACAGAGTGCGAACTGCGAGGTGTAATATTTTTGTTTGGTAAGTGCAAATTTATTTTCTGGCCATTATTATTTTTCATTTCATGATTATTACTGAAAAGAATTTTGTCTTATAGAGGAGGAGGGTGTTAAAAAATGTTCCACTCCCGGTGTCAAATGCGCTAGGTATGCCACTGATAAGACGGTCTTTCAGGTATCCTGGTCCCAAGCTGTATAGGGCTTTGTACACCAAAACTAGAACCTTGAACTTGGTCCGGTAGCAAATAGGCAGCCAGTGCAATTCTTTCAGCAGCGGGGTGACATGTTGGCAATACCCTGCCCCAGTGAGCAGTATTGCCGTGCATTTTGCACCAGCTGCAGCTTTCGGACCAACCTCAAGGGCAGCCCCACATAGAGCACACTACAGTAATCCAGCCTGGAGGTTACCAGTTCGTGGACAACAGTGGTCAGGCTATCCCGGTCCAGCAGCCGAAGCTGGTAAAAGGCACTCCTAGCCACTGAGGTCAGCTGGGCCTCTAGCAACGAAGATGGATCCAGGAGCACCCTCAGACTATGAACCTGCTAATCAGATTTCCTTTAATTAGATACAGTAAATTTTGTTCTAGGCTCCTATAGCCATAACTTTTTGGTATAAAAATATGTGTTCAGAGTGACAGTAGGAGACACTGACATTTAATTAAGAGAGAAAAAGCCTTGCTTGTAACCAGCTGCTCAAGACAAAGCAAACACTTGCTTGGTTGATTTCTCTGTCCTGTCCCATGGCTACCTGCACTTTAGCCTTGGCCGCTTTGTTCCAGGACAAACAACAAAGCCAGAGGAATCAAAAACAAATCATGTGAAAAGCACTTGGGGGAGGATGTTAGCATGGCAATAAGAAAGTCAAGTCCCCCCCCCCATGAGATACTGGAAGGTGGTGGTTTCAGTTCTGAAATGAGTTTCATTTCTTTCCCCCTTGATAGTGAGTGCATTAATGCTGCTGCTTCCTATGTGATGTTCCAAAGAGAGCTCTGGGGAAAATTCACTTGGTCTTTGTGTTTATGAAGAAGGGTTGACCATTGTAGCATGTGCATTGCTACTGCCATTCTATATGAGGGGTGGTGGCAGGAAAGATATGTATCTGTATCCTTACTGTAACTGGCTGCATCTTGTATTCTTAAGCATAACATTACTTTTTGCCTCATCACATACAATGCTTCTCAGAAGAAAAATTTGTGCCCTGTGATTTAAGGATTTTTTGGTTTCTGTGCTTGAGCTTCAGGTGAAACTGCCTACCTTTCAGGAGTAAAACTGTAAATTATGAGTAAGAACAAGCACGAAGATTACCGTAGGGAGGATTCCCCCATGCTAAATTGGGCTCATTTCTATCTGAGTGATACTTTGCACCATGCAGAGAGCTATGAACTGTGCACCTGTTTCTCATGCTATACTCAAAAGGTCCCACACATCAGCAAAAAACAGTGATGACGTGCTTTCTGCATGCATAACATATATACTGTGTTACTAAAAGTTCACTTTTTAAGGTGAAAAGTGTGGTAAGCAGTATCAAAATGCATTCACAACACCACAAAAAGTTGGAGTGTTTACATGTAGCACATTTTTTTCATAGTGCTTAATCTAGGGCACCATCTCATAATTGAAAATACATACAGGCATACCCCGCTTAACGTTGCCTCACTTAACGTTGCCTCGCTATAACGTACATGCTCCATTTGTCCCCATACCCCGCTTAACGTTTGCGCGCTTTGCAATAACGTACATTTTATTGGCATGACGCTGCTGCCATCTAGTGGTGATTGCGTGCAGTAGAAATGAAGACAATTGCTTCACTTAAAGTAGATTTTCACTTAAAGTATACTATCCGGTCCCATTGCGAACGTTAAAGCAGGGTATGCCTGTATTGGAGTGCCATTTCTGTCCTTAAAAACCAAAACTCTTTACTGTGACAAATGTCAGAGGAAGGAGATTCTCCCTACTGGCAGACCCTCTTTTTGTGTAAGGGTCCCTCCCCCTAAAAGAATCCTGATAAGTTGCCACCAAGCAGGCTAAACCTCCTGGTAAAGCAGAGGCAGCCTGGCTGTTGGATGAGGATTTCTAAGCCCTACTGACAAGGATTGCTCCCTGAAACCTAGGTCTAGAAATTATATTTAAAAAGTAAAAATTTGAGAGAAACTTTGGAGTTATTTCCCCAAAGCCCAGAAGATACAGAACTTGTGAAAGCATCCTTAAAACACAAGGAATAGCTGAATAACCATGCATACTAGCACATGGGGAAGATTTTAGTGTCAAATTCCAGAGAAATGTCTTGTTAAACCAATGAAGTCAATGTACACAAATAATGGGAGAAAGTGAGTGGGGGGAGGAAAGCAACAAATCACTTCAAATAAAATCAAGTCAATTTAACTTATCTAGTTAATTTTACCTGCTTGAGTAGAGTCTTTGGTTTCAGAGTATGTGCCGAGTTCCCCACTCAAAGAGGTTCTTACAGACCATCTTTGGTCACCTGATTTGGTGGGTTCCAAGGAAACAAAGGGACTGCAGTGATGTCCCACAAGTTTATGGGAATCTCAGACCAGTGAAAGCTGACCTCATTCTTTAGATATAGTGTAGGATGAACCAGTGGTGAGAGAAGTCCCAACTCTGATGCAGCTAGTCTAGGTTAGTGGTTCCCAAATTCTTTCCCCCATGGACCTCTTGAAAATTACTGAGCATCTTGGGGAACTATTTATAGCAATTATAATGTGCTATATTAGATATTGTATGATTTTTAATTGTACATTTACTGCTTGTTTTATTTCTTACATTGTTTTTTATTCTATGCAATTTGAGTTCAATAGAAATCTATGGAATTCAGACTGTAAGTGTTCTTCACAGATATAATAACATAAGAAGAGCCTGCTGGATCAGGCCAATGGCCCATCTAGTCCATCATCCTGTTCTTACAGTGGCCAACCAGTTGCCCATGTGAAACTCACAAGCAGTACATGTGTTCAAAGGGCATTCTCCCTTCCTGTAGTTTCCAGCAACTAACGGACATTCCACAGACCACCCGAATGAAGCTTGCAGACCACTGGTGATCCACAGACCACAGTTGGGGAATCCCTGATGTAGGTAGCCAATGAGAATTTTGCTTAGAGTATGGTTTCACTTTCTTAATAATTCTGAATTTTCTTTACAAAAGAGGTAAGCCAGTTCTGACCAGTTGGGCTATTGTAAAAGAGGGATTAAACTGCAACAGTTGGAGATAAAAACCTAGGATGTTTGTCTATTCAGGAGTTTTTTTGCAAGGGTCCTGAATCCAGACGACTCTGATCTCTACAGCATATAGGGAGTATATCACAGGAATATACCATGTGAAATCTTAAGCTGTATGCATACTTACCTGAGAGTAATCTCTATTGAACTTGATGTGGTTTACTTTTGATTAGACGTGTGTAGAACTGCATTGTTAAAGAGCTGAAGATACTTATTTGTCCTGACCACGATATTGATGTTGTGTTGATGCTCCTGAGTTTTTGAATGAAGTTATCTTTAGGAAGACCAAAATCAATGATGAAAGATGAAAATACTCATTCAGACTGCCATGCCTGCACTTCAAGTGTGTTCTAGTTCTTTTGCTACCTGGGTGGCAGAAGAAAAACACACACACGATGTTCTTAACTTTAACACTGATATGCAAGTATTGTATTAAAGTCATTGGACATCATTTGGTATGGCAAGCAGGCAGTCCATATCTAGATCTTTACTGCTGATCTTCCTAGTGACTGAATCAAATACACTTGTTAAAGCTCTGCTCTCAAGTCTTTTCTGTGAGCTTCCAGAACTGCTTCTTGTATAATTGTAACCCATTTTCCCGACACACCTCCTTCTGGTTGCCAAGTAACCAATCATATTGCTAGGAATCCATATTGCTATGGTATCCTCATTTTCTGTTCTCTCCCACCTCCATTTAAGTTTTGCTTTAATTATTCAATTTTATAAAGCAGAAAAACTAGCTTTTTCCTTGTGAACACAGGGCATTTATTATGTGTAAAAAGGACAGCAGATGACTAAAGATATGATTTTAGGTGACGTGTGTGTTGTAATCAGCTAAACAGGCCCCTTGCTATGAGAATTCAGGTTGCTACGGTTACCTATAGAAACTAGGACTTTGGGTTAACTCAGGACATTGATGAAGGAAGCTCAGTATCTCACGTCCCTCTACACCAGCTAACATGTCATTGACTCTGTATCTGAGTCCACTCGCTGTATGTACGTTATAGGACAACTTCCTGAAAATTACTACATAGAATTAATCATATATAACAGAATGGGACTGGGATCAGAAGATATCAACCCACCGTAAATGCAACAGAACAAAACAAAAAGAAACCAAAGGGTCTGGTCTGCTCAATTGAACTGCTTAAATTCTTCAAGCCCTTACAGAAAGCTCACATTTGTTATTTATTTAACAAAATTTATATACTACTTGATTTTTTAAAAAAAGACCTCTAAGCTTTTCCCATAATAGTATTTCTGTACTAGAAAAGGTTTAATTTCTGCCTGCCATACAGTTGTTAAAGGCAAAAGAACCCAGTTTTCCCCCAGTGTCAACACTAAACCAAAGTTTAGGCTGCCATCCTGTACCAGCTTACCAGAAATGTAAAGAGACTGCATTCTGAAGTAAACACATGTACCATTGTACTGTAAGTTAACTATATAATGAATTAGAGTTCCTGGTCTTAAGCTCCTGTACAGCAGGAGACATGCTTAAGCCTCTTTGCAAAGTTTTCACATTTGCCTTGTGGGGAGGGGAGGAGGGATTCTTTAACATCCACCCGCACTTACTGCATAGTGGTATTTGCAGAAAATAATTTCTTGGGACTACCTGATCTCGGATGAACCCATCACAGGAAACGTGCATCCTGGTTTCTAGGGAAAAAGGAAGGGCAAATGACAGAGTTTCCAAAGACTAGAAAATAATTCAGAAGGAGAGGGAAACAGCAGTTCTTCAGGATCCCAGAGATTCTTATTGCCTTGTGTCCAAACAACTCAGTTATCAATCACAGGTCTGCCTTCACTCATTTTTGACTGGTGGGAGCAGCCAGGTTGGCTCACTTCAAAAAAATTCCTTAGAAAGGTACTTGCACATTTTGCTTCATAACTTGCTTTCTAGAAGCACTAGAGACTTGTTTTTTAAAAAAACCTGAAAGCTCGGAGTCTGGGGCTCCTGCCCAGGAGTGCCAGTGAAAGTCTTCACAGGCACCTTGACACCCGTGAGCACTGCATTGGTGACCTCTGATGTTGATCAATCAAGTACGTAAACATTAATCAAAGTTCATTGTATCTTAAAGAATACAATGGTAAAAAGACTTTTTTTGTGTGGCCCATTTGTTTTCATTAGCTAGTGGCAAGTCTATATATTTGGAATTTTGTCCAGTGTTCATAGTTCTTTCCAGAGCTTAGAAATAAAATTATTTCCAGCACTCACTGTAATAGCTCAGAGTATAGTCTGAAGGCATGAGGCCTTCACCTTGCTGAAGCTAAGCAGGTATGGGTCCTGTCATACCTGGATGGAAGACTACCTGGGAACCACATGTATGCAACCTTGTGCTCCTTAATGAAAGAAAGGTGGAGTATAAATGTAATAAAATAAATAATAAATACAATAATTGGGCAGCCAAAGAAATAGTGGATAATGCCCACACATTCTTTTTTTGTCACATGTAGAGAAATACTACTGGAATATTTCAGCATCTTCTATTTCAGGGGTTCATTCAGCTTCATTCAGGTGGTTCACGGTATGTCTGTGAGGAACACTTAATGGTTTGAATTCCAGAGATTTCTATGGAACTCAAATTGCAAAACAAAATTCTTGGATGAATACAAATATCCTCTTAGAGAAGGTGATTGAGAAGGTTGTGGCACAGCAATTGCAAATACTCTTGGATGAAACAGATTATCTTGACCCATTCCAATATGGGTTGAGGCCTGGTTATGGAACTGAATTGGCCTTGGTGGCCCCGATTAATGACCTGTATTGGAAGAAGGTCAGGGGGAGTGTGACTCTGTTGTTCTTATTTGATCTCTCAGCACCTTTTGATACCATTGACCATAGTGTCCTGAGCCAATTTGGTGAGATGGGTATTGGAGGCACTGTTTTACAGTGGTTCCGATCCTAACTCTGGGGACGGTTTCAGAGAATAGCATTGGGTGATTGTCTGTTGCTCACTGGCAGTTGTGCTGTGGAGTGCCGCAGAGTGCCATCTTGTCCCAAATGCTGTTTAAAATCTATATGAAGCCGTTGGGAGCAGTCATCAGGAGATTTGGGTTAAATGTCACCAGTACGCTGATACTCAGTCCTGTTTCTCTGTAACATATGAATTGGGAGAGGAGTACAAGTCCTGGACCAGTGTCTGGATTTGATGATAGGCTGGATGAGGTCCAGTGAACTCACTCTGAATCCTTACTCACTGTCAAGATGGAGGCTCTGTGGATAGGTGGTTCCTAAATCTGGATAATTGGTCAATTGCCTGCTTTGGAAGGGGTCATACTCATAGAATTGTAGAATTGTAGAGTTGGAAGGGGGCTATAAGGCCATCAAGTCCAACCCCCTGCTCAATGCAGGAATCCAAATCAAAGCATTCCTGATAGATGGCTGTCCAGCTGCCTCTTGAATGCCTCCAGTGTCGGAGAGCCCACTACCTCTCTAGGTAATTGGTTCCATTGTTGTATGGCTCTAACAGTTAGGACGTTTTTCCTGATGTCCAGTCGAAATCTGGCTTCCTGCACCTTGAGCCCATTATTCCGTGTCCTGCTCTCTGGGACAATCGAGAAGAGGTCCCGGCCCTCCTTTGTGTGACAACCTTTCGTGTGCTTGAAGAATGCTATCATATCTCCCCATAGTCTTTTTTTCTCCAGGCTAAACATGCCCAGTTCTTTCAGTCTCTCCTCATAGGACTTTGTTTCCAGTCCCCTGATCATCCTTGTTGCCCTCCTCTGAACCTGTTCCAGTTTGTCTGCATCCTTCTTGAATTTCGGAGACCAAAACTGGACGCAGTATTCAAGATGAGGCCTAACCAGTGCTGAATAGAGGGGAACTAATACTTCATGCGATTTGGAAACTATACTTCTGTTAATGCAGCCTAATATAGCATTTGCCTTTTTTGCAGCCACATCACACTGTTGGCTCATATTCAACTTGTGATCAACAATAATTCCAAGATCCTTCTCCCATGTTGTATTGCTGAGCCAAGTATCCCCCATCTTATAACTGTGCATTTGATTTTTTTTCCTAGATAGATAACTTTGCATTTATCCCTGTTGAATTTCCTTCTTTTGTTTTCAGCCCAATGCTCCAGCCTATCAAGGTCCCTTTGAATTTTGTTTGTGTCTTCCATGGTATTAGCTGTGCCCCCCAATTTTGTATCACCTGCAAATTTGATAAGCATGCTCTGTAGTTCCTCATCTAAGTTGTTCATAAAAATGTTGAAGAGCACTGGGCCCAGGACCGAGCCCTGTGGTACCCCACTCGTTACTTCCACCCAGTTTGAGAAGGAACCACTGATAAGCACTCTTTGAGTACGATTCTGGAGCCAGCTGTGGATCCACCTGATAGTTGTTCCATCCAGCCTACATTTAGCTAGCTTGCTAATCAGAATATCATGGGGCACTTTGTCAAAAGCTTTGCTGAAGTCGAGATATATTATGTCCACAGCATTCCCACAGTCTACAAGGGAGGTTACCCGAGCAAAAAACGAGATAAGATTAGTTTGGCAGGATAAATAAATAAATCCATGTTGGCTCCTAGAAATCACTGCATTGTTTTCAAGGTACTTACAGATTGACTGCTTTATAATCTGCTCCAGAATTTTTCCAGGGATTGATGTTAGGCTGACTGGTCTGTAGTTCCCTGGTTCCTTCCTTTTGCCCTTTTTGAAGATAGAGACAACACTAGCTCTTCTCCAGTCATCCGACACCTCATCAGTCCTCCACGATTTTGCAAAGATAATAGAGAGCGGTTCTGAGAGTTCTTCAGCCAGTTCCTTCAATACTCTAGGAAGCAGTTTATTGGGCCCTGCCAGTTTGAACTAGTTCAAAGTGATTAGGTATTCCTTGACCGTTTGTCTATCTATCCCAGGTTCCAATCCTGTCCCTTCTACTCCATGTTTCCCGGGAGGGTCATAGACCCTTTTTTGGGAGAAGACTGAGCTCAAGTAGGAATTGAGCACTTCTGCCTTTTGTTTGTCATCTGTTATCATTTTGCCATCCTCACTGAGTAGCTGTTTCACCATTTCCTTTCTCTTTTTGCTATGGATGTACCTGAAGAAAGCTTTTTTGTTGCTTTTAGTATCCCTCGCTAACCTCAGCTCATTCTCAGCTTTAGCCTTCCTGACACCATCCCTGCAATTCCATGATACCTGTCTGTACTCTTCCTTTGTGGGATGGCCTTCTTTCCACTTCCTGTATGTGTCCTTTTTTGTTTTCAGGTCATCTCTAACCTTTTTGTGAAGTCACATTGGCTTCTTCTGCTGTTTCTTCCCTTTTTTCCTTGTTGGAATTGCTGTCCATTGCGCTTTTAGAATTTCCTTTTTTAGAAACTCCCATCCATTTTGGACTCCTTGTCTCATTAGGGTCACTTGCCATGGAAAAGTACTTACAATTGAACTCCCTCTGAAAGAGCAGGTTTGTCATCTGGGACTACTCCTGGATCCATCTTTGTCACTAGAAGCTAAAGAAACCTCAATGGCTGGAGTGCCTTTTACCAGCTTTGGCTGGTAAGACAACTGTGGCTGTTTCTGGACTGGGATAGTCTGATCACTTTTGTCCATGCACCAGTAACCTCCAGGCTGGATTATTGTAATGCGCTTTATGTGGGGGCTACCCTTCAGAGTGCTCTGGAAGATGCAGCTAGGGCAAAACGCAGCAGTGCTACTGCTCACTGGGGCAGGATATTGCCAACATGTTACCACACTGCTGAAAGAATTGCACTGGATGCCCATTAGCTGCCGGACCAAGTTCATGGTGCTGGTTTTAGTATACAAAGCCCTATGCAGCTTGCGACCAGGATACTTGAAAGACCATTTTCTCCTTTATGTACCTAGTTGATCACTGAGCTCTGAGGCAAGAGCCTCCTGCAGATGCTGTCTTATCAGGTGGTCCATTCCACTCAACATAGGAAGTGGACCTTTAGTGTTGTAGCACTTACCCTTTGGAATTCCCTCCCCTTAAATATTAAACAGATGACATCTCTGTTATCCTTTTGGCGCCTGCTGAAGACCTTCCTCTTTCAACAAGCCTTTAAGTAGAGACCTTATCCCTTATCCCAGTTTGCCTCTGTTTTGAAATTACTTTTCTGAGATTTTTTAAAAAAAATTTTTTTAAGATGTTTTATTTTTTAAATGTTTTTAAGAAGTTTTGTTTTTGAGGTATTTTTAGTGTTTTGTTCTTTGTTTGCAGCCCTGGGCTCCTTCTGGGAGGAAGGGTGGGATAGAAGTTTAATTAATTAATAATACAAAATACAATATAAGATATAAGATATAAAAGAAGCAATAAAATACAGTTAAAATTATACAGCATCTAACATAGCACTTTACAGTTGCTACAAGTGGTCCACCAAGTTCAGTAATTTTCAAGTGGTCCATGGGGACTGCAGTTCTATTTGAAACTGCATAGGGGATGATTCGAAATCTACGAAGGGTAAATGCGTTTCTTGAGCAGAATTTCTGTACACCAATCATAATTTTCAAATAATTATTAGTTCTTGAATGTAACATGCCAATAGGATGACTTAACATTGGCCAGAAAATATAGATCAGGTTGAATATGTCCCTTTCAGACAACTCTAGCCTTTTACTAGTCACCGAATGTATGGAAATGATCATCCTCAAAACTCTATGCTTGAATCCTTTGCACAAGCCTTTGAAACAATGTTATTTGATTGGTGAAGCTATATTAAATCTACTCAATCAGATTTTTGGGAGTATTTTCAGTCATACATATTATTTGTTTCATCCAATAATTAGTGATGTTTCCCTTGAAAACACTTGTAATATGCAGGTTGGGTTTTTTGTTTAACTTTTTTTTTAAAAAAATACTCTTTTCAATATTAAAGGGGAATGGGGAAACATCCTCACTGAGTTTAGAGGTTAGTAGCCCATGTTTCCCGGCTTGTCGCCACACCACCTAAAGACCATAATCGGGATCATTGTTAATGGTCTATCAGGGTTCTGAAATACTTTATTAAAATGCCAAATAAATGTTCTTAGGTCATTTTAAATTATAATAGTCACAGCAGCCGTTGCTAACTAGTTTCAATGCAAAATCCAAACAGAACTATGTGTTTCTGATGGGCAAACGTTTTTGCTTTCAAAAGGGCTTTATAATTTTTATTATTTATTTATTAGATTCCTATCCCATCCTTTCTCCCATTAGGAGCCAAGGTTGGCAAACAAAAGCACTAAAAACACTTTAACACATCATAAAAACAGACTTTAAAATATATTAAAACAAAACAATCATTAAAACATATTAAAACAAAACATCTTAAAAACATGTTTAAAAAGCTTTAAAAACAAATATTTTTTTTAAAAGGTTCAAAAATATTTGTTTTTTTCTTTTAAAAACCAATGAAAATTAGGAACATTGTTTAGTCCGATTTTTCCAGCAGAACTATTTAGTAACAACAGCGGAGTTTGAGAATAAACCAGCCTACCTTTCCTCATGCACACTAGTTAAATAAAAATGAACAACAGAGACGATCTTCTTTGAAAAAGAATAAAGAATATCTACTCACGACCTTTCATATTTTCATGAAACATAGGCTCTAGCAGAAGTCTTAGTCCATGATAATGGTCATCTTGGAAGAGAAGCATGTGGATGCTTCTCTCTCCTCAAGCTTAATGGAGAATAAGCCGTAATCTACGATAAAACCCCAGACAAAGGAGAAGCAAGCCATGTAACTAACCCTACCCGTTAGGAAATTACATCTCTGTAAAACAGGTACATAGAGATGTTCCATCTAGAGAATATTTGGGGAATATCTCCCCTTTTACAGGGGAACATGCAAGTTTGCTTATTCTAACAAAAAACGTATTAAAAAGCAATTGCAACAAAGACGCAGACTGGGACAAGGTCTCAACTTAAAAGGCTTGTTGAAAGAGAAATGTTTTCAGTAGGAGCTGAAAAGATAACAGAGATGGTGCCTGTCTAATATTTAAGTGGAGGGAATTCCAAAAGGTAGGTGCCGCTACACTAAAGGTTCGTTTTCTATGTTGTGCAGAACAGACTTCTTGATAAGATGGTATCTGCAGGAGGCCCTCACCTGCAGAGTGCAGTGATCGACTGTGTATATAAGGGATAAGACAGGCTTTCAGGTATCCTGGTCCCAAGCTGTATAGGGTTTTTTACACCAAAACTAGAACCTTGAGCTTGGCCTGGTAGCTAATAGGTAGCTAGTGCCATGCTTTCAGCAGCGGGGTGACATGTTGGCGATACCCTGCCCCAGTAAGCAATCTTGCTGCCGCAGTTTGCTCCAGCTGCAGCTTCTGGACCAACCTCAAGGGTAGCCCCAGATACAGCGCATTACATTAATCCAGCCTGGAGGTTACCAGGGCATAGACACCAATGGTCAGGATATCCTGGACCATAAACGGCTGCAGCTGTCTTACCAGTTAAAGCTGGTAAAAGGCACTCCTAGCCACTGAGGTTACCTGGGCCTCTAGCGACAAAGATGGATCCAGGAGCACCCCCAGTCTATGGATCTGCTCTTTTAGAGGGAGTATGACCCCATCCAAAGCAGGCAACTGACCAATTATCCGAACTCGGGAACCACCAACCCACAGGGTCTCCATCTTGCTAAGATTCACTCAGTTTATCAAACAATATGGCCCCATTAGATTTGGAATTAAAGTTTGTCCATGCGTGAGCAGTATCCTGCTGCAAAACTGGTGTTTTCTGACCATACCAGTAGGTGTTCCAGTGTGTTGGATCAATCCTGATGTTTGTTGATGTTTACCTTCTGATTTGATATTCCCACTCCTCCATTTGTGAATGAACTGCACATGTGCGAGGTTGCTTGACCTGTGTGCACCTTTTTTTTTTTAAGTGTTTTCTCCCAGGAAGGAAGTAGACAGTTGTGCACTTCCAGAGTTGTGAGAAAAAAGAGCAGAGTGGTCAGACTCTGTTGTTTGTTTTCCAGATTTCTGGAAATCTGCATGTTCCAAATGTAGAAATTTTTAATGTGGCTTGCATGAGTAGCTTGTTTGGGTTTTTTTGAACAGATCTGAGAGAATAAAAGAAAAAAATATACATATAAGACTATACTCCTCTTTTCAGGAACGCACAGGAAATAGTACAAGCCCAGCCAGAAAAGAAATGAAAGCACTGAGGAAGTTGTGGTGTGAAAGGGGAAGTAACAGAAAGTGGCTATTGATCCATTCACCCCAATACACTGAAACAAATCATCTGAAACCCCGAGTAGAACTGCCCTTAGACTTATTTCCTAGGATGAGAACTGGCTTAATTGTATAGTAGGGCCCTGCTTTTTGGTGCCCCTCTTTTCAGCGTTCCATTAATACAGTGCCAGTGGGGCAATCAGCTGGAGGGGGGTTGGAACTCCCCGCACTCCAGCTGATCGCGCCAGAGGAGGGGAAGTTCAGCTGTAGCTCACTACAGCTGATCTTTTCTGGCACGATCAGACTCCCCCGCTCAAGCTGGTCGCGCCGGAGGAGGGATGATCTCCTCTTCGGGGGCAGTCAGACTCGCACACTCCAGTTGATCGTGCTCAAGGAGGGGAAGATCAGCTGTAGCTCGCTACAGCCAATCTTCTCTTCTGGCGCGATCACACTCCAGCTCCAGCTGATCATGCCCGAGGAGGGGAAGATCTGATCTTCTCCTCCTCTGGTGCGATGAGCGAGTTAAGTTCCAGACCCCTGCGCTACAGCTGATGCGCTTTTTGGTGGTTTTCTCTTTCCACTGGGGGTCTGGAACCTAACCTGCCGTATGAGTGGGGCCCTACTGTATCAACAATTTTTGAGAACAATGGAAAACTCAGAACATAAAAAGGTATAATGCAGTTGAAACATAGCTTTGGAAAGAAGATTCCCCAATACATCCTGTGATACTAACATTCTATCATAAACTGATAGTGCTGTGAACTCATGTTCAATAATAGAATATTGTTATTTCCAGACATTTTTTTCTTTAGATACTTGGAAGTTAGACTTTATTGGCTGATGGTTGCCCTATCTACAACGAAGTGACTCTCAAATAGTGGGCTGGCACTGCCAGTGGGCCTTGAGCTACTTTCAGGTGGGCCTTAGTGCTAAAGCCTGCCAAGTGCCTCATTTAGCTGTCCCTAGCTATGCCATAGCCTTTTGGTTGAATCATTGCTGTCTATACCAACAGCTTGTATGCTGAATAAAAGTTACTGGGAGACAGAGAAGTTCAGGAGAGAAGAGGAAAGGAAGGTCTTTTTCTTCTGAAGGCAAAATGCTAGAGGAGGTGTTGAAGGAAACTAGAAAATGAGATAAAGCTTAATTTTTAATAATAATGGGTTGTATTCAATGTAGGGTTAAGCAGATTGTTCCGTCAGCACAAGATTTCTCCCTGCACAGTGGAACGTTCTCCCCCTCTGCTTCTCCACCGTGACTCCTAAATCAGATCTGGAGTTCCCCCAACGTTCTGGAGCAGATTTGGGGATGGTGCAGGGAGGAGAAGTGAAAATCCCATTGCACTACAATTAATCCTTGTGCTAGCACAACTGTTTAGTTGAATACTGCCCAGTAATAATAATGTAGTAGTAGTAGTAGTAGTAGTAGTTAAATTAAACTGGGAATAGAAAAGGGGATAAGAGAGGAAGGCTATCATAAGGAGAAATAATTGAATGCAAAAGGACCAGGGAGGAGAGATAAAGGAAACTGGCAGTTTAGGGTGGTGGTGAAGATAAGGTACAAGTTGAGTGTGAAACAGGAAGGGAAGAAGACATTACAGGAGGTAGCAAGTAAAAATACTTTGAGACGGAGAGGGGAATATAAAAGAAAAAGGCTTTTCCGTGTCAAGCCTCTGAGTCAGCAAATTCTGCCTAAAATGGGGAGGCTGTCACAATTCATCCCTCTAGAGCAAATGCTTGTACTTAGTATGAGAAGCTGCGGTATGAAACTCTTTGCCACAAGGGAAACACTGGCAAAATATTTAGTAACCTCCAAAGAGGGATTACATATCAGTAGAAATGATGTAAGCAATTGCCAGCTGCTTAGGCCAAGCTCTGCCTCAGCCTGCCACCGTTTTGTGATTAGATCTGCTCCTGCACCACTATTTTGTGAGTGGTGGGCCAAACTAATTTTCAGTTGTCTCAGGTGGGCCCTGGAAGTAGAAAGTTTAAGAATTCCTGCTGTAAGGTAATACTTCAAAATACAAATAATTGGCAGATTACTGCGATTAGACAAGCACATAATCTACACTAGCACCGTGTGAAATTATACAACCTTGAGAGTGACTGAATACTATAGTCAGCATGGATTTTTCACGTTCTGCAATGTTAAATTGAAAATACCCCCATGTCATTCTGATACTTCCCATAAGCTCATTTCAAAACAAAACCTTACAAATCATATAGTCCTGAACTCAGAAACACTTGCTTAACAACCCTGTAAATTTTCATGATGATACACAAACCAGAGAGAATCAAGAGTTCAAAGTGTAAAAAGAGAGAGAGAAAAAACAGACTCCTTTTGGACTTTTTTTTCTGTCAGAGTTCTCATAATTTGTTGAAATTAATTAAAAATCAGCCATGTTCACAGGGAACCTGTAATCCTATTACTGACCTTGCCCCATACTCTGATCTTCATCTTCTGCAGTTTAAAAGTTAAAACAATGCCTGGCCAATTTTTAATTAATTTAAGAAATTTTCGCTTGAACTCAATGATGAAGTCAGGCATGCTCAATAAGAACCAACTGTCAGTGTTCTAAAACCCAGACTCACAGCTGCTAGGCTTGCCTAATCGGGGCCACACCCACGCCAGACCTTTATTTCACTTTAGACAGTCATGGCTTCCCCCAAAGAATCCTGGGAAGTGTAGTTTGTGAAGGGTGCTGAAAGGAGACTCTTATTCCCCTGACAGAGCTCCGGTGGCCAGAGTGGTTTAATAGTCAGCGGCTCTGACTGAAGCTCTGTGAGGGGAATGGAACAGGGCATTTCCTAGCAACTCTCAGCACCCTTCACTAACTACACTTCCCAGGATTCTTTGAGAGAAGCCATGCCTGTCTAAAGTGGAATAAAGGTCTGGTGTGAATGTGGCCAGGGTCAGCTTTGGTTTAAATTTGGGTGGGAGGCTACATGTGCCTGCTGTAGAATAAAAAGGTAATGGAAACACAAAAAAATGATACTGTGCACACTGTTTTTCTTTTGGAAAGGAAAAGGGCTTCCCTCTGCCTAGTGCCCATCCATCCAACCTGCTTCCCTTCCTCCCCTTCCCATTTCTGCCCTCCTCCTCCCCTCTCTGCTCCTCCCCCAGGTCAGTTTCACCTATCCGAAACACGAGTGCACAGGGGTAAACCCAACTGAACTGCAAAAGCATGCAAATGATCAAAGCTGCCCTCCCCAATCCTCCCTCTTTCCCCTCCCCCTTCCAATCCCCTACTTCCTCTCCCCCATGGTCAGTTTTGCCTATTTTAAGCATGATTACCGAGAGTAAATCCCATTGAACTCAATATGCATGCAAATGATCAGACCTGCCCTCCCCTTCTCCGCCCTCCCATCACCTCCCTTTTGCCCCTCTCCCTTCTTTTGTCCTCCCCTTCCAATCCTCTCCTTCCCCTCCTCTTCCTTCTGCTTCCCTCTCCCACCCTTCCTCCATCCTTCTCCTCTTCCCTCCCCCTCCTTCACCCCTAAGGTCCATTTTACCTATACTAGCCATGATTGCACAGGAGTAAATTCCACTGAACTCAGTAAGCATGCTAACGATCAGACCTGACTTTCCCCTCCTTTCCCTTCCTCCTCCCTTCCTCCTCTCCCATCTTCCTTTTTCCTCCTCCCCTGTCCACTCCAGGCTTCCCTCCCCATGGTCAGTTTTACCTATTCTAAGCATGATTGCACTGGTGTAAATCCCACTGAACTCATGAAAGATGCAAATGATCAAACCTGCCTCCCCTCCCCCTCCTGTCTACTCCCCTTACCCTCCCCATCCCCTGTGGTCAGTTTCACCTATCCTAAGCATAATTGCAGGGTTGTAAATCCCACTGAACTCAGTAAGCATGCAAATGATCAATTCATTCTCAGCGCACTTGCACAGGATCCCATTTCTTATTTCCCAGATTAAAAAGCAGACAAATTCACTAATAGGCAAAAAAAACCCTTGCAGTTTAATAATGTACCTATAGCCAACATATATTTCTATCAAACTTTAAAAAGCAGGGAAATTGGTAGGTAAAGTGAATGCACCAGGGTAGCAGGAGACCTGAATTCCTCTCTCAGATATTGTACTGCCCCCACAAATTTGTCAGAGTGCAAACACCATTTTGGTTGGTCTTTCACAGTCCAATCCACTTTCTGTGTAGCTTGGAAGAATTGGGTTACATGTGCCTCTGAGCATATGGTGAGTGGTGGCAACATCTGCAATCAGCCAAAATAACAGAAACAAGACATGTGCTGTGCTGATCTTGTTTTAGCAGGGAAGAAGCAACAATATTAAAACAGTTGATATAATTCAGATAAGTCAATATGTTTGATTTGATTTGCAATTTTAGTGAAGTTTCCTATAGTAAATCATTTTCTTTTGTTTCTATTTCTGTGAATACGTGAAGTACAGCAACACTTTGCAATACTAAAACAACCTCCAAAACCAATTGTGGAATAATGACACTGACTATTCTGCAGAATAGTTTCCAATGGACATGAGGAGCGTTTCAGTTTGCACAAGATAAAACAGTGGGAGGTGATATGTATTCTAGCAAAATTCTAGGTGTGTTCTATGTTTTTAATTAACCATGCCCACCTTTCCTTAAGTGGAATAGTTTAAGCATAGCAGGCTGAAAACATGCATCGTGGGCAGGCCAAGTTTGTTTTTTCCAATAGTTGGAGTCATTGCTTAAGCAGCAACATATTGTAATCAGTCCGAGTTTACATCAAACTGCAGTTTCAGATTCAACTGTTAATGCGCCCAAAATAGAAGTACAGTATAACCTCCAGTTTGAAACAGAAAAGACTGTCTTCACCTTCATATGACATTAACCAATAAAAAGGCTTTGAAATTAATAAAAATAAATTTGACATATATTTCTAGGATGAATAATGAGAGAAATATAATTTTCCAGGTTAGATTCTCTGTAGACAATGTAGTAACAGAAAAGAAGTGAAGTTAGAAGAACACCAACAAACATACAAAAATGTAATTCTCCATCTTTGCCACCACTTACCATATGCTCAGAGGTACATGTTACCCAATTCTTCCAAGCTACACAGGAAGTGGATTGGACTGTGAAAGACCAACCCAAATTGCGTTTGCATTTTGACAAATGTGTAGGGCAGTACAGTATCTCAGAGAGGAGGTCAGGTCTCCTGCTCCCCTGGTGCATTCACTGTAGCTGCCCAGTTCCCTTGCTTTGTAAAGTTTGATAGAAATATGTGTTGGCTATAGGTATGTTCTTAACCACAAGGTTTTTTGCCTATTAATGAATAAAAGTAAGGTTGCCGTTTTTATCTGTTACCTTTGCCATTTAACTGTTTATAGTCCAATTGGTTCAATCTTGGGTGTTATCAGGATGCCAAAAGTGGTTATTGTTTATATGTATTTATTTATTTTGTGTTGTCTTTGAAAACTCAAACACATAGCAAAACCCCTGCAAATTGGGCTTTGGCACTAAGAAACGCAAGGACTAAACAGACCTTTCTCATTAAGTGTTTTCCTCCTGTGAGTCCCAAACTTGCATCCATCTCTGTCAGTGCCTTTCTCATACAGGCTTTTTCCATGGCCTCTAACAGGGTTCAGGAATTCAGACCTCTCTCTTCTACTTTTTGTGACACAATAGTTTCATTTCAGGATTCTGGATCTTACTCTCTGGCTCAAACTGTTACCTTTTCCCCTCTTCAGGGTTTCCTCCCGTCTCTGCCCTGTGCGTCAGCTGACAGTTCAAGGAACTGTGGCCTCAAGGTAGCAAAGTTGTGCTACATGGCCGGAAGCATATATTAATGTCATATTAATTTCAATGTTGGCTTTAGATCTCTTTTGCAAGACATGTTTTAATAGTTTTGTTTTGAGTTCCCTGTATCTGCAACTTTATCACCAAGCTTTTTAGGGACATGGATGTATTTAGATTTTTGCACAAATGCCATGGGTGCCACCACTCTGCTCACCTCTCTTATCCCTCCCCCAGATCAGCCCCCTCACTGAGAGAGACAGAAAGAAAGCATGCATGTTCACACTTCACTTTGTCAAGGGATCTGGGTAATACTAGGGTCCAGTAGGATTAATCTGACTGGAGAATGTACAGAATTCAGTTGATATATGCACATTGGAAATTATGTATACTGACCAGAAAATGTGCATAATCCCCTCTTAATGGATGGATTATGTGCACATTTTCCATGGGGCCTGATAAATGTGCACAATGGTCAGTTGTTATGCACATTAACCGCTCAACTTACATTCCCCAATATACACTGTTAACAACTTTTTCAGAGTTATGTAGTGTTGTCTTGTTAACAGGACTATTGCAGAAGCACTGAATCTTAGAATTTTCTGTTAAAAATTCAGCATATTGAGAATCTCAAGTTATTTTGCAATTTCCCCCACCCCAGGACATACACACACAAACATTTCTTTAGACTGGAGAAAGCCTCAGAAACATGAGTAAACTGAAATCTCAGAAGCCAAACTATGTCCTCAGTGGGTTGTGTTTTGTTTTTATATCACACAATTCCTTTTGCTGTTCTACTGGTTCCTTCTGCATATTACTATAGTTGATAAACTTATTTCCAGCATTTTTGTTTATTTATTTTACATTTTGTCATTCTGTTCTAAGCTTGTCTGTCTGGTATGTCATACTTTGTACCAATATGGCACCATGCCAATTTAAATTTAAAATACTGTTTAATTGAATTGAATTTTTTGTCAGCCTTTTTTGTTTTAACATTAGATACACAGTTTTGTGCATTGAATTAGATACATAAAGATATATGATTATTATGTGCATATCTTTCACACATGGAAAGAGAATAATAAAGTATAGAAAACTGGACTTGAGAGGATGTGCATATGGACAAAAATACAGCATATTAAATAAAAATGAGTAAAATTTCTATGTAGAAATTGCCTAGGCCAAACATGTAAACCATAACCGTGGGCAATACCTGTTTTATAGGCTGGCCACATTCTGAAACAAATTCTACTTCACTAAATTTTAAAGAGTTGTTTGGAACACTATTTTCTGCTTACAGTTATCTGACTAACCAACAAAATGTGAGTCCTTCACTTCCTAGTATACTGCATTTTGTGCTCTTATTTTGTTTGGATCGACTGAATTTGGAAATGTTTCATCTGGATATTATCTGCTCAGATCCACAATCTTATGACCCAGAAAGGTGACTTTGTAAAGAAAGGATATGTTTTCCTGTTGTTTAGCTCTGTCAGAAGCTTGTGTTCTTTCAGTTAAAATAAAATAGGCTCTTAGGACATACACAGCTATCTTCCCGCCCGCTCCATTCATGAGCTTTCTCTGAGCTCATGAAACAGGAAACCTTGAAAAAGTAGAAGTGTAGCTGTAATTGGGATTATTCTATTTTTAGCAAGCTGTCTGCTGCCCTGTCCATGTCCTAGCAGAGGTGTTACATAACTCTGACTTAACTCTCTGTATCTGCTGTTGCATCAGCTTCCCCTTTCCTTTGAACTTTGTTTTTAAAACAAAACACTGCATGCCTCTAACTCATAGGAATATCAAGCAGTGAGTTTACAATAGCCCTTCTGTGCATTGGGAAGTTCTGAACAGGCATTAACCAAACTATCATTTTTAAAAAAACAGGTCACTGTCTAGTACGTAATACCTTCTGGTATGTTACATATTAACCAATTGCGGTTAATTCTAGAATTGTCTCCTGCGTGACAACTCTAGGTTAAAAGTGTAACAGACAAGG
This sequence comes from Rhineura floridana, assembly GCF_030035675.1. NCBI lineage: Eukaryota > Metazoa > Chordata > Lepidosauria > Squamata > Rhineuridae > Rhineura > Rhineura floridana. The sequence continues at coordinate 63,009,333 of NC_084485.1, forward strand.
AAATGATCAAGGTAGTTCTTTGATATTCTTTGTAAGAATTAACATATTACCTCTACAGTTAATCTATGGATCTGGATGTTTGTGCTTCAAGGTAGGGCCTTTGTAGCCTGGTCATTTTCCAGATTCCAAGAGTGGTGGGGAGATAAGCACAGGATGTGCTCTTTAACCTGCTCTGGATTAACCAGGAGAAAGGGAAAGCAAGGTATGTTGGGAAGGGATTCTGAACAACATAGGAAAATTTAGAAAGGGTGCATGGTGGAGGCCATGTCCTCAAGGCGTCGTAATATCTAGGTCAAGCCCTTATTAGGCTGGGTAAATTTACTGGGGTTTTTTTCTTGCATACTTTGTGGCAGATTAGTTCACAGTCCTAGGCTTGTTGTATATGTACAAAGCTGATATGAGAGGAGTGGAGAGCTAAGAAGTAGGTAGACACAGGTCCAACTTTTTGCAAAGAATGATAAGCTAGAAGTGGAAAGTTCCTTTTTATGTATGTATAGCTTTCGAGCATCCTTGTGAGGCATGTTGCTTTACTTTTTTAAAAAAAAAAACAACCCACCCCTACATATTTTGTTTTATTACAATTATGTAACAGTATAACCAGCATAAATATATGGTACACTTTATAAGATTTCTTAGTCAAGCAAGTTCAGTAACAAGGTACCCCAGGATAATATATATAAGAACATTAAAGATATAAGGACATTATGTTCTATTTTCCTAACTACATTCACCAATAGATAAAGTAAAAGAGCCACTGAGGTGCAAAAACCGTAAAGAAAGAGATAAGGGGTCAATAAGCCCCCTCCCCACAGGGCTGTGGGGTCGGAGTCATGTAGTTGGAGTTGGAGTCGGAAACAATTTTGGGTAGAGGTGGAGTCAGAGTCGGTAGAAATGTACTGACTCCGGCTTCAAAATAATATTAATATTTTACTTTTTTAAATAATTATTTATATCCTGCCTTTCAGCCAAAGGCCCTCAAGGCCGCTTACAAAAAAAATAAACACAAATATAAAAATACATCAATGAAAGCAATACAATTTACAAAAATTAAACTAAATAACAAATAACATTATTAAGAAAAAAAATGTCCAGGAAAGAAACTCAGAATTGAAGACCTTGTCTTAAAAAGACATCCATCCTTTTTCCTGCAATGTTTTGCATCTTAATATTAATAAATTAATATTTGCCATTTATGAAGGAGTCGGAGTCAGACAGTAGAAAAATAGAGGAGTCGGAGTCGAAGGTTTGACATGCCGACTCCACAGCCCTGCCTCCCCCAGTGCTCAAATTCCTCCTAAGACAATGAATGACTGGATTGCATCTTGTACTTCATCATTCCAATTATGAATGAATTTCTGTATGAAGTAAGTCACCCTGGACTCCTGCTGGCAGGAAGGGCAGGATATAAATCAGATAATAAATGAATAAATAAAATATGAATGAATTGTATTGTTGTATTCCCTTTTTTTTTTAAGTTGGTAACGTTGACCATGTAGGCCAAGTTCAAAGTTCTAGTCTTGGTGTACAAAGCCTTATATAGCTCAAGACCAGGATACCTGAAAGACCGTTTTATTCCTTACATACCCAGTTGATCACTGCGCTCTGCAGGTGAGGGCCTCCTGCAGAGACCATCTTATCAGGAGGTTCGTTCTGTACAATATAGGAAATGGACCTTTGGTGTGGCAGCACCTACCCTGTGGAATTCCCTCCCTTTGAATATTAGGCAGGCGCCATCTCTGCTATCTTTTTGGCGCCTTTTGAAGACTTTTCTTTTTCAACAAGCCTTTTAAGTTGAGAGCTATCCCAGTCTGTGGCTGTGTTAGAATTGCTTAATAAGTTTTTAAATTATGTTTTTAACCTTTTAAAAAAAAGTTTTTAAAATGTTTTTAATACTGTTTTGTCTTAATGTATTTTAAGATTTGTTTTTATGATGTTTTAAAGTGTTTTAGTGCCTTGTTTGCCGCCCTGGGTTCCTGCTGGGAGGAAGGGCGGGATGCAAATTAAATCAATAAATAATAATAGGCCAAGTGCCTGATTCCTAGTAACCAGTCCCCAATAGAGGATGGGATAATGTAAGTGATAGATATCTGGGCTGTGGTCCGCAAACAAGTGATCAGTTCCCTGTCATCAGGGGATACAACCTCTTTTATATAACCAAAGCTAATTATGAAATAGTATTTAGGTAATTCATACCTGTTATTATTTTGATTTTATTTATGATCTGGACACTAATTTTAGGGCATGCCCAGAATATATGAGACATATTGGCACTGTTCATGTCACCTCTAGCATCTATCTGTCAGGTTCGTAAATATTTGGCTTAATGTTCCTGGTGTTAGGTACCATCTAAAAATCAGTTTGCAAACTTTAAAAAAAAGATTCATACAAGCCATATACTGTGGAATATGTTTTGCATTCCCTTTTTTCTCTTGTAAGAATTACAGCTAGTTACTAAGTAAGGTAATAATTTGCTCAGTAGTTTTCAAAGGAGACCATCTTTGTTAAAAGTTGTAAAATATGACAAGAGTTGATGAGGGTTGAAATTTGCAGTTTCATTACAATACACTACTGTTTTGAAGCAACTGGCAGACTACCCCAAAACTGACAGTTTTCTAACAAAGAGGTTGCACTCCCATACATCCAGAAGGTGTTTTAATTTTTTCATTCTATGGAAAAAATACTTAATATTCTCAAGCATCTTTGTCCTCGCAGTAATTTAACCCCATGTAGAAATGGGTGAATCTGTCAATTCTGGTTTCTCTCAGTTTCTCATTGTATTACTATTACTATTATTATCATCTTATGTTACGTTCTCCACATTTCCATGTCAGGTTGAGGATTTTGTTTAGTCCTCATGAATTCACCAGAATTTTAGTGAGAATTTCTACTAATATACACATTTTTGTATGCAATTTTATTTAACGTACACATTTTTGCAAAGCAATTTTCCCTAATATAATGCATTTTGGTATGTTATTTTTACTAATATATGCATTTTTATGCACATTGTACTCTAGTATATGCATTTTGGACACACTACTTGGTTGGAGAACTGCACTGCAAAATTTGGAGAACTAAGAATTTTGAATGATGCTGTGTTTTGATTTGCATGTTGTGTTGAAAAGTGCAAATTAAGTTGGTGCACTTTCAAATTCAAACTGAGTCTAATTTCTACCCCAACTCTTCCTGTCAAATCACCTCCTTTAATTTTGTTGAATCCTACAGTATGATTGATTGAAGGTTCATTTCCCAATGAGCTTGTATATTTTGCAGTCCAACTGCAATGAAAGTTTGCATGTGAGAGAATTTGGGGGGTGGGGAGGCTTTTACTTGAAGCAAACAATTACCAAAACAAAAAATAAACAGAATTCTAACATACTAAAAAATGGATTTCAAAACATAATTTCTCCTGTAGGTTTCAGAAATGCGTTAGAAAGATATGGTAAAAAATATGCAACCAATTCTCTTGTCTCCTTCCCCAAACTCTGGATTACTCCCTCTATCTATCTGTTCATGGAGCTGGTATGAGGAGTCATAGGCTGCCCACACAAGGGTGAAGTGCCCTACTTCATATTGAAGTTCATTTTCTGAGTTACTGTTTCTTGCACACCTGATTGTGTGCTAAGGTCACATTCCTTTGCATTTTTATTTGGGACACTGAACACATTGGGACTTGTATCTGAGTAAACCTATATAAGAATTTCATCTTGGATTTCATCTTACCAAATTGGGCACAACTGTTACTTAAGAAGAGGTTATATACATCCTTTGGATTTATGAAATTACTCTACATAACACTTCTCCCAAGCTTCCCTGAGAACATGCCTAATGGCATGTGTTTATGGCTTGATCCCATTTTCTTTTGTATTTCTTCCATGACTCATGAAGCACAGAGTGCCAAGCACAGAGAATGGCTATTTCTGGCTGCCAGTGCAATCCCTGCAACTTCCAGCTATGTTGTCAAGTGTACCTCCATTATACAAGATACCCCTGTGCTCTCTGTTCTTAGCAGCTAATCATAGAAATAATTCTCTTCAGCGTTACTGACTTCTCAGCTTCAGAAGTTCACTAGCTCTTCTGCTAACGGAAGCTATCGGCTTAATGTCACTTACCCCACCTGCAGAGCGAGTAGTGATACTAGATGTCATATCACCTCCCAAGTAGCTCCCATTACTGATGCTGTCACACCCATCATACTAAGGGGTTTAGAGATGGTATATATTTTATGTTTAAAATGAAATGAAGAGCAGTAGCATCCTGTGGTGCCACAGGACACTGTTAAAACCCTCAATTAATTCCTTGTGTGTCATTGCATAATTGTCTTTTTAAAACAGAGGCTTAAGGTGCTGCATTGTTTCAGCAATGCTAGGACTTCATGTTCCCTATATTAATGCCTGCTGTTTAGTTCCACTCTTCAGTTTTATTGCCGTTTGTTCCTGTGTGTATAGTTATTTGTACTTGCTAAAATAAATGTGCAAGCATTTTTGCAGCAATCCAATATGCATGCTTTATAAAACTCAGTGTCAACATGCTGAAAATGAACTCAGTACTGCCAGATAACTCACACATATTTTTCTTGAATAATAAGGATCAAGCTTTACAAAATGTGAAAGATAGATTCAGGTACTTCGGAATTTGCATCTCATTAAGACAGCATTTGACTGGCTGTCTTAAGGAGTCCCTGTTAGGGGTATGGACTAAAGGAAAGATTTGGTGTGGAGCTTCCTTCAGTGCTCTGACTGCTTTGGAAGACAGCTGCTTTGTCCAGCCTGAAGCAGAACCTGGAAAATCCAGAGCTTTGTGTTTCCCCATTTAATATCATGAAGAAATGGCTGGTGGGTGGGGAAGAAGCCTTCTCACTAAGGAACCTCAGGGCAACAGGGATTCTTGGGGGTTGGGCTTACCGTTCCATTAGTTGTCTTTGAGGCTTTACACTTTTCTGCCCTGGACAAACCAATGAAGATACCAGTTTTTCCATTGGCTTGCACCTTCCCAAAATGGTTGAGGGAGGACAGAAGCCCATCCCAGCCCTGAAAGTCTGCAATGACTGGATCCTTGGGGATAGGTGGGCTTTGGTCCCTTACCAGCTACTTTATGTGGCACAGATTTTATCTCTTCCCTGTTGGCAGCTGCCCTGATATGTGCTTTCAGAGTACTGCCTGCTAGTATTGTCAGTATGACTATTCTGAATTAATGTATATTGGGGCAGCTGTCAAAGCCCTGATGCCTCCTCCGAAGTTGTCCCAGAGGTGTGTGAGTGTGCACGTGGTTAAGATATACATCAGGCCAGCATATTTCACTTCAGACTGCTTCGTAGAAGATGAGGTCCCAGTATCTCTAAAGCATCCCATTTCAGTATTCAGACTTCATCCAAGCAGATGTACACACTCTGATCACTATTTGGTGTGTGTGTGTGGGGGGGGGGGAAATACATAGAACAATCAGCAAGAGCTTTTCCTCTTCGATAAAATTATTATTTGTACAGTTGCTTTGTAAAGAATGGGTTTGACAAGATCCAGCTGCAAGGGGTTTACTTTCTAAAAATGAACACAAGCGGAAGTTCAAAGGAAGAGAAGGGAAATGGAGGCAGAGGTAGAGGAATAAAATATGATTATTTAAGGTACAAGTACTTTGGCTTTGTTACATGTTTTCTTAGCCGAGTATCAGTGCAATTTAATGGACAATTATATATTTACATGCACTTTGAACTGAATCACATAATGGCCACATCCACACCATACATTTAAAGCACATGGCTTCCCCCAAAGAATCATGGGAATTGTACTGTTTTAAGGGTGTGGGAACCAAAGTTGTGTGAAGGGTAAACTACAGTTCTCAGGATTATATGGGGAAAGCATTGTGCTTTAAATATGTAGTGTGGGTGTGACCAAGGGAGGAATGTCCATTTTACTCCTGACAGAGATTAAAAATCCATATGGATGACCACATCAAAACAAATTCTTGAATATATATATTCACTAATAGGCAAAAATATCCCTTGCGGTGTAAGAACGTACCTATAGCCAACAGATATTTCTATCAAACTTTAAAAAGCGTGGAAATTGGACAGCTATAGTGAATGCACCAGGAGAGCAGGAGACCTGACTTCCTCTCTGAGATATTGTGCTGCTCTACAAATTTGTAAAAATACAAACACAATTTGGCTTGGTTTTTCACAGTCCAATCCACTTGCTGTGTAGCTTGGAAGAATTTGGCAACATGTGCCTCTGACCATATGGTGAGTGGTGGCAACACCTGCTGTCTCCAAAGGTGGAGAATTACATTTTTGTATGTATGTTGGTGTTCTTCTTACTTTACTTCTTTTCTGTGTTTTCTACAGAGAATCTAACCTGGAAAATTATATTTCTCTCATTATTCATCTTAGAAATCTGTGTCAAATGTATTTTTATTAAGTTCAAAGCCTTTTTATTGATCAGTGTCATATGATGGTGAACACAGTCTTGTGTTTCAAACTGAAGATTATGTTCTCTTTCTATATTGGGTGCATTAACAGTTGGATCTGAAACTGCAGTTTGATCTAAAATCAGACTGATTACAATAAGTTGCTACTTAAATAATGAATCTAGCTGTTGAAAAAACAAACTTGGCTTGCTCAAGATGCATGTTTTCAGCCTGCTATGCTTAGACCACTCCACTTAAGGAAAGGTGGGCATGGCCAATTAAAAACATAGAACACACCTAGAATTTTGTTAGAATATATTTCACCTCCCACTGTTTTATCTTGTGCAAACTGAGACACTCCTCACGTCCATTGGAAACTATTCTGCAGAATAGTCAGTGCCATTATTCCACAATTTTTTTGGAGGTTATTTTAGTGTTTTAGTATTTTAGTATTCACAGAAACAGAAGTGAAAGAAGATGATTTACTATAGGAAACTTCACTAAAATTGCAAAGGAAATCAAACATACTGACTATCTGAACTATATCAACTGTTTTAATATTGTTGCTTCCTCCCTGCTGAAACAAGATCAGCACAGCACATCTTCTTTCTATTATTTCAGCTGATTGCAGGTGTTGCCACCACTCACCATATGCTCAGGGGCACAGCTTACCAAAGTCTTCCAAGCGACATCGGGAGTGGATTGGACTGTGAAAGACCAACCCAAATTGTGTTTGCATTTTGACAAATTTGTGGGGGCAGTACAATATCTCAGAGAAGAGGTCAGGTCTCCTGCTCCCCTGGTTCATTCATTATACATGCCCAATTTCCCTGCTTTTTCAAGTTTGATAGAAATATCTGTTGGCTATAGGTAAACTGCAAGGTTTTTTTTGCCTATTACTGAATTTCCCTGCTTTTTGATCTGGGAGGTAAGAAATGGGATCCTGTGCAAGTTTGCTGAGAATGTATTGATCATTTGTGTGCCTATTGTATTCAATGGGATTTACTCCCCTTCAATCATGCTTTGGATAGGTGAAACTGACCAAAGGGGATCGGGAAGGGAGGAGGAGGGAGGGAAGAGGAGGAGTGGAGGAGGAGGGAAGGTTTGATCATTTGCATGCTTATTGAGTTTAGTGGGATTTACTCCCATGCAATCATGCTTAGGATAGGTGAAACTGACCTGGAGGAGGGAAGGGAGGGGGGGAGGAGGGGAGGGGAGCTGGAGGGTGCGAGCAGATTGGGTGGGTGGATACTGGGTAGAGGGAAGGCCCCTTTCCTTTCCAAAAGGAAAACACTGTGAACAGTATCATTGTTTTTCAGTGTTTCCACTACCTTTTTACTTGTAGTCTCCCACCAAAATTTAAACCAAAGCTGTCCCTGGCCAGACCCACACCAGACCTTTATTCCACTTTAGACAGCCCTGGGTTCCCTCAAAGAATCCTAGGAAGTGTAGTTAGTGAAGGGCACTGAGAGTTGCTATGAAATGCCCTGTTCCCCTCACAGAGCTTCAGTCAGAGCCACTGACTATTAAACCACTCTGGCCACCGGAGCTCTGTCACGGGAATAAGAGTCTCTTTTCAGCACCCTTCACAAACTACATTTCCCAGGATTCTTTGGGGGAAGCCATGACTGTCTAAAGTGAAATCAAGGTCTGGTGTGGGTGTGGCTCCCTGATTAGCCAAGCCTAGCAGTTGTGAGTCTGGGTTTTAGAACACTGACAGTTCTTACTGACCATGCCCAGGCTTACCATTGACTTCAGTGCTAAATTTCTTCAATTACAGTAGGGCCCCACTCATACGGCAGGCTAGGTTCCAGACCCCTACTGAAAAGCGAAAACCGCCGAAAAGCGGATCCGCTATAGCGCGGGGGTCTGGAACCTAACCCGCTGATTGCACCGGAGGAGGAGAAGATCAGCTAGAGCATGCTACAGCTGATCTTCCCCTCCTCCGGTGGGATCAGCTGGAGCATGGGAGTCTGATCGCCCCCGAGGAGAAGATCAGCTGGAGCACTCTACAGCTGATCTTTCCCTCCTCCAGCGAAATCAACTGGAGCATGGGGAGCTCCAGCCCCCGCTCCAGCTGATCACCCTGCTGGCACTGTATTAGCGGAATGCCAAAAAGTGGAGCACCGAGAAGCGGGGCCCTACTGTAATTAAAAATCGGCCAGGCATTGTTTTAACTTTTGAACTGCACAAGATGAAGGTCAGAGTATGGGGCAAGGTCAGTAATAGGATTACAGGTACTCTGTGAATATGGCTGATTTTTAATTTCAACATATTATGAGAACACTGACAGAAAAAAGTCCAACAGGGGTCTGGTGTTTTTTTCTCTCTTTTTACATTTTGAACTCTTGATTCTCTCTTAACTGTTTAGTGTATTGCCGAGGATTGTTAAGCAAACATTTCTGAGTTCAGGACTATATGGTTTGTAAGGTTTGGTTTTGAAATGAGCTTATGGGAAGTATCAGAATGGCATGGGGAGGTATTTTCAATTTAACATTGCAGAATGCAAAAAATCCATGCTGACTCTAGTATATAGCCAGTCTCACGGCTGGATTATATATATATATATATATATATATATATATATATATATATAATGCTTTGTAGCCCTGAAAGATCTGTTCAAATGGCTTCTATTTTATTAAAATAGAATGTAAAAATGTCCCTCTTTTATGTCCCACCACCAAGAGATTTGCTTGGTGGGAGTGCGAGACATGACCTTTTTTGTGGCAGCATCCTGATTGTGGAACTCCTTCCTAAAAGAGGCAAGGCTATTCCTAGCACTGGTGGTGTTTAGATGGGTAGTGAAGCATCAGTAGCACATGTGATTGGGCAGAGCCATCCTCCTAGCCCTGCCGTCACTGTTGTTTACGTGGATAGGGCTGCAGCGAAGTCACGGCCAGATTGGTGGTGTCATTCCTGCCAGTGCAAGTGCACAGCTCTGCCGCAGCCCCACTCCAGCCCCATTCTGATAAGTAGCAGCAACACTGGTATCAGTAGGGCAATTCCACCCCACCACTTGCACTGCTGTTGTGAAATATTCTTATTCTGCAGTGTTTTTAATGGTTCTTAATATATGATTGAAAGTTTTTAACTGCTCCTTTTTATTTTCTGGTTTTAGTTTTAATGTTTGTTCCTTGATGGTGTTTGGTTTGGTTCTTGTGTATAAAATGCTCTGAGGGCCCTTGTTAGGGCTGAAAAGCAGTATACAAGTGTTTTTGTAAAATAAAAATAATAACATCAGCAAAATCCATTTTAAAGCTTGGAAAAATCAAGATAGAAGTGCAATGGTTTAGACAAGGAAGCTCGTAACTGGCTTCTGAAAAGTAGCAAGTATACTCTTGGCAGGCCTTCTTGAGTAAGGAGTTCTACAAGGACGAGACCACTACTAATTAGAACTAGTGCTCTAATAAATCTACTGATTAGAGCTAGTGCTCCATTAAATGGAAAATGGAAATGGACTGCCTTCAAGTCGATTCCGACTTATAGCGACCCTATGAATAGGGTTTTCATGGGAAGTGGTGTGTAGAGGGGGTTTACTGTTGCTGAGAGGCAGTGACTGGCCTAAGGTCACCCAGTGAGCTTCATGGCTGTGTGGGGATTCAAACTATGATGAAACCCTTCTATGATGAGCTTCCGCCGGGCCTTGAAGACCTGGCTCTTCAGGCAGGCTTTTGGGGTGGGTTAGGTTTTTACTGTTATGGTTTTAAATTTTAACGTTTTAATGTATTGTTTTTTATCTTGTACGTCGCCCAGAGTGGCTGGACAACCAGCCAGATGGGCGACTAATAAATTTAATAAATAAATAATAAATAAATAAATAAACCCTGGTCTCCCAGGTCATAGTCCAACACCTTAACCACTACACCACACTGGCTCTCTGCTCCATTAAATAATCATAATTTGCATCTGTGTTAGAATTGCTTTTAATATGTTTTCTTTAATAATATGTTTTTAACCCTTTTTTAAAAAGATGTTTTTAAAGCTTTATTTTTCTAAAAAAGATGTTTTTAATGTTTTGTTTTAATGTATTTTAAGGTCTTTTTATGATGTTTTAAAGTGTTTTTAGCATTTCTGTTTGCCGCCCTGGGCTCCTGCTGGGAGGAAGGGTGGGATATAAATCAAATAATAAATCAAATAATAAATAGTTTAAAATATTGTTACTTTGGCCTTGCCCAGGGTGGCTTACATAAGAGTTTAAAATGATGAATGCAAAAAAAAAATCCATCAGACAATCCATCAGACATATTCCTTCCATTCCAGTAAAATAAATTTGGTAAAATGGCACCAGTATTTCCCAGCTGAAAAGCCTGGAAAATCTCGATCATAGCTTTCTGTTAGGAAGCCAAAGTGGACCTCCATTGGTAGAGAGTTCCATAACACTGGTGCTGCTGTAGAAAATGCTGTCTTTCACGTGTATCACGACTCACCAGTCTTGAAAATGGAATGGTGTGCAAAAGGGCCCCTTAAGATGATTTCTGTATCTGGGTTATCTCATCTAGGAAAAGCTGGTCCCTGATAACACCCTGCATTGAGCAGGAGGTTGGACACAATGGCCTTATTGGGCCCTGCTACCTCTACCATTCTATGATACCCTGGTCCCAGACTGCAGCTTTAAAAGTCAAAATTAGCACTTTGCATTGGGCCCAGAAACCAACTGGGAGTGAATTCCGGTGGTATAAAATTGGAGTTAGATGCTGCCTCAACAGCATTCTGGACCAGATGAAATTTCCAAATACATGGTTCAGATCCTAGAAAACAATTATGGACTGATTGGATGCAGAGTGATCTGTGGATTTGCACACATCAGATACTTCCCTAGAGATTACTGTGCTTCCTTGCTATGGATTGTTTTTAAAAATTGGACAATCTCATCTGTAACAGTGTTTGTGTGTTACTGTTAACTGGAATATGTCCTAAAAGCTTTTTCAAACTAAGAGTATTGTAGATTAAAGTTATTTTGTAACTGCTCATTATTTCTTATCTATAAAAGGTTCTTCCAGCCTCTACCTCCTGGCGCCTTCCATTTAATATGCAGTCATTTCCCAGGCCAAAATGTTACAGCGTCATACATGGAGATTGGGGTCAAGAGGTTATGAATAAATCAACAAATGCACCTCTCGGTTACTGCAGTGAAGAAATTTGTTTGGCGCTGCACACACTCTTAGTGGTGTTTGATTTTGGACTTTAAGTTAAACATGGGCCTTTGCCTGATCTTAACCATTGTCATTTCCTGTAGCTACAAGGAACTTGTGGTGGAGGCTATGTAAATTGTAGCTTGAGCTAAGGCTTTCTTAAAATAGGACCTCTGTAGTATTTCACTGTAATCTCTACAGCCATTAGGCCATCCGTTCTTGTGGTGGGAGAATTGGCATGCATGTGAGGTTTGGTCCTATGTATTCAACTGTTGGATCTTGGTGACATAACTTCCTTCGTTTTCTGACTTGCTACTTGGTGAGTTAGCTGTATAGGAACCGGATCTACTCTGTAGCCAATGAAGAAGAAGGGTGTCCCATTTCAAAGTGGATCATGCAGCAAAGAGTATGTGTTGCTAGCATGTGGTTTCCTTGTCATGGTCAGTAATTCTGCTGGTAATAGTGAGTTTGATTTTATATAGAGTCAAAACATAATGCATTTATTCTTCCTTTCCTCATACTTGAATAGGTATCAATGCATCTTCCTACTGTGTGTCCAGTATCCCTTTCAAAGCTACCTACTGTTGTGGCTGTAAGACTGTAGTAATTTCAGTACCTGTCTGGTAGTGGTGAAGACAACATATTTTAACGTTTTGAGGAATACAACTTTCATTCTTATTTTTCAGTATCCCAATTTTATGCACTCAGCAGGAACCTGACCACTCTTCCATCGCCACCTTGAAAGCGAGGATGCATCCATGCCTTCTTTTTAAAACAGCAGTAGTTTATTTTCCTCATTTAAATCCAGCAGTAAAGTACTTCCGTAAGGCATTAGATTACTGCTGTTTCTCTTGGCTTTGCCCCCCATGCTGGGAAGAAAAGTAGACCTTATTCTCTTAAGGGTGTGTGGAGCAGACTGCCTTTTAAAATGCCTCCTTACCCAACTTTTTCTGCTCAGTAGGACAAAAGCAGCTATACAGTACTCTACAACTGTCTCCATTGTCTATATTTTGAGGCTTCTCAAAGGAAACAGTAATAAACTATTTCTGGATCTTTAAGCAGTAATTTAATACCAAACTACTGCCGGTCAAGTGTGAATCTTACAGTCATAGGGGCACTTCCAGTTGTAGTTCTAAACTGATGTATATTTCCAGTGTGAACATGCCTGCCCTTGGATGCTGGAAATAATCCTCGTGAGTGATGGGCAATGCACGTCTGCTTAAACTTCTCTTTGTAAATATTGTTCAACAGTACTGTTGCTGGCATTCTCCCATATTACAGCTCAAGGAAACACTGTAGTGCCTGTTACCCTATAATTTCTACATTACAGGTTGCATTCTAGTTAAAAATAAAGAAATATGTGGGCACGGTTCAATTTTGGGAACAGTTTGTGCTCATAAGACATGTGAAGGCACAGCAGGCAGGTTTTATTGAAGCATCCTCTGACGTTCTGTAGTGCTCCTCAAATGGTGGGTCCAGGAAGCTCTTGCAGCTTTGATTCTTGGGGAAAGCAGCTATCTGTGGATTTAAGCCTCATATGGTTCCATGGTAGTTTTACAGTTATAGAATACAAACCCTGTTGCCATCTTTTGCAGTGGTCTTTCCAAGCAAAGAAAGCTAAGCCGCCCTGGGCTCCTGCTGGAAGGAAGGGCGGGGTATAAATAAAATAAATAAATAATAAATAAATTTCTTCATATTAAGAACAATGTTTCCTTTTAACTTCTTGTTGCTGTTGTGGTGGCTTTCAGGTACTTTAAAAATATTCTATTTATTTATTTGGTAACAGTTTTTCCTAGCAAAATACAGACTCCCAGGCACCCAAACAGAAGCCCCCTCTCCCCTGCTTAAACCCATTTATTCATCATCCCATTTAGCATCCCATTTAACTTATCTGAATGCCAGTTAAAGAAAAATATATATTAAAACAACAAAACAAAAGCATGGGAAAAAGTTGGAAGAAATGTTGACGTATCAAAGGCACCAAGGAAATTCAGTCAGAACTTTTGGAGTCTTTGAAATGCCTTGTACTGTAACTCTGTCCAGCACTGCTTCTTTTGCCTTGTCTTCCCATGCATTTCAAGCTCTGTATCTCTGTGTACACAGTTTTAGCATTTGGAATTGTTCTTGCATGCATCTGTGCACAGCAGATGTCACTTTCAGGCAGTGAGTAACTTTAAAATAGCTATGTAAAGAAGAGGGAGGGGAGAATCACTGGATACTTCAAGTCTATTATTCATAGGGTCGCCATAAGTTGGAATCGACTTGAGGGCAGTACATTTACATTTAGAACATCCAAATTGTGCAGTCAGCTTTCCCACACAAATTTTAAGACTGGCATGTTTCTGTTTTGAGGTGATCCCAACAGCTTTTCTTTTATCCATTCTTTCTCACTTATCCCAACAAAGCAGAGGATGCAGCCTTTGGTATTCTGCTTTTTCACTAATCCCTCCCCAAACGGTCCTTTTGACATGCGCTGATCACTTTACTTAATGCTTCTAATGGTTTCCTTTCACAGCTGGGACAGGCCTTTTAACCTGATGGTAAACTTATCAATGGTGCAAAGGGAGTTAACACATAGCCTGCTGTCAGGGGAATTTGGAACACACGCACACAAACGCCGCCCCCCTGAAACATTTTGGAGGGAAAATCATTTGCTGCTCTCGCCATGCTGAAGTGATTAGCTGTTAAGACAATGACAACCCCCCTCTCCTGAGGCTAGCACTGCTGATGACTGACCTAGACCTGCAGAGTCTCATGCATCCATGGACCCAGATTTTTTTTATCCCTCCTCCCTCCATTGCCAAGTTTCCAAAATAAGTTTGAGTGGAGTGTGGAAGGCTTGACATTTTCAGACATCCACAGGAATGAAACAGTTAAAAGCACACACATGAACGTGTGCCTGTCCTGTTGGAAAGCTACTGTCTTTTCCAGGCTGCAATACAGTTTTGGTCCTTTGAAAGAGTTAAATTAAAAGGAATATTGCATGGCATACTGGGATCTTTTCTTGAAGGTTGAAAAGCATCTGCTTTTTGTTGTTGTTGTATAATAACCAGGAGGCTTTTTTTTCGGCAGGGGGGGAAGGAATGACACAAAAGTTTGCTTTGTTTTTAGCTGTGCTTGTGTAAGAGTTGACTGCCAACCCTAAAAGAGTTAATGTAGTAAGTATAACTGTGAGGGAGCCACATGAAGCTGATGATGCGAACATGAGAAAGGAGAAGCTTGGAAATGAAGCAAAGAAACCAAGGTGAGGAGGGAACACGGAGATATAAATAACTTGGGTGCTTAGCCTGGGAGTGACTTTCTCTCTTGGTTTGTCCGGCCCTGGTACTGCTGGCATCGGCTCTCTGGGGAAAGCTGCAGTTCTGCTGTTAAAACACAAGGAGCAGCCTGGAGAATTTTGAGCTGCGTCACACAGCTCAGAGGGAGATAGGGAGAGAGAGGGAAAGAAAGCTCTGTCGATAGGTCTACTAGCAACAGCCCTGCTGCAGCAAGAGAGAGAGAGAGCTCATGAAAGAGAAGTGATAACAACATTGGGAAGCACGGTTCCTTTATCCACACAGCATCTTTTTTTTAAAAAGCGTTGTTTGGGAGCTTGTTTAGTACCAGCAGATTTTGTCCAGTGATGATACTGGAAAGATGCAACGCAGTTAATCCCGTAAAGGGGGGGCAGGCAGACATAGGAAGGGTTAATGGGAGGAAAATTCTGGAATGTTCTATCCTACGGCGCAGCAAACAGAGAGTTGAGGACTGCACAGGTGTAGATGAACAGATCTCACGATTCTTCTTTTTCCTTACGTATGTATTCTTTGATCGGGATTGGGGGGAGTTGAACCAACTGTCTCGTAACTGTGTGTCTCTGTGTATTTGTTGGGGGTTTCTTTTTGTCCCCTAGCTCCCCCTCAAACTCTTTCACCTCGTGTTGTTTTTCTGTGGTTAGATATTGTTGCTGTGTCCTGCGTCACACCAATGGAATTGAAGGCACAGGTTGTAAAATGTCACTGCGTAGCTATAATGCAGATTTGGGGAAGGAAGGAAGGGAGGACAGTAGTTTTGCAGAGGTTGCTATCAAGGAGTTGGCAGAGGGGTTAAGAAGACACTCTCCGGATTTTTAAATCTGGGAGACTGTATATGCATAGTTCAGAAAGTAGCGAATGATGACGCAGTGATCTGCCTGGGATGTTACTGGGTTTTAAAAGCATCAAGAGGAACAGGTACACTGTGAATCTCCAAGCCAGCTGAGAGGGACTGAGTTAAGAAGGGAAGATAGCGTTTAGGAATTAAATGTCATCATTTTGGCGTTGGAAAGTTGTTTACCTTGCTCTCTCCATGTCTCCATGTTGGCAGCCTTCCAGCTCACATGTGATAGTCTTCCCTGTACTGCTGCATCATTAACTGAGTGCCTGAGCCTACACATGATTGGCTGGGGAGGGCCCTCATTCTAAATAGACATTTCCATTGGAGGGAGATGCAGTGGCAGGTGAAAAGCTGCCTCAGATTGGCTGGGGCCGGATATAAAATCTAAATATTCCATTCCTCTTTCTTTAAAAGGGGCTCTGAACAATTTGTGACTTAAAATATTGGTTGTTTGCTTCTCTCCACCCCTCTTTCCCCTAAGCAGGCATTTTGGAATGTTTCTGTGTTCTCAAGGCTGGTCACTTAAAGAGAAAAACAAAAAGCAGGAACTTGAGTATTGTGGATTAGTTTAGTTTATTACTGGTGCAAGTGACGCAGAAGGAAAAACAAATATTCTGTGACTCGAGTTGCATCAGTAACAGGCGTGTTTCCGGCTGCTGTGAGACAAGCCACGATGACGTGACATTATTATAGGCTTCAGAGGAGACAAGAAAACGAGACTTTGGTGGGTGTCTACCTCTCTAAGTGGAGAAACTCTAACTAGATGGAGCAATTTACTTGCACTGTAACTCTTTGGGGCAGGGAGGTGCCTGTCACTGTACCTGTAAAAACCTGGACAGAACTAAACACTGAAATGTGTCATAGATTACATCAGTGTAACCTCAAAGTCAGTGCTGAGATGGAATTGAATGGCAACAGAATATAGTGGTAAGAAATCTGAAGTTTGTTTTTTGTCATTTTGTTTTGTTTTTAAAGGAGGGGATGGAGAGGTCTAAGATACCCAGAGAAGAATAGCTGGACAGTCAAGAAGAATAAACCACCAGATCGGGGGGGGGGGAGGACTGGCATATAGGTAGACGTGGTGCTTGCTTTAACCATTTCATGAACCCTGTTTTCCATTCTAGTCCATCCCATAGCCAATTCTAGTCAAAAAACCAATTCTATTCTGGAGGATGGTGTCTATCTTCTCTTCTCTTTGGAACCTACCATAAAATCTAGCGTATCTAGTATTAGCACATAACATAGGAGGGCGAGTTTCTTGTGGCATTTTCTTATAAAATGCTCCAATAAACTGAAGGGTTTACGATGGTATAAGGATTCATGTCGGTGACTCACCGGCATAGAGAGCGTCAAGTTCAGACAGTCACTCGGCAGCAGTTTGTTAGGTTTGGAACCAGATCAGATGTATTTTGATTCTCCATCGTAATTTATTTTAGAGTACTGTCTTCTCAAGTTTGGTTACAGGATGAATTCTCACCTGTAGGCTTTGAAAGCCTCAAGAAAGGTGAATAGGCATAGTCTAATACTCACATTTACTAGTTCAAAGGAGGTGGGGGGAGAGGAGTAATAACCAGGAAGCCATTTTTGGAGGCAGACATGATGCGTGAAAGGAGGAAGGCAGGGAAACATGGCAGATACACCCCTCCCATATTATCCCCATATACGCACCTTTGTTTTTCCATTCTCGTCTTCTTTGCTAAGTGCTATACCTAATTTGAAAATCTTTCATTGTAGGTGCATCTCTCTCTCTCTCTCTCTCTCTCTCTCTCTCTCTCTCTCTCTCTCTCTCTCTCTTCTCCCCCCCCCCCCCGGCCCCAGTGTGAGCCCTTGCTCTGCAGAGCCGTCTCCTCCAGAGGCAGTCTTGCATCCTGCAGTGCTAGTTCCGCAGAGGAGGGCAACAAGAGGCACAACTATGATGGCTGCTCCCTTGAAGGGATGGACTCAGTGGTGACACCGTGCTTGTTCCTGGCAAGAGCTTGGAGAATATAAGGCAGCTGGTAGGTTGGGAGAGCACTGGGTTAAATTTATTTTGACCAACGCCATCTAAACAAACATCTCTTGTGTTTTCTCGATATGACCACTAGGGGTTGCATATCCATAATGCTCCATAATAGCGTTCCTTAGTATATTTGGGGTGTGAGCTGGATTCGTAAATGAGAAATATGGATGGAACAAACATCTCCTTTCTTGGTTCCACAAAGTACCTTTCTGAATGTTCAGGACTGAGTGTGGAGATTTATTTGCTACCTTTTTAAAAGAAAAACAAGGCTCAGAGATGTTTGTGTTTTGTTGTTTTTGTGAATCTAGGTTAGGTATTTTTTTAAAACACTTTCCACAGTGGCTGCTTGTGCAAGGGAATCTATGGGACCTGAAATCTGTGAGAAGTGAGAGAGGGATGACCTTTCTTTGGATTAATGGGGAAAGCCAGATTGTCCATCTTACGTGTCTGGAGTTATTAATACAAGGGCATTGGAGGCAGGTAAGCTTGGCTGAAAGTAGTTTTGAAGCTTACATGGCTTATCTGGAAGTCAGAAAATCTGGCTCCAGTTCTTGACTGAACTTCGTGATGTTCGGCTAATTTGTTCCTTTTTGCTTGCCTTTCTTTTCCCTTCCCCAAAATGGGCATAATAAGATCTGCTTCTGAGGAATGATGAAAATTATATTTTTTTAGTAAGGAGAACCTTCAAGTCTTTACCGAGACCAAAATTCTCCTTCATCAGCCTAGTATTGTTCCAGTGCAGTAGGACTCTGTAGTTTTTGTAAAGAACACTGAGGCCACACAATAGAAGACACCATGAGAGTGTAACAACTTCTGTCTATTATTTTATTGGTGCCATTTAAGCAAACAGATGGACATGATCCCTAATTGTGTTGTGTATTTTTTTGCTAGTGGTTCATTTTGATGCACTGTGTTTGGGTTTTCCGCTTCTTTGAGAAGGAAGAAGATCTAAACAAAAAGGGGGGGTTGGTGTGGGGGAGAGGAAGAAGCATATTTTTTAAACCTCAGTATTAAAACACATGCCCTTATTCAAAAATAGTTGTGGAGTCTGCATGTGTTGCTTTCACTTTAGCTAACAGCAGAAGAATATAGATGGAGGCAACGGCACCCCTGGCCATTTTGTTGCTGGCAGAGCAGATTTGGTGCTTGCAGCATTGCTGCTGATAATTTCCATGTCACATCAAAACAGTCTTGGGCTTTGTGTCAGGAGCTTTGCTGATGCTATGAAGAGAATAAAATCTTCTTGAGAATTTCCTTTCCTCTACCCCTTTTTTTCTTTTATGTTCTTTAAAAAAAACCACCCTCCTGCTATAGAGCTAAATTTCCACCTCTGAGCGCCCCCCCCAGCCAAAATAAAAATCTACAGCACAGTCCCACATTGCGATTTTTAATTCAGTGCCCAATCGTCTTTTGAGGTGGTTTGGGTGTGTCCTTTGTCTACCATTTCCATCGCCCTCCCCAACACTGCAAGGAATAAGGAAAAAACTATTGCAATTCTGTTATGGCTGTGTTAATAATGGATAAGAATGAACATGAAACTGTTTATTACGAGGGCCACATATTAAGCACAAGTGTTCCTATATAGAAGATGGCAGTGGAGAATTGTGTTTAATAGGCTAAGTTTATTGACTTAAAAAAAAGTAAATGAACTTGATTTTAAAAATATTTTTTTCTTAGAATGACTGCTTTGACTCACAGAAGTCGAATGCCGACTGCGTGGCATTGCCAGAACAAGGGGAATGCCACGTAGCTGCTTGGGAGGCCATTTTGCTGCATCACTGTGTACCACTAGCGTATTCCAGAACGCCAGTTTATATTTTACTTGTAGTTCAGAGACATATACCCAGGACCAATGTTTTTATTTTGTTACCAGCCCTTCCTTCTGCAATAGTCTAAACCCAAATATGAATTCAGAAGTAATGTGAAACCCTAAATTATGGTTAGAATCAGATATGTGTTTTACAAAAAGTCTATAATTGCCTGGGCCTAAATTAATTGGGAGTATTCTAAGATTCATTCCATCATGTTGCATATCTGCCTCCTGCAATGTCTTGAACTTTCTTTTGCAGCATTACATGTTCATTTGCCAGAGAGACGGGATACTAAACTTAGAAAGGATGTGGATTCTGCTCCAGTTGTAACCATTTGTGATGATCTCTTCCAGATTATTTACTTGAATCACATTGGAACACCTTGCGTGTTCTGGACTGTGTACAACAATGAAGCTCAGGTGGTGGGATGAGACTCACCAGGGAATAATGGGAACTCTCTGGGTAGCTCATTAGACTGCTTGTAGTTTAAACTGACAATAATCTAACACAGGTGACAGCAATAATTTAGTGCAGAGAATAGTAAAGAAATAAGGATTTCTGGGCTTACATTTGGATGGAAACAGTGGCATTTTTCAAAAACCAATCATTTTTAAAAAGCATATTGAAAACGTTGTGGAATAGATGGGTGTCCTAATGTCAGGTCCTCAAAAGATTGAACAATTACCTACAAGTAGAAAAGCTCTTCACCCTCTCGCAAAAGTATGCAGGTATGAAACTATTTGTATTGATACCGGTTTTCTTGAATAGATATTAATGAACCTTAAGTTGTGCTTGATACTGTGCTTTTCTCTGTGGTTATGTTTATCATAGCATTGTTGGGAGCTTGTGCCATAGTTGCAGCAGTGTGTGTGTGTGTGCGAGCACACGTACATATATACCTCACTTTTGTTTGGGTTATATTTTCTCATGCCCTTCTGCCAAAAACGTAGGCAGACTCCTGGATATGGGAGACTTTTTCTTCCCTGGTACTTGCCGCTACTGACTATTTTAATGACTTTTGCAAATCTAGGGACCTGATCTCTTGCCTCCGCTGCTGCCTTTTTTATGGCTGTTGGTGGCAAGGCTTCCTCTGTAGTCTGTGGTTTGCATGTTAAAAACTGACCCTGCAGAGAACTAGCAGTTGAAAACCTCTAATTTAAATGCGTCACAGCATCTTTCCTGAGTGTTTTAAGGTGTTGGACTATGACCTGGGAGGCCAGGGTTCGAATCCCCACACAGCCATGAAGCTCACTGGGTGACCTTGGGCCAGTCACTGCTTCTCAGCCTCAGAGGACGGCAGTGGTAAACCCCCTCTGAATACCGCTTACCATGAAAACACTATTCATAGGGTTGCCCATAAGTCAGAATCGACTTGAAGGCAGTCCATTTCCATTTCATCAAGCTATCATTGGCCTCTTATTTGGCTCTAGCTAATTTCAGATCTACAGCTGAATTGAATGGCAAGCATGAAGCATAATATGTACTGTTCTCTTGGTCTAATATAACTGGAATAATGTAACTTGCTCTCTTGATCCTTCCTTATTTATTTATATATATCCCTCCTTTCATCATAGAACCCAAGGCAGCATACATGTGGTTCCCAGGCAGTCTCTCATCCAGGTACTGATCAGACCCAGACCTGCTTACATTCCTAGTTTGTTTTTTCCCACAGATTTCAGTTCTTGTGTCGAGAACTGGTAAAAATATTGTGTGTGCTATGTAGATCGCCCAGTAGACCCAGTAGGACGTATCCATCACATATGTGGTCCTGGTCCAGACATTTATGAGTATAGCAGAGGACTAAGTAGTCAGGGCTATGCTCATGGAGTCATTATTTTCTCCTTTGTGTTTGAGTGCATCTGAACTTGGAGCAAATATACAGTTATCCATTTAGTAGAGGGAGTGGCTCTGTTGCTGTTGCAGATCATGAACCGGGCCCTAAGTAATTCATTGTTTACAGTGTCAGTGTGAGACAAGACAACTACGGAGATTTTTACTAATCTAAATATTTAGATTTCTATTGATTTAAAAAGTAAACAAATCAGACTTCTCTTATAAACAAATCAGACTTCTCTTATAATTTTGAAATAGAAAAATAATGGCAAGGATCCAAAGAACTAATTCCATGTGCCCAAGAGTGCCTTGTGTTTCTTGTAAAGAAGGCATTATTCTACATGGCAGATGGCTCTTGAAATGGAATGGGTGTTTGCTTTTTGAAGAAGAAGATGATTTTGTAGGGCATGTTCAAGTCCTTATGCGTGCCTAAAGGAGCTCTTTAGAACCTGGCTAATCAGTTTTGACCTTTTTCTCAGTTACATTTGGTTTTTTTCAAATGTTATGTGTACATATTTTTAAATAGTGTTGTGGGTGATGTGTAAGGACGTACATCTGTGCTACAGAGAAGAAGGGGAGTGGAAACTGCATGATACCACTGTACTATTTACATTAGTAACGGTAGATCCTTAGCTGTTTACTGCCTGGACTGTACCACTCTAGGTCATGCTATCTCCTTTATTGCTTTTGCTCTGTGGCATGGTATCTTTCTTTCTTTCACTTCTGTGAAGTTGCCACTGCCTTGGTATCTCTAGTGATGTAGCATAAGCCTTTGATGCAGTGAGGATTTCAGTTAGAAGCAGATGTGATTGTTGTGGCACATAGTGTTTGTCCATTCTGGATTGCCAGGGCTTTTCCTGCTCCACCCGCATTCACCAGGGCTTCTCCCACTTCACTCACATTTACCCTGCAGCTGTTGTTTCCAAAATGTGTCCTGCAGATGTTTTAAAATCTAGATGGATATCTCAAAGGAACAGTTTTCTCTCCACTGGAGAAAAACAGGGGAGGGGCATTCTTTGAGCGTCAGCAGGGCTACTATCAGGGGTTGATATTGTTGGGCATCTTCTGAGGGTCACATCCCAGCAAGGCCCACTATTGATCTGCAGTGCCTCACTAGTCTTCCTTCTCCTTGCTGTTACTGCCCATTTTCCAAGCACGCAAGTTGTGGCAAGAGATCATATGGAGGAGCACTGTTTTGCCCTGAGTTACAGAGGCCCAACTGGCCTCAGCCATAAGTTGGGCATTTAGTGTTGCTGGTCCCAAGCTATGGAACATTGTTCTGGCAGAGGTTCGACAGACATCCTCGCTTTTGACTTTCTGGAACTCCTTGAATACTTTTTTCTGTTGCTAGGCCTGTGCAGCTGTTTAAATTGTTTTCTGAGTGCCAGTCATTTTAATGATTGTTTCGTATTGCTTTTAAATATTTTTACGTTGCTGTACATCACCCTGATGATTTGCAAGAGGGCAGCATATAAATACTTGTATGTATGTATAAATAAAAAAATAAAAGCAAAAAAAGAGGAGTAGCCATCTCTGCTTGGTGCAGATCAGGCACAGAGAGCAAGTGACAATACCCCTGCCCCCCCCAAAAAAAGCTGGAACAGACACTGTCCACTTAACCATGATTAATGCTAACTGGGATCCTATCTTAACCAGGTTTTGAAGCTAGGATTTAACATGGATTTTCAAGCTCTGATTATGAGGGAAACTGGCTAGCATAGGGTAGGGAACCAGCTGTGTCTTGTCTTTCATAGGTGATTTAATGAGATGTGCTTTCTAGTCAGTAAATCTCTCTGTTCTCTTTGAAAGGGGAAACTGAATGTGTTATAGAGTGTGACTGAATTGGAATATTATCAGGTGAACTATTTTTTGAGTTGCCAGTGTGGTGTAGTGGTTAAGGTGTTAGACTACAACCTGGGAGACCAGGGTTTGAATCCCCACATAGCCATGAAGCTCACTGGGTGACCTTGGGCAAGTCACTGCCTCTCAGCCTCATGAAAACCCTATTCATAGGGTCGCCATAAGTCAAAATTGACTTGAAGGCAGTACATTTACATTTTATCATAATAAGACAAGTGGGGACTCACAACAGGAAGTGGTGGGGCATCCCCAACACCTCACAACAGTGCTCCTGTTTAGGAGTCTTGTCAGTCATTTGATGGTGGTGGGGATAAGCTAAGTGTTTTGTTAACATTATTTATGGCTCACAAAGGACACTGAGGGAGAAAAGGCATACCATCTTCCTCTCCCATCTTTGAAATCTTCCTTTACTGGTTTATAATGTAATGCTAAGGAGCTTAGATTTGAACCTCTGCACATCATTGCTATATATGCAGTTGTGGAGGTGGAGGGAAAGGCCTGGAAAGTAGGGAAGGGAATAGATGTCCACCTCCTTTCCTGTAGTCTGAAACATTCTCATGTAATGCAGGAAGTGGTTTTTTCCCCATCTCATATCATGCATCCTCCCCAACCCTAATCCCTATCTTTGGAATATTATAAGGTGTTAGGGGTTCAACCAAGGCCAATCCCCCCTCCCACCCCCGCCGCCCAATAACTGTCATTCTCAGAGCTTGGAAAAGTTACTTTTTTGAACTACAGCTCCCATCAGCCTAATCCAGTGACCATGTTGCCTAGGGCTGATGGGAGTTGTAGTTCAAAAAAGTAACTTTTCCAAGCTCTGGATTCTTAATATTCTGTGGTTCCTGGAAGCCACTGAATATGCTTAGACTTTCTCTAGCATTGGGAGGGCATTTTTTTCTTTTTTCAAACAATGTATTTCTGACCATCTGAGTGCAGAAACTGCTACCTTTTCTGTGTGGCCCCTTTTCACTGCCAAACTGAAAGGCATGGGACCATTAAGTTCAGTATTATTGGAATAAGGTAAAGCCCCCCCCCCCTTTGAGGAATGTTTTTTACCACATGTCAAGCATGTTGTATGTCACCATACACTTTCATTTCTGAGTGCCAATTCTGAGGCTTAACTTTTCCTTTTTGGCTTTTTCCAATTGTCCTGTCCATCAGGGGTTGGGAAGAAAAAAAAACTGTAATAAATTTATGTATGTAAAAAAAATAGGGGAGAGAAATTTGGGGGTGCAGGCCCCTCAGCCCACCCCTGGCTACGGGTCTGATGCTACCATAGTCCATGGTGGCTTTTGCAAGGAAAGAGAAACCTTTGCAAAGTGCATTGTGATCCTTTATTTTGTTGCTGAAAATGAAGCACTGGGTTACAGCAGAGCCCTTTTACTATCACCATACAAGCTAAGCAGCTACTCTTCGCAATACAGCAAGTAATCCCGACTGTCACCCTTGGGGTCCCTTAAAGGTTGCCATGGGAGTAAAGAAAACACTGAAGGATGTGCTGAGTGATGCCCACTCCCACCCCTGCCATCATTAGAAGCAGCTGAGCAACATGACTTAACTTCTGTACAAGCCCAACCCTATTTCTTATTAAAAGCTATTTGACAAAGCATTCCCACTAACTTCAACTGGCAGTAATTTCTAACTTCAAGGAAATGCGGCCCTTTGGTAAGAGAGGGTAATTTTTAAAATCATGAGTCAGGCATTCAGGAATATGATACAGACTGCAATGTTAAATGAGAAGAAATACATTTGGGGATTTGGTTTTTATTTGTATGTTGTTTTTTCAGTAAATGCTAACCTGCTTTTGCTTTGCTTTCCCAGCATTCTTACCTCATGGACAATCTTATATTGGATGCTGAAACAGATCACAGAGTTTGGAGAGAATAACTCTTCTAAGAGCAGAAATCCAATCTCTTCTGGTATAAGGTGGTTGACATTCCTTGGTTCCATCAAAACCTGATGTGGTAAGGCACAGGAGTGCACATAATCTTCTGACTTTCTACTGTTATAAGATTGGATCCTATTTTTAAAAAGTATTGTACAAATTCTTATGGACACTGGATAGAATTTGTGGAGAAATAAATTCAGCATAGAAAGTAAGAACAAATGAGACAGCATTATTGGTTTTTGACATGTTAATTTGTTTACCATAGTTAGCCTCCTTGTTCGTTGATGCCCCACATCCTTCCTTCCAATTACATCTCTGGGCACATACTTGATGGGTTCATTATCCTGTGAAATTTGTGTTATTTTTGTAAGAAAAGTATGATATGGTTTTAAAATAATAAATTAAATAAAATGGGAACATAGGAAGCTCCTTTATGCTGAGTCAGACCATTGGTCCATCTAGCCCAGTACTGTCAACACTGACTTGGCAGTAGCTATCCAGGGTTTCAGGCCTTTCTCAGCCCTATCTGGAGATGCCAAGAATTAGACCTGGGACCTTCTGCATGCAAAGCATGTGCTGTACCACTGAGCTCAGGCCCTTCCCAAATAAGTAAAAGTACCTTTCTTGTGAAGTCATTCTGTGTTCATCTCTCTCTCTTGGTCTCATTGCCAGAGTTTTGGAGAGACAATATATAAATGATTAATCTTTAGATCAAGTTGAACTATTAGCCTTACTCTTGCAGATAGAGAAGAACAGTTTGATTTTCAAAGTGTTCTGTTGGCTAAGGCGCCAGAGAAGTAAATGGGACTGTGGAGTGCTTTGAGGAGGAACTGTAAGAAATATTTGCCTTGGGGCCAAACTACATATTACAACAATGTGGTGTGTCCAGATGTTTTATTTATTTATTTATTACTTTATTTATATTCCACCCTTCCTCCCAGTCGGAGCCCAGGGCGGCAAACAAAAGCACTAAAAACACTTTAAAACATCATAAAAACAGACTTTAAAATATATTAAAACAAAACATCTTTAAAAACATTTTTTTAAAGCTTTAAAAACATAATTTAAAAAATAAAAAAGGCTTTCAAACATATTAAAAAGCAATTCCAGTACAGACGCACTCTGGGATAAGGTCTCAACTTAAAAGGATTGTTGAAAGAGGAAGGTCTTCAGTAGGTGCCAAAAAGATAACAGAGATGGTGCCTGTCTAATATTTAAGGGGAGGGAATTCCAAAGGCTATGTGCCACCACACTAAAGGTCTGTTTCCTATGTTGTGCAGAACAGACCTCCTGATAAGATGGTATCTGCAGGAGGCCCTCACCTGCAGAGTGTAGTGATCTGCTGGGTATATAAGGTGTAAGACGGTCTTTCAGGTATCCTAGGCCCAAGCTGTATAGGGCTTTGTACACTAAAACTAGAACCTTGAACTTAGTCCAGTAGCTAATATGTAGCTAATGCAATTCTTTCAGCAGCAGGATGACATGTTGGCGATACCCTGCTCCAGTGAGCAGGAAACATGTTGTTATGCCTCAACTCCTATCACACCTGATCATTGGCTGTGCTGGCTCAGGCTGATGGGAGTTGGAGTCCAATAAGAACTGGAAGGCACCATGTTGGCTGCTTCTGTGTTGTTATTCGTATGGCTTGATCTTGAGTGCAAGATTTTACTTTCATAAATAGAGCCCCATGAACTGCATGGGAGGCGGGAGAGCTTTCACCCTTTGCCCCCATTGCAGTTCCAGTACAAGTTGGGGGCTCTTTGCCTGATATTTGCATGGGGGAGGGACCTCCATTCACTCCACTGGGAACCTTTTCCCCATATTAATAGGAGGTGGGGGACAGCAATCTGGGTTAGAACTATGGCAGGAGTAATGGTTAAAGCCATCTCTCCCGCTACATGCCAATGGTGCCAGTCAAGCTTTCTCCCCTCCCCAAGTGCTGGCTGTTTGTGAAAGAGAAATCTTGAATTTTAAGGCTAAATCATGTGAATAATATACCATATAGTTTGGATAGTGCTGAGCGACGATGACTTAAACAATTGGAAATCTTACACACAGGCCCTTTGCTTGGAGAACCTGTAGGGCAACTAATGTCCCATAAATGATTAAAGGTCTTTCCTTTTTTATTTTCTGTGTGCTTCTGCCTTAGTAAAAGTTTGTGCTGTAAATAAGATATTAAGTTCAATTTTATGCATGTTTACTGAAGGGTAAGGCCCATTGTACGTAATGGCTTATTCCCATTAAAGTGTACATAGGACTGCAGCTTTGTCATGATAATGGTCTCCTCTATAAGACATATAAAAATATGTGTGACAAATGTGGAGAGAGTGGAGCAGAAGGAAGCAGAAGGCTCTGCATCCCTTCCCTGGTTTTCTCCAAAGAACTTCACGCATGCATGCTTCCATTGTGTGAACAATTTGTAACACCAGTGATGGCCATTCCTTATGCTTTCCTATTCCATTGTGAACAAATCAGGACCAAGGGGGCCCTAGTACACATGAACCAGTGAGACAGAATAGATACAGAGACAGTGGAGTACTGATTACTTGGGAGCTGTGGTTGGCTGCATTGAATACAGCCAGTTCCAAACATAATTTATCGGCTTTGGTTAGATTGGGGAGTGAACAGAACCAGGCTTCCCTAATCTGTTCCTCCTTCAACCCACTTGTTAAAGGTAAAATAACCATAGTGAGCCTTGATGAAGCAGAACCAGCATGGCTTCTGCAAGGGTAAGTCCTGTCTCAATCTGTTAAAAGAGAGCTATCGCTAGTCGGGCGGTATATAAATTTAATAAATAAATAAATAAATAAATAAAAAATAAATAAAATAAATAAAATAAATAAATAAATAAAAGTTCTTTGAGAATACAGTGGCGTCCCACTTTTCAGCATTCCGCTAATACAGCGCCAGCGGGGTGATCAGCTGTAGCGTGGGGAGCTCCAACTGCCACGCTCCAGCTGACAGCGCTTGGCCCCTGAAGCTCCCCCCACTTTCCAGCGGGTTTCGCTTTTCAGCAGAGGTCTGGAACGTAATCCGCCATATGAGTGGGGCCCTACTGTATCAAAAAGCATATTGATACAGTTGACGTGGACTTGGATACAGTATACTTGGACTTTCAAAAAGCTTTCAACAAGGTACCTCACCAAAGACTCCTGAATAAGCTTAGCAGTCATGGAATAAGAGGAGAGGTTCTCGTGTATCAGGAGCTGGCTAGGAAACAGGAAGCAGACAGTAGGAATAAATGGACAAATTGAGAAAGTGCAGTTCTCCAGGGATTGGTATTGGGACCTGTGCTTTTTAATGTTCATAAACGATCTAGACTCTGAGGGACCAGTGAGATGGCCAAATCTGCTGATGATACTAAATTGTTTGGGGTCATTAAAACAAATGGGGATTGCAAAGATCTGCAAAAGGACATCTCCAAACTGAGTGAATGGGAAGTAAAATGCCAGATGCAATTCACTGTAAACAAATGTAAAGTGATGCATGTTGGGACAAAAAATATTAATTCCTCATGTATGCTTATGGGATCTGAACTGGCAGCGACTATCCAGGAACAAGAGACCTCAGGGTTGTCATAGATAGCTTGTGAAGTTGTTGACCTGGTGTGCGGCAGCTATGAAAAAGGCAAACTCCATGCTAGGGATCATTAGGAAAGGAATTGAAAATTAAACTGCCACTATCAGAATGCCACTATATAAATCTATGGTGTGACTGCATTTGGAATACTTTGTGCAGTTCTGGTTGCCTCACCTCAAAACAGATATTGTAGAGTAGGAAAAGTTTCACAAAAGGGGAACCAGAATAATCCAGGGGATGGAACGACTCTGGCATGAGGAAAGGTTGCAGCATTTGGGGCTTTTTAGTTTAGAGAAAAGGTGAGTAAGAGGTGACATGATAGAACTGTGTAAAGTTTATGCATGGCATGGAGAAAGTGGATAGGGTTCTCTGATCGGATGGTGGATATATACCCTGTCCTGGACGGGGTTACACTCCCCCTAAAGGACCGGGTTCGTAGTCTGGGAGTCTTTTTAGACTCTTCCCTCTCACTTGAGGCTCAAGTAGCCTCAGTGGTTAGGAATGCGTTTTACCAACTTCGGTTGGTAGCCCAGCTACGTCCCTATTTGAGTAAAGAGGACCTTACATCAGTGGTACATGCTCTGGTAACCTCACGTTTGGATTACTGTAATGCGCTTTACGTAGGGCTACCTTTGAAGACAGTTCGGAAGCTACAACTAGTGCAAAATGCGGCGGCCAGATTGCTGACAAGGACCAAGCGGTCCGAGCATATAACACCTGTTCTGGCCAGCTTGCACTGGTTGCCAATATGTTTCCGGGCTAGATTCAAAGTGTTGGTATTAACCTATAAAGCCTTATACGGTGCGGGACCACGATACCTTGCGGAACGCCTCTTCCGATATGAACCGGCCCGTGCACTACGTTCTGCTACGAAGGCCCTCCTCCGGGTTCCAACTCACAGGGAGGCCCGGAGGGTGATGACAAGATCTAGGGCCTTCTCAGTGGTGGCCCCCGAACTATGGAACAGTCTCCCTGAGGAAGTACGCCTGGCGCCGACTCTGCTTTCCTTCCGGCGCCAGGTCAAAACCTTCCTATTCTCTGAAGCATTTTAAGTTACATTGATCTAGTTTTAATAATGTTTATTGTATTGTTGATTGTATTTTAATATTATTTTGTTATTCATTGTATTTTTATACTATTTTATGTTCACCGCCCAGAGAGCTATTGCTAGTCGGGCGGTATATAAATTTAATAAATAAATAAATAAATAAATAATAGAGAAAAGTTCTTCTCTCATAACACTAGAACTTGTGGACATGCAATAAAGCTGAATGTTGGAAGATTCTGGACGGACAAAAGTACTTAATCATGTGGTGCATAGTTAAACTATTTAATTGACTCCCACAGGAGGCAGTAACGGCCACCAACTTGGATGGCTTTAAAAGAGGATTAGACACATTCATGGAGAATAAGGCTATCAATGATCATTAGGATGTTGGATGAGACAGAAAAGTTGTCAAAAATGTATAGTAATGTTTCTAATGTTTGTTGGAAATGTAAACAACAAGAAGGATCATTTTATCATATGTGGTGGCTGTGTAAAAAGGCAAAATCATTTTGGGCACAGATAGGTAGGATGATGCAAAAAATTCTAAAGATAAATATTCAGTCAAAACCAGGATTTTTTTTTTATTGGGTTTTATGGATAAACAAATAGAAAAGAAATATGGAAGAATAATATTATATATGATTACGGCAGCAAGATTATTATATGCACAAAAGTGGAAAATGGAATCAACACCAACAACGGAAGAATGGCTATTGAAATTAATGGACTTAGTAGAGATGGATAAATTGACATGTCTACTTAGAGAAAAATCGACAGACACATTTCTTAAGGAATGGAAGCCTCTCTTAGACTTTTTGTTGAAAGATCAAAATAAAATGATGATATTGGGATTTGACGATTAACTAAGATAGCCTATGGAGAAAAGTGATCCTGTATGTATATATTAAGGGACAGGTTTGATGTATATTATATACTTATAGCTGATCTGCGACAAATCGGAAGTCAACTATTTTATTTTTATTTTTTTTGTTGTTATGTTTTTTGACTTTGTTTTGTTTGTCTTTTGAAAAATTTGAATAAAAATTATTAAAAAAAAAAAGGATGTTGGATGAGATGGGCCATCGGCCTGATTCAGCAGGCTGTTCATATGTTCGCTTTTACGCATTTTATTTATTTATTTTATTTGTTGTATTTATATACCGCCCCATAGCCGAAACTCTCTGGGCAGTTTACAGTAACTAAAAACATTAAAACAAATATACAAATTTAAAAACACATCTTTTAAAAACAATTTAAAACACAATTTAAAAATTTATAACAATTTAAAACACATGTTAAAATGCCTGGGAGAAGAGGAAAATCTTGACCTGGTGCCGAGAAGATAACAATGTTGGTGCCAGACGCACCTCGTCACACACATCATTCCATAATTTGGGGGCCACCACTGAGAAGGCCCTCTCCCTTGTTGCCATCCTATGAGCTTCCCTCAGAGTAGGCACCCGAAGGAGGGCCTTTGATCTTGAACATAGTGTATGGGTGGGTTCGTATCAGGAGAGGCGTTCCATCAGGTATTGTGGTCCTAAGCCGTGTAAGACTTTATAGGTCAAAACCAGCACCTTGAATCGGTTTTACATGTTCAGACTGTCTGGTCCCTGTTACCAATCTGGCTGCTGCATTTTGCACAAGCTGCAGTTTCCGAACCGCCTTCAAAGGCAGCCCCACGTAGAGTGCATTGCAGTAATCTAATTTGGAGGTTACCAGAGCATGGACAACTGAAGCCAGGTTATCCCTGTCCAGATAAGGACGTAGTTCTACCGATGTTGGTAGAAGGCACTCCGTGCCACCGAGGCTAACTGAGCCTCAAGTGAGAGAGATGGTTCTAGGAGAACCCCCAAGCTATGAACCTGCTCCTTCAAGGAGAGTGCAACCCCATCCAGGACAGGTTGGACATCCACCATCTGGTCAGAAGAACCACCCACTAGCAGCATCTCAGTCTTGTCTGGATTGAGCCTCAGTTTATTAGCCCTCATTCAGTCCATTGTCACAACCAGGCATCAGTTCAGCACATTGACAGCCTCACCTGAAGAAGATGAAAAGGGGAAATAGGGCTGCATGTCATCAGCATACTGACGGCAACACACTCCAAAGCTCCGGATGACCACACCCAACATTTTCATGTAGATGTTGAACAGCATGGGGGACAAAACTGACCCCTGCGGAACCCCATACTGGAGAGTCCAGGGTGCATAGCAATGTTCCCCAAGCACCACCTTCTGGAGGCGACCTGCCAAGTAGGAGCGGAACCACCACCATGCAGTCCCTCCCACTCACAAGTCAGCCAGTCTCCCCAGAAGGATACCATGGTCGATGGTATCGAAAGCCGCTGAGAGATCAAGGAGAATCAACAGAGTCACACTCCCCCTGTCTCTCCCCTGACAAAGGTCATCATACAGGGCGACCAAGGCTGTTTCTGTGCCAAAACCAGGCTTGAAACCCAACTGAAATGGATCCAGATAATCGGTCTCATCATCCAAGAGTGTCTGGAGCTGGCCCGGAACCACTCGTTCAAGGACCTTGCCCAGGAATGGAACATTTGCTACCGGCCTATAGTTATTAAGATTTTCTGGGTCTAGGGAGGGTCTCTTCAGGAGTGGTCTCGCTACCGCCTCTTTTAGGCAGCCACGGACCACCCCCTTTTGCAGAGAGGCATTAATCACTTCCCTGGCCCAGCCAGCTGTTCCATCCCTGCTAGCTTTTATTAGCCAAGAAGGTCAAGGATCCAGCACAGAATTGGTTGCACAAACCTTCTCCAAGCACCTTGTCAACGTCCTCAAGCTGCACCAACTGAAACTCATCAAAGAAATTGGGACAAGGCTGTGCTCTGGATACCTTGCTTGATTCACCTGCTATAACACTGGAGTCTAAGTCCTGGCGGATGCTAAAGATTTTATCCTGGAAGTGCCTAGCAAATTCATTACAGAGGGCCTCAGATGGTTCTACCATGTCCCTGGGGCCAGAGTGTAATAGCCCCCGGACAATTCTGAAGAGCTTCGCTGGGCGGCAGATTGATGATTTGATAGTGGCAGCAAAATGTCATTTTTTTGCTGCCCTTACTGCCCCTGAAAACAGCTTACTATAGGTACTTACCAGTGTGTAATTGCATCCACCGGGAGTTCGTCTCCCTCTGCACTCAAGCCGTCTCCTATATTGTTTCATTGCTCTCAGCTCTGGGGTATACTATGGAGCCGTACAAGCTCTACACAGGAGAGGGCGCTCAGGAGCAATCATGTCAACCACCCGGGTCATTTCTGTATTCCACAGTTCAACCAGGGTTTCGACAGGAGCGCCAGCCCTATCAGCTGGAACACTCTCCAGAGCCCTTTGGAAACCATCCGGATCCATTAGTCTCTGGGTGCGGACCAACTTAATAGGTCCCCCACCCTTGCAGAGGGGAAAAGCCACTGTAAGTCTAAATTTCAGGAAGCAGTGATCTGTCCACGATAGAGGGACTGATGTAAGGCCCCCCACATTCAGATCACCAACTCCATGTCCAGTTGCAAAAAACAAATCTAGAGTATGCCCTGCTACATGTGTTGGGCCAATGGCATATTGGGACAGTCCCATGGTTGTCATGGAGACCATGAAATCCTGACCCGCCCCGGATAAGGTGGCCTCGGTATGGATGTTGACATCCCCCAGAACCATCAGTCTGGCGGATCTCAACAGTACAACCTAGACCACCTCCGTCAGCTCAGCTAGGGAGTCTGTTGGGCAGCAGGGTGGGTGGCACACCAACAGAATCCCCAGTCTGTCCCACTGACCCAACATAAGGTGCAAACACTCCAGACCAGTAGTCACATGGACAGGGTGCCTGCAGAGGAAGATGGAGCTCCTATAGACCGCAGCAACACCCCTCCCCGACCCTCAGGACTACCCTGATGCCGGACCAGGTATCCTGGTGGACATAGCTGGGAGAGACTGACTCCTCCCTGCTCACCCACCCAGGTCTCGGTTATACATGCCAGATCGGCTGCCTCATCCACAATTAAATCGTGAATGAGGGAGATCTTATTATGTACTGATCTGGCATTTAGGAGCAGCATCTGGAGGTCTGAGAGCTGGCTGATAGGGCAACCAACAAACCTGCGGATCCGGGGAGGACCAGAACAAGGCACAGCCGTTAACTGCCTGTGCCGTGTTCCCCTTTTCTGGCAAGTCCTCCTCACAATGCCATATCTCCCTCTACTCGTCACTACACTAATTGGGGCCCCCTCAAATCTCCCCACTTGGCTCTGAGTCCTCTCTCCCAGGCACATGACTCAAGACCCACAAAAAGGCAGGTAAAGCAGGAGCTGCCTCAGCCAGCCAGCTTATGTATCCTCTCCAGAGAAGGGACAGGTGGAAGAAATCAGCAACAACTGGCTGAGTATCTGGGGGCCTGGTCCTGCAAGGTGTGACCCCTGCCGAGCACAAGTCTAACAAGGAGAGGGTGGTGGTGGTGGTGGTAGCCGAGCAGCAGGCAGGCAGGCAGGCAGGCAGGCATACACTCCTCAGCTGCTGAACAAAGAATCCTGGTGACAGAGACTGGCATGCACTTTCTACAAAAGAGGCACATAGATGAATTGACTGACCAGAGTGTCTTCCATTAGTAGGAATGACAGGCACTAAACGCTTTACCTTCTTAAACATTCACAGTTGTTTAAGGTTGTTGTTACTATATAGTTTTGGGGGGTTGTAGCTTGTTATGAGAGGTGGAAAAATGTATTCCACATGAATGAAATGGGCAAATGTATATTGACACGGGTTCAAAACCAGTATGGTTTGTCACTGTCCTTGTTTTCCTTTGTTTAATCATTGTTTCATCTACATATGTGTATTTGGCATTTGTACCGTTTCTGATCCTTTGCTTCCACTTCATTTTCCTTTTTTTGTTGATATAAAGGCCTTTGGTATAGAGTCGAGGAGTAAAACAAAAATCCATAACTAAAGCAGATGAAAACTTAAAGACTATTTTGATCCGAGATTTGTTGAGCTGAGATACTTAAAAGAGAGTAGTGATTAATTGCCGATAATGACAAACCAGGGTCCTTATATAATTGCTGCCAAATTCTCACCCCCATTTCTTTTAAAGCATTCCATAGTTTTTCATGATCTACACAGTCAAAGGCTTTGCTGTAATCTATAAAGCACAAGGTGATTTGCTTCTGAAATTCCTTGCTCCGTTCCATTATCCAACGTATGTTTGCAATATGATCGCTGGTGCCTCTTTCCTTTCTAAATCCAGCTTGGATGTTTGGCATTTCTCGCTCCATATATGGTAAGAGCCTTTGTTGTAGAATCTTGAGCATTACTTTACTTGCATGGGATATTAAGGCAATAGTTCGATAATAACTGCATTCCCTGGGATCCCCTTTCTTTGGAATTGGAATGTATATGGAATGCTTCCAGTCTGTGGGCCATTGTTTAGTTTTTGTCAAAATTTGGACAGATTCAGTCTCAGCAGCTTATAGCAACTCTATTGGTATGCCATCTATTCCTGGTGATTTGTTTCTTCCAAGTATTTTAAGAGCAGCTTTCACCTTGCATTGTAAAATTTCTGGTTCTTCATCATATGGTTCCTCCGTGAATGATCTGTCATCTGGGCATCTCTTTTGTAGAGTTCTTCAGTGTATTGCTTCCATCTTCCTTTTATTTCATCTCGGTCAGTCAGTGTGTTCCCCTGTTGATTATTCAACATCCCTACTCTTGGTTTAAATTTCCCTTTCATTTCTCTAATCTTTTGGAACAGGGCTCTTGTTCTACCCTTTTTGTTGTCCTCTTCTATTTCTATACTGTAACTATCGTAATAGTTCTCTTTGTCCCTACGTACTAGTCACTGTATTGTTGCATTTAGGGTTCTGACTGTGTTTCTATCTCCTTTTGCTTCTGCTTCTTTTTTTAACCATTTGAAGAGTTTCTTCAGTCATCCATTGAGGTCTTTCTCTCTTTTTAACTAGAGGTATTGTCTTTTTGCATTCTTCCCTGATAACGTCTCTGACTTCATTCCATAGTTCTTCTGCTTCTCTGTCAACTAAATTTAAAGCCTCAAACCTGTTCCCTATTTGATCTTTATATGCTTCTGGGATGTTATTTAAATTGTATTTTGGCATTATGATTGCTTTGTTGTTCTTCTTTCAATTTACTCTGATTTTTGAGACAACAAAGTATAGAACTTCTCCATCTTCTGCTACCAATTATATAATCAATTTGATTCCTATATTGACCATTTGGTGATGTCCATGTGTACAGTCGTCTTTTCGGTTGCTCAAAAAATGTGTTTGCAAGAAACAAATTATTGGCTTCACAGAATTCAATAAGTCTTTCTCCTGCTTCATTTCTGTCTCCTAGGCCCCATTTCCTAATTCTTCTCTGTTCCCTACTTTTGCATTCCAGTCCCCCATGATTATCAGCACATCTTGTTTTGGTGTGTGATCAATTTTTTCTTGTACTTCTGCGTAAAATCTCTCCAATTCCTCTTCTTCTGCGTTTGACGTCGGAGCATAGACTTGGATGATGGTTATGTTGATAGGTTTCCCATTTAATCTCATTGATATCACTCGCTCAGACCTTGCATTGTAGCTCCTTATTGCTTTTGCTACATCACCTCTCACTATTAAAGCAACCCCATTTCTTCTTAATTTCTCATTTCCTGCATAAAATATTTTGTAGTTGCCCGATTGAAAATGTCCCATTCCTGTCCATTTTAGTTCGCTCCCACCAAGTATTGTAATGTTGATGCGTTCCATTTCTTGCTTGACAATTTCTTGCCTCAGAACTATTTTAGTTTTTAACCTTTCAAACCAGGCATTCTTGATAGATTTATCAACATTTTACAGAAGGACAGTAAAGGCCCAGAGAGACAGTGCAACTTTCTTAGCTAAATGGAGGGAATCCCTTGCTCAGACTACTGTAGTTCACAATACCATGAGTTTGTCAGTTTTCAAGATGATTTGTTCTCACGTTTAATTTTCCTGGCATACTGAGTTGTTCTAAATATCTGTCGTGGGGGCTGGGGGGGATGGAACATTGAGGACACTCTTCTTTTTTTGTCCACCTCACCTGGTATACAAGATTGGCAGAGCCAAAGCTAAGCAATTCGGTCTTAGATAAAAAGAGTTATCTTTACCTCGTTCAGGCTGCAATCCTATGCACACTTACCTGGGGGTAATTCTTATTAAAATTACTGATAATTACCTCTGAGTAAACCTGCCTAGGATTGTGCTGCATGTAACAGTTCTTACTCTTATTTTGCTTTAATGTAAAATATATTTAATTTAATTGATAGATGCATGTAAACATCTTCTATGAAGAAGTGATCCATTACTTTTATGCTACCATCCTATTAGGAATGGGGGGAAATTTGGTTCAGCTTATATTTAAAGGCAAATTTGCACATTTTTAAACAATATACAAACCGAAACATAGCCATCTTTTAGAATTTTTTACTTTTCTGAATTTTGCAATGCAGTTCTCCAGTTAAGTAATGTGCACAAAAATGCAAATACTAGGATAAAGTGTGCATAAAATGCATATAATAGTTAAAATAACATTACAAATGCATTATATTAGGGAAACATGCTTCCAAAAATGTGTCTGTTAGTCAAAACAGCATGCAATAATGTGTCTTTTAGGCGAGATTTGCACTAAAATGCTGATCAATTTTCATAAGGATTTTTTAAAACATGCAAAAAATGAAAATGAAATGGACTGCCTTCAAGTCAATACCAACATATGGCGACCCTATCAATAGGGTTTTCATGGTAAGCGGTATTCAGAGGGGGTTTACCATTTTCTTCATCTGAGGCTGAGAGGCAGTGACTGGCCCAAGGTCACCCAGTGAGCTTCATGGCTGTGTGGGGATTCGAACCCTGGTCTCCCAGGTCCTAGTCCAACACATTAGTTGCAGAAATGTAGAGAACTGAATTTAAGATTGGAAAAATGAGAAATTT
This sequence comes from Rhineura floridana, assembly GCF_030035675.1. Taxonomy (NCBI): domain Eukaryota; kingdom Metazoa; phylum Chordata; class Lepidosauria; order Squamata; family Rhineuridae; genus Rhineura; species Rhineura floridana. The sequence goes on from NC_084485.1 coordinate 63,046,971, forward strand.
GGAGAACTGAAATTGACAGATGGCCATTCCTACATCCTACCTACACTTATTTGGGGCGTAATTCCCATAGAAGTTGGTGAACCCTCTGTGTAAACTTAGGAACATAGTAAGCTGCCTTATACTCAGTCAGACCATTGGTCCATCTAGCTCAGTACTGTCTACACTGATTGACAGTGGCTCTCCGGGATTTCAGGCAGGAGTCTCTCCCAGTCCTACCTGGAGACACCAGGGATTGAACCTGAGACCTTCCGCATGCAAGGCAGATACTCTGTCACTGAGCCACTTGCATAGGATTGTGCTGCTAAAAACACTGGGTTGTATTTGACTAAGTCTTACTCAGAGTAGACTGTTGAAATTAATCAAAATAAGTTAGTCATATCTCTCTGTGTGTGCTATGTGCCTTCAAGTCAATTATGACTTACGGTGACCCTATGAATCAGCAACCTCCAGTAGCATCTACTGTAAACCACCCTGTTCAGATCTTGTAAGTTCAAGTCTGTGACTTTATGGAATCAATCCATCCTCTTGTTTGTTTTCCTCTTTTTCTACTCCCTTCTGTTTTTCCCAGCATTATTGTCTTTTCTAGTGAATCATGTCTTCTCATGATGTGTCCAAAGTATGATAACCTGTTTCATCATTTTAGCTTCTAGTGATAGTTCTGGTTTAATTTGTTCTAACACCCAATTATTGGTCTTTTTCACAGTCCATGGTATGTTCAAAGCTCTCCTCCAACACCACATTTCAAATGAGTTGATTCTTCTCTTACCCACTTTTTTCATTGTCCAACTTTCACATCCATACATAGAGAATGGGAATACCATGGTCTGAATGATCCTGACTTTGCTGTTCAGTGATACATCTTTGCATTTGAGGACCTTTTCTAGTTCTCTCACAGCTGCCCTCCCCAGTCCTAGTCTTCTTCTGATTTCTTGACTATTGTCTTCATTTTGGTTAATGACTGTGCCAAGTTATTGATAATCCTTGACAAGTTCAATGACCTCATTGTCAACTTTGAAGTTACATAAATCTTCTGTTGTCATTACTTTAGTCTTGTTGATGTTCAGCTGTAGTCCTGCTTTTGTGCTTTCCTCTTTCATCAGCATTCGTTTCAGATCATTACTGGCTAGTAGTATGGTATTGTCTGCATATCTTAAATTACTGATATTTCTCCCTCCAGTTTTCACACCTCCTTCATCTTGGTCCAATCCCGCTTTCTGTATATGTTCTGCACATAGATTAAACAAATAGGGTGATAAAATACACCCCGTCTCACATCCTTTCCGATGGGAAACTAGTCAGTTTCTCCATATTCTGTCCTTACAGTAGCCTCTTGTCCAGAGTATAGATTGCGCTTCAGGACAATCAGATGCTGTGGCACCCCCATTTCCTTTAAAGCATTATTTGATTGATTGATTGATTGATTGATTGATTGATTGATTGATAGATTGATTGATTGATTGATTGCACTTGTATACTGCCCCATAGCCGAAGCTCTCTGGGTGGTTTACAGCAACCAAAAACATTAAAACAAATATACAATTTAAAACACATATTTTAAAAACAATTTAAAAAACAATTAAAAAATTTAAAACAATTAAAAACACATGCTAAAATGCCTGGGAGAAGAGGAAAGTCTTGACCTGGTGCCGAAAAGATAACAGTGTTGGCTCCAGGCGCACCTCGTCAAGACGATCTTTCCATAATCTACACAATCAAAGGTTTTGCTGTAATCTATAAGATACAGGGTGATTTTCTTCTGAAATTCCTTAGTGCGTTCCATTATCCAACGTATGTTTGCGATATGATCTCTGGTACCTCTTCCCTTTCTAAATACAGCTTGGACATCAGGCATTTCTCGTTCCGTATATGGTAAGAGCCTTTGTTGTAGAATCTTGAGTATTACTTTACCTTCATGGGATATTCAGGCAATAGTTTGATAATTACTGCATTCCCTGGGGGGTACCCTTTCTTTAGAATTGAGATGTAGATTGAATGCTTCCAGTCTGTGGGCCTTTGTTTTCTTTTCCATATTTGTTGACAAATTTTTCTCAAAATTTGGACAGATTCAGTCTCAGTAATTTGTAGCAGCTGAATTGTTATGCCATCTATTCCTGGTGATTTGTTTCTTCCAAATATTTTACGAGCAGCTTTCACCTCGCATTCTAAAATTTCTGGTTCTTCATCATACGGTTCCTCTGTGAATGAATCTGTTATCCTGGCATCTCTTTTATAGAGTTCTTCAGTGTATTGCTTCCATCTTCCTTTTATTTCATCTCGGTCAGTCATTGTGTTCCTCTGTTGATTATTCAACATCCCTCCTCTTGGTTTTCCTTTTGATTTCTCTATTAATACAGCTCTTGTTCTACCTTTTTTATTATCCTCTTCTATTTCTATACAATAATTATTGTAGTAGTTCTCTTTGTCCCTACGTACTAGTTGCTGTATTATTGCATTTAGGGTTCTAACTGTGTTTCTCTCTCCTTTTGTTTTTGCTTTCCTTCTGTTTCTAACCATTTTAAGAGTTTTGTCATTCATCCATTGATGTCTTTCTCTCTCTTAATTTGAGGTATTGTCTTTTTGCATTTTCCCCTGATAATGTCTCTGACTTCATAGTTCTTCTGTTCCTTATTTGATCTTTAAATTCTACTGGGATATTATTTAAATTGTATTTGGGCATTATGATTGCTTTGTTCTTCTTTAGCTTTACTGTGATTTTCTATATTACCAGTTCATGATCTGTACTGCAGTCTGCTCCTGGTCTTGTTTTTACAGAAAGTATGGAACTTCTCCATCTTCTGCTACCAATTATATAATCAATTTGATTCCTATACAGTATTGTCCAGTGGTGATGTCCACATGTACACTCATCTTTTCGGTTGCTCAAAAAATGTGTTTGCAAGAAAGAAATTACTGGCTTCACAGAATTCAGTAAGTCTCTCTCCTGCTTCATTTCTTTCTCCTAAGCCTCATTTTCCCACAATTTCTAGTTATTCTCTGTTCCCTGCTTTTGCATTCCAGTCCCCCATGATTACCAGAGTATCCTGTTTTTGTGCGATCAATTTTTTCTTGTACTTCTGCGTAAAATCTCTCCATTTCCTCTTCTTCTATGTTTACTGTTGGAGGATAGACTTGAATGATTGTTATGTTAATAGATTTCCTGTTAAATCTCATTGATATCACTCGCTCAGACCTAATTGCTCCTAATTGCTTTGCTTTACATTACTTCTCACTGTCAGAGCAACTCCATTTCTTCTTAATTTCTCATTTCCTGCATAAAATATATTGTAGTTACCTGATTGAAAGTGTCTCATTCCCATCCATTTTAATTCATTCACGTCAAGTATTGTGATATTGATACGTTCCATTTCTTTCTTGGCAATTTCTAGCTTTCCCTGGTTCATGCTTCTCACATTCCATGTTCCTAATGTGAGTGTTATGCAACTCCAGACTCTCCTTTCGCTTCTGTGCTCTTCAGCCTCTGGGCTTCCTTCCGGCTTTGATCCAGTAGCATCATTAGTCACAGCGCTAATACTTGTCCATTGTTCTTCCCCAGTAACTCAATGAGTGCCTTCTGACCTGGGGGGGGTTCTCATCTTCCAGCATTATTTTGTGTTGCATTTTGGATAGTCTGTTCATAGGGTTTTCATAGTAAAAGGTATTCAGAGGTGGTTTACCATTGCCTTCCTCTGAGTCTGGATGCATCTTAGTCTGGTGTCTCACCTTTGATCATTCTACCTTGGGTGACCCTGCTAGGAGTCTAGCCTCTTGATCTAGACTCCTGACAGCATTGCTGTCAGCTTCTTCGATACTCTCAAACGCCCTCACCATATTAAGGTGTGCATTCTAGAGGGGGAGTCATGTCTATTAACTTCAATGAGTTTACTCTGAGTTTGACTAGCAATGAATACCACCCATTGTTGCAGCTTTAGAAATGTTAATCTTAAATTTCAAAATAAAATGTGGGGAGAAATGGGAATTTTTTTGCGTCTGAGTTGCTCATTTCTTGGTGCATTGTTTCTCTTTTCATCCTGCATTTCAGCTTGCCTGATTTTCTTTTTAGATCTTTTGTTGCCAGCTGCTATTTAGCTTGAGTGGCATTTGATGCTACTGTTACTCAAAGTAAACCCACTGAAGTTAATAAGCATGACTAACTTAGGTTCATTAATTTCAGTGGGTCTACTCACTCAGGACTAAGTTGAACACAACCTCTTGTGCCCTGAACTGATCCAGTAAATATCAAGATGCTGTTAAGTCAGTTTCCTGTATACTGTTTCAGAGATGGAATAGATGGTGGGAGTTTGTTTAGTGTAGGATGGTTAAGCAGATGAACTGAACAGGCGTCTTGGGTTTTTACCTCTACGAAGGGCTAAAACAGTGCCATCAATGAAAAATGCAGGGACCCTGTTTCTCATCATACTGTATCCCAGACTTAGCCTTTCTGACATCTCATTTTATTCCTCACCAGGTTGAAATGACCAAGTTGAAGTGTGTAATCATACAGCAAGAGATTGAAAAACAGGAGAGGGGAGTTTCATTGGAACACCAATAGAGCAGCTCTTGATTATGGGAAAGTTGGATTGTTTTCTGAGCCCCTTTATCTGCAGCAATGGCTGATTTGAACCTTAATAGTATTCATTTGAGCATATAAGTGTTGCAAAAACAGAGATATGTGAAGTTTATTAAGAGCTCTCAAATTAGGAGCTGAGCATCATAAAGGGACACTAATTTTGATTTAAAATTACTTGCCAATAAACTATTGAAGAAATAGCTGTGACCTCTTTTTAAACAGTGCAAACAGCTTGTCTCTGAGCAGAAGTGGAAGGCTGGCTTGTACATTGTGTTACAGGTCAAGGCTTCCATTCTCATTCACTGTGAATCTTCCATTGGTTTCAGTTTGCTTCCATTTATTTTGAGGCCAAAAACATATTCTTCTTCAATACAATATACCAATAGTACACATCTGCACATATTAATTTGCAAGCTGGAGGAAGCTTGAGCAGTTTTTAGGAGTTGTTTAGGAATGGGAAAGTGGTTAGAAAGGTGATATACGTTGCATCTTTGGGAGCAGTAGATGCAGATGGGCAAAATTAAAAAACAAACTATAGAAATTGATAACGGCTGTTTCAATCCTTGAAAGATGAAAACTCTGTCCAGTTAGACTTTCCATACCAATATGGAATTGTGCATTTTAATTATTTAAAAAGAAAGCAAATTGTCAACCAGTATTTCTGTTTTGCACAGCAAGAAAATTGTCTTACAATTAGAGCTGCAATGTTTAATTGCTTAATTAATAGGTTAGATTTTTTAAAACTTGTTATTCTTTTATAATATATCAAATGACTAGAAATATATGAAATGCCCATATCAAAGCTACTTATTACTAAAAATATACAAATTTAGGGGTAACATATTTCACATATAAAGCGTCCTTTAGGGACAGGTGACTGGGGTTTCCCAATAAACTATGTTTTTTAAAAAAGCTTTTAATTGACTAAAAAGGTACCACAGTAAATCAGACAGCATCCTTTTTAAATCAAGTATTTTAATACAACTGCTTATAGAAACTGCAGATAGCAAGCACTATCTTAAAAGAGGATTTCCTTCCTCCCCCCTCCCCCCTCCCCCCCCCATATGTTGCTGGACTCCAACTCCCAACTGCCCCAGCCAGGATGGCTGATGGTCCGAGTAGATGGGAGTTGGAGTCCAGCAACATCCTAGAGAGCCACAGATTCCCCACTCTGATGTAAAAACAAAGATGTATACTTCTTGCTTCGGGAGTACTCTATTACTGATATGCAAATTTAATCACTAGATTAAGAGTGCAATCCAACCCCAACCCACAGCTCCCTGCTGTGGAGCAGCCGAGCCACTTCTGTATCTTTAGTCTAGCTGCTCACAGCAGCAGAAAGTGGTGGTGGTGAGGCTGATCATGCCCAGTCGCTGCACAAGCTCTGGTGAGATCCCAGGCTGACTCAGCCTGCACCCTCCCCATCCTCAGAATTCCCCATCTCAGAAATACCTCCACTGAATCTCCCGCCTGCATGTTTGGTGGCCAGAAAAAGAAGGTTGATACCGATGGAAGGCCAACTGAGCTGACAGAGCTGAGCAGAGGGATGGCTCCACTCAATACACACACAGCATAAGGGAGGTTTTGATTGCTCTGCCAAATTAATGATTAATTAACATTTCTTTAATCTAGCTGTAGTCCTGCTTTACAATATATCAAACATATCCATAAGAATTTACACATAAAAATACAGTTCTTATTATGATTTTACTCTCCACAGTCTACTCATTCACTACTGTGTTGTTCATGAAGTTAGATCCTATATAGTATATTAGTAATCTGAGTGGAAATGTTTAGACTCAGTCAGCTCTCTTGAGTGTGCAGGTCACATCAATAAGATGACAGATTGGGCAGGAAGAGGAAGTGTAAAGGGGGGGGCTACTTCTCATTTCTCTGCCCAGAGTAAGATCATAAAGGTTACCTCTTACTTTCCTATTGGCCCATTGTAGAAGTTCACTGTAGTTGTGGGAAACAGTGGGAGAGGGAATTAATTAGCATTTATACTGTAAGGAATATTCCCCAGGTATTAGCCAGAATGCTTACATACTTGGATGTATGTTACCTGCACAACCAGTCACAGGAAGGTTTTGGTTGAGCCAAGTTATGAATCAAGAGTTGCTAAATTGTGCCCTGTTTATTTCTGGGCTGTGACATTTTTAGTGATATTTCTAGATTCTCATCATGCATGGTGCAACCAAATATGCCATCCCTGCCAATTCTTTTTGAGTAGTAATAGCTGGTGGGGAAACTGGGTCAGCAAGTCCCTGATATAAACAGCTAAGGTAGATGACACACACCACATCAAAACTATTGTTTGTCTAGCCACTGATACTACATAGGGATAATAAAAACATCACTGTCCCCATAAGAAGACCGTAAGTTTTAAATTAGCCCAAGTAATCTATCAAGACGGTAAACAGGACTTACATGGATGAAAAACTGTTTTTGCAGTTGGTCATGGTCTCTACATACTTAATTTTTGTTTTTTGACCTTTTCTTCACTGTTTGTTTTTCTGTGTTACCCTCCTTAATACAGAATAACCTGAAATATTCAGCAGACCGTTCTTAAAACAGAATGACCTGAAGTATACAACCTCAATTTATATAGTGATACATATCTAAAAGATCATCTCACCCATTATATCCCCAACCAGTCACTGCACTTGACCAGGAGAGGGCCTCCTGCAGATGCCATCTCATCAGGAGATCCATTCCATATGAAGTAGGAATTGAATCTCAAGTGTGGTGGTACCTACCCTTTAGAACTTCCTCCTGCTATATGGTGGCTGCCTATATAGTCTGTTTGACACCTGATGAAGACTTTTCTGTTTTCAGTGGAGGTTTTTATCCCACTCTGTATCTGTATTGGATTTGAAATTGTTTTCACTGTTAAGGTTTTATTGTTAATCACTTTGGGATGGTTCATGGGAAGCGGTTCATAAATAAAATAAATATGACATGATTTCATTTAACTTATCTGGACATGTTGTGGGGAAGTAAGAGTTAACCCTCCCCAGCTGCTCCCCCAACTCTGTCTTGCTTGTGCGCATACCCACCACCCAGCAATTAAGCCTAAAAAAAGCTCCCAAAATGATTCTGGAGGGTTTTTTAAAAACATTGATTGCTGTGAAGAGGGTGTCATGGGGTAGGACCAAGGGTGTCATGGACAATGTCCTGCCCATGGGCCAGAGGTTCCCCATCCTTGGTTTAGCATTATGTTTGAACAAAGCTAGTAATAGATAGGATTTTTTTTTCTTGATCCAAGTGCCTTTGGCATACAAAGACTGAGGTGAAGCATATTGACACATCTATTTATCTTATTTTTATTTTATTTCAAGAAAGTTATAGTCTGCTCACATTATAACATTTGAGTGGTGTACAGAAAACCAAAACTAGAATAGAATATATATACCATGTCTAATGCATTTATATCCTATAGCATTAAACAGTCATCAGTGAACAATAATTTAAAAATTCATTCTGAAAGGGCTTGGGTAAATAAAAAAGTCTTAAGTATGTATATGAAAGAGTGGCTTGTTGGAGCATGCCTTCTCTCTAATTGTAAAAATTCCACATTAAAGGGGCCACTGCTGCTGCTGGACATGTGAATAGTAGGAGCTCTTGGTAGCACTAGTGGGTCTTCTCCTGGGAAAGTGGTGGCTGGGTGGGAGAATAAGAGGGAAGGTGGTCCCTGGTTTATGATTTTGTAAACAAGAAGCAACACCTTGAACCTGGCCCAGTAGCATATAGACAGCCAGTACAGCTGCTACAACAGATTTAATGTAGAAGCCTTGGGGAAACCAGCAGAGCTTTGTTGGGGATGTCTAGGCAGTTATTGATTTTTCCCATGCACTAAAGAATTGCCACAGGGAACAGTCCTTCAGAATGCCTGTGCAATTGCTTGCAATGCCAAAGAGAAATGAATAATGCTGTGGTAAAGTAGCCAAAATCAGCTGGAGTTTTTTGTATGAAACTAGTCTGGTTTCTGAAATTAGGCTACCATGCGTGTCATATTAGCACATCTATTTCAAACAATTTCTGTAGAAATTGCAGAATTGGATGTCTTGGCTTTTAGATAAATGGATGGATATATCGGTTGAATAGCAGGATAGTATGAACAAGTGGGAGAATACTAGAGATCTTCAATGATAAATTTCAAACATGCCTGAAAGCCAGGAGGAACTAGAACTGCCGCTTCAGTCATGTACTGCGTTTCCATGGCACATTGCTAAAGCAACTGCTTATTTCTGCTGCTACTGTATATTCTGCCTGTTAAAGAAGACCACAGGAAGGTAGCCATGACAGCAGTGCTGCAGGAAAGATGAAAGAGCAAAGGAGAAACTGGGGGTAGGAAATGTGCTGGAAGATGAGACGTGAAGCTTAGGTAAACAGATCAGGGATTGGACAACTATCAGAACAATGGAAGACTTGGCTTAGGTGCTTAATTTCAAACACAGCCTAATGGAATCAGATCACAGAATCAATTTCACAAGTTGACAAGTGGTACCTGCAAGAAAATGTCCCAGTGTATCCTCACCTTCAAGTACGATTGCCTCTGTACAGGATTTCACTAGCCAACTGTGTCATCTTACAGAATCATAGAACAGTAGAGTGGGAAGGAGCCTATAAGGCTCGGTGCAGGAACCCAAATTAAAGCCTATCCAACAGGTGACTATCCACCTGCCTCTTGAATGCTTCCAGTGTTGGAAAGCCCACCACCTCCCTAGGTAATTGGTTCCATTGTCATACTGCTCTAACAGGTAGGAAGTTTTTCCTTATGTTCAGTCGAAATCTGGCTTCCTGCAGCTTGTGCCCATTATTCCATGTCCTGCACTCTGGGACAATCTGTAAGCTATAAAGTTCAACCAGGGTCACTCCCCCTTTTTCATTTTATTTCTCCAATTGCCATTCAACATTCAATGGCTACTGAGCATGTTCAATCTTTATTGAGTTGTATTGGGGGACGGTGTGCCCCTTTAATTTTTTTCAAATATATGTTTAATAATTTGTTCTTCTGCAAAGCTTATAGTACTCTCAAGCATGCTGATACTTTCATCTTGTTTCTTAGTGGCCATGTTTTGGCTCAGTGATAACCAGTGTGGTGTAGTGGTTAAACTGCTGGACTATGACCTGGGAGACCAGGGTTCGAATCCCCACACAGCCATGAAGTTCGATGGGTGACCTTGGGCCAGTCACTGCCTTGCAGCCTCAGAGGGAGGCAATGGTAAACCCCCTCTGAATACCACTTACCATGAAAACCCTATTCATAGGGTCACCATAAGTCAGAATTGACTTGAAGGCAGTCCATTTCCATTCCGGCTCAGTATATGTACTCACCACTTGAATCCATTGTTAGTTAGAATGGTGTCACATCCAGGAACTCCTGTGTCACTTATTATCTTGGTTTATGTTTTGTACTTCAGGGTACCTAGAGAGTGCATCTCAGCATGTGGGTGATATCTCTTTTCCCTTAATGGTGGGTATCCACAGCTGTCTGCCACACAACTGGGATTGTGGGGTATGGTTGTCAGGTGGGAGTAATATCTTCCATGATCTTCTCTTTTTACTAATAAAGCCTGTCCACTCAATCAGGATAGCACAAGTTTCCATATGCAATATTTATTAATGAATACCATGTATTAATTCTATAATAGCCAGCATTCCTCTAGTCCAGCCTTTCCAACCTTTGGGTCTGCAGATGTTGCTGGACTACAATTCCCATCATTCCTGTCCACTGGCCATGCTGCCTGAGACTGATGGGAGTTGTAGTGCAACAACATCTGGGGACCCAAATGTTGGGAAAGGCTGCTGTAGTCAATAGCATACATGCATGCAGGCTGATATGTTCACCATTGCCCCAAGCTAAGTGTGCCCTGACTAATAGCTCATGTGGCAGAAAGTCAGTACTAATTTCAGTCTCACTAAGATATAAGTTTCTAGCTGTTGACATATGTTGAAGGACCCTAGATAGTGTTCTAGGATTTCTTATTGGATAGCAGCTATCTTATATTGTAAAGACAAGGAACAGAAGGATGTGAATAGTTGTGTGTGGCATGAATTTTGCCTTCTTCCTGATCAAGTTGGATGGATAATTGTGTTATTTATTTAAAGCATAAATGATCTGCATGTCCTTTACTGTTACAAGTGACCTTGAAGCAGCTCACATATATCAATCAAAAACAATAAGAATACAAATAATAAAATATAATTAAAGCACCAACATTAAAACCATCATAACACAAAAATACCAAGGGAGCCAATGGCTGAAAATCTAGACAGAGCCTCCAAAAGCTTGGGAAAACAGGAACATCTTCACTCTGTGGTGAAATTCCACCAATGTTTGTTTATTATATTTATATTCCACCTTTGGTGCTCAACCATGACATGCGTGGTTATTCCCCTCTCCATTTTTATCTTCACAACAACCTGCAACATTAGGTTAGGCTGAAAGAGAGTGACTGACCCAAGGTCACCCAGTGAGCTTCATGGGTGAGTATGGATTTGAATCCTGTTCTCCCAGATCCTAGTCCAACACTCTGATCACTATACTGCACTAGCCATCCATGCATTTAAGGGGGCAGAGTTCCATAACTCAGGTGCATCTATGTAGAAGGCCCTGCTCTGAGTCCCTATAAATCATAACCAGTTCCCCTCTGCTGATTGTAGGAGTCTTGGGTAAGCTCATCAGAGGCATGGTATGGTGAGGGAAATGCAAAGTTGTTGATCAACACAGCTATTTAGCTGCAGCCTATATGACTGCTTTTGGACATCACCAGAGCTAATACATTGTAAAGATGTTAATTTGCTCAAATGGCTGCATGTGGTATACCATTATGCAGCCATTTTTGTTTATCCTCACAGTGCAGGGTAAACTCTTACAGTGTAGCTAAGACCTTCAATGATGCCTCATCGGCTTGTGCTAAATGAGTATCTTGCCTTGACTGCATGCTTGAATAACCTCTTGGGAGTAATAGCCAACAAAACAGTAGAATATATCTTCCCACCACTGGCTGATCAGAATTTGGCAGGCTTTGCTGAAGGAAACAAAATGGATTCCTGTTGATGCAAATTCCTTTGAATAATACCTCTAGCAATTTGAAATGTATGAATCATCTCACTATTTAGTAACTGATGTGTCTTTCTGTCAGGACTGAGTGAGGAATTTTTTAAAAAAGAATCTCTGTTCCTACCATTCTGAACAGTTGTCTGTCTTTTTGTCTTGAGGTAAACTTTGGATGCTGATCTTTGGACACAGTGTACACAGCAGAGATAAACACAGAACACAATACTTTAGAATACTTAAAAGTATATCATAAGGGAATCATTATATCATTCAGGTCTCTACAAAGGGAGATCAGGCTCTTTGAAACAAAAAACCCTAACAGCTTTACACATGCAAAGCAAAATCTTACTTTATTATATTTTTGTAAATTTCTTGCTACCCGTGGACACTTCTGCATAGGGTGTGCCTGTGCTGAAGCATTCACAGGTAGCAGGACACTTACAGGCGAGGAGGGCAAGTAGAGGCAAACCTGGGCTGTGGTGATCATGAGATAGGCAGGGGGGCCTATCTGGCTTGAACCTGGGTCTAGCCAGGGTCTAGCAGGCAAGTGAGTGAGCAGCAGCAGCAAGGCCATAAGGGAGTGGGGAGTGGGAGGGAGGGTTGGAAATCCTTGCAGGGGACAGGGGAGGCTTGGAGACCCTTGCGGGGGGAAGAGGGGAGCTTCATAGACCCTTGCAGGGGCAAGAGGGGAGCTTCAGAGATCTATGAATGGGCAAGGGGAAAGCTTTGGGGGACAGTGTGAGGGGGGGCTCTGGTGACCTGTGTGGAATGGGGGCCTCCTGGCAGAGGGAGTGGAGTGGTAGAGGTCAGCATGGCAGAGGGGATGGAGAGTTGGCTAGGGGACACCTGGCTGAGGGGGTGGGGAGTGTTCTTGAGGGTGCTGTAGGGTGGAGCGTAGGCAGGGTTGGCGAGTGAAGCAAACAGGGCAGCAGCTCCTGGTAAAGGCACAATCATCCGGAGATATGCTAAAAGCAGTAGAACAGGAAGAGCAAAAATGTATCATCACATATGTAGGACAAGAAATAACTTTAATAAGATTATTTTGAATTATGAGCAGAGCAATACAAAACCCCAATCTGCCAGGCTGGAGGATGGAGCTATGGATGAAGAGGAGCTATCCCTCTGCTGCCAGGGAAGGAGCCCTGCTGGCTCAAACAGCAATTGGGCAGAAGCTACTGCTGGTGGTGTCCCTGAGAACAGACCCTCCCCCCCCCCCAAATGTGGCTTTTCGGGTTGGGTGCACACAGGATCCGTTGGATCCAGTGCTGATCCTACTGCTATCATGTTACAGCATGTGGCCCAATCTGGACCTTTTGCTCTGCCAGCCTGGCAGCTAGAATAGAGGCATTTTTTCCTGTTCCCACATCTTCCATCCTGGCTGGTGCATGCAGTAGGCCGCCAAATGGGGTAGTGGCTATACCACTTCATTTAAGCCCTACCACTGCTGGCCAGGGGTGTGGATTGCCCCTAAGGCTGCAAACGTATGCACAATTACCTATGAGTAAGACCCATTGAGCGCAGTGGGACTTGCTTCCAGGATAAACAGGCATTGGATCAGGTTGCAAGTCAAGTACAACGATGCCACTCACTAAAAAAGTGAGTGAGTAAAACTGATTACTCATCAGCCTGAATAGAAAATTGGTAAGGATTAATTTGGGGATCTCATAAAAGTTAGGGTTTGGTTTAGAATTTGCATTAAAATGTTTTGATTTAAAAGTATTGTCTGCACCTTGTGAACAGGTCTTGCGCTAGAGAGAGAACTTGGTCAAACAGATATCCAACATTCAAACAGACAGCATTGAGCTTTCCATGCATTGAATGCTGACTATAGATTCCAATTGACAGAGCTACCTAGTCAGTCAAATATGAGCCAAGTGATCTGTTTGTCTACATGTTAGGTAGAAATGGCATAACATAGTGTGTCTGCACCAGAGTCCCTCTGAAAACTGTCTTGTTATGATTCAAGGGAGGCAGAGCTCAATGGATGTAGCTCAGTGGTTGAATACACAGGAAACAGTCTTCTACTGAGTCAGACCATTGATCCATCTTGCACTGAGAGGGCCTCAGGCCGGTCTCTTTCCCAGCCCAACTAGGATATGCCAGGGATTGAACCTGACATCACTTTACCACTGCGCTACAACCCTTCTCGTGTTGTTCATGCACAAAGCCCCAAGCATCTGGTAGCAGGCCTTGGAAGGAAATATCCTTCCCAAGTACCCTGGAAAGCCGCTGCTAGACAGTATAGTATAGATGGGGGAACCTGTGGCCTTCTAACTATTATTGGACTCCAACATTATCCCTTACCATTAGCCATGCTGTCTGGAAAGGCAAGAGTTCCCCATCCTTGCTGTAGACCATAGTAGGTTGGTCTGACAGTATATGGTAGCTTTTTCTCTGTGTGTCTCTGGACTTCTTTTTGACCATTCCCAGTACAAGCATAAGAATAATTAGGTGCAAGAAAAATAAGGCACAAACTCAGTTAATCCTTTTGGATGTTCTGCTGTGTCTTCACACAAATATATTTACTTACAAGCAGGCACAGCTTTTTGAAATGACACACTGTTGCATCTGTTTGTGAGTAAATTTACTTGCACATAACCTTGAAGAATAGGGTAGAGCTGGAAGCTAATAAACGACTGTGCCTAAGATGTGATACAGAGCATATCAGCTTTTGCACTACGTTTAGGGACATATCCTGGCTAAAATGGCTGGTAACGATCAACCCTAAGATGGCTAGCCTCTGGATAAAAATTGGGATTCCTAAAGCTGTTCTGAACAGTTCCTTCAGAGAGTACTTCGCATATAGATGTAAAGCCATTAAAAAAGAAACATCTCTTCAGCACAGTTAACTGACACACTTGTGTTTAAACTAAATAATAATAATAAATAATATTGTGATGATCCAGTTTCCGAGTATGAAAGACCAATTGTGAGCCCCCGCAATCCTTATACAATTGTATATATGTTTTGATACACTGCTTCTAGTTGGAGGCATTCTTGAAGATCGGGGGGGGGGATATGGCAAAGAAGAAAAAATTAAACATGTTTGCTTCTCAAATGTTTCTTCCCAGTTTAAAATTAGTGATTATTGTTGTCCTAGATAATTCCTGATTTTCACTCTGCAGTGAGAGCAATGGTAGTGGATTATATACAGCAAGAAAACTACAAAGTTAACTCCTGTCTCTTCATTCATGTCTGTGCCCTTGATTTAGGTAATTTTTGTGGGGAAAAACCCACTTTTATTTAGACTGAGGTTATAGAAACCCAAGATATGTCCCAGGGTATGGTCTGAAGGCACACAAGGCCACCACTTTCCTGAACCTAAGCAAATCTGGGCCTGGCCAGTGCCTGGATGGAATATCTCCTGGAAACTGTGTGTACACCATGTATAGGGTTCAATGATGGAAGAAAGGTGGTATTTAAAATATAAGAAAATAAAAACAAGTGAATATTATACTAAATGTAATATTCTGCTGCATTCTAAAGCGTTCATTCCAGTTCTTGGTTACATTTATGTTGTTTCCTTAGAGATGATTTTTTTAGATACAGATTTTCCATTGACTTCAGCAGAAGCAGGAATTTTTGAATAGCCAGAAATACAGATTTGGATACAACAGTCATAACTGTGGTACACAAGTATACATCTAACAAATAGGACTCATCAATAAAATCTTGTTTGGGTTGAAAATGTCCTTTTGGGGGCCCCAGGCTTCAGATGCACACTGTCTTTTACCCTTAAACTATATAGCTCCTTGTTGTCATATTAGCAAGTTTCCTACAACCCACTCCTGGTCTGCCATTTCAGAAATACTAGATTAATATTGAAACATCTAACACATTTCAGCCAATCATTACGAGGTATTTTGTTAAGAAAGAAATGGGTTTCAGTTGTTGAGTCAACTGTAAACTTGTTGAACGTGAAATGTTATTTAGCTCTAGGCAAAGGTAAAATGGCTCAGTGCTAATTATCTTGCTATGAACAGGAAAGAATGTGAGCTGACCTGTGTATAGCATCCTATGATATATGTTTGGTACATTATAGCTGCAACAACAGCAGTGAAGGGGTTGAATAACTGTCTGTTTTCTTGGACCTAGCAAACAGAATGCCTCTTCTTCATAAAGTAAATTATGACTTGCTCACATGTAGTCAGAGTAATTTTGGTCAGTTGACTGAATGATGAAACAAAACCTATGTAACCCCTCCTCCTTGATAGCTATCGGGCACTTCTTTTCCTCAGTGGAATGATGCCAGCGTGGGCTTATTCCAGTCTTATTTGTATTTCTTTTTGATTATTAGAATCCTTATGCTCCATTGACACATTTTAGATTTAGAAAGCAAGAGTGTATCTTCATGAGTCCTTAACAGTCAAGGCATAACTGCTTAAGAATGTTTGTTTGCCGGATCAGCTCAAAGTTCACCTAGTCCAGGAAGCAGGCTAGTATCACAGCACCCAGCAGGCACTAGGTGATCCACAGGTCGTTTATGGAAACTAAACACACTGAAGAAGCTGTCTCTCTAGATTGTATGCCTTTGTGCCTAGTTATTTCCCAGTTGGCCTGCCCATTTCTATGTTATGGCATGGTTAATGGCATTATATTGTGTACACATTATATATTATTATAATTATATTTATATAAAACTTTTCAATTCTTTCTTTCATGTAGGTGTTTATATACTGTTTGGGATACAATTTATAGAAACAGAGATTATAAATCTTAAAAATAAAATGTTGTCACATAGGGGAGACCATGTGGAAGGGATGTATGTCATGCTTATTCCCCACACTACAGCAGCCAGCCTCAGGAGAAGAGGTAATGGGAACAGAACAGGAAGTAACTGCATAATACACCCCTCTTGTAAGGTCTTCCTGTGTCTTGTCTTCCCAGGATGGTATGGAAAGCAGCCACAGGAAAGTTGTAACTCTTGTAGATAACCACCAGCCACTTTATGGGTTTGGGTGCTCTCACCAGCACATATGCATAATAAATGATTTCTGCATGTGTTATTCTGTATTTCCACACTCGCTGGGCAGTAGTTTCCTCTAGCAGTGATGCACTGAAAGTCCTCAGGAGGAAAGTATGGATGTTTAAGATAAGCTTTCACTTCATTTGCCCCCCCCCAATGGCTTATGTGGGCATTCTAGCCATATACACAAAAGGAGCATACAGTCCTTGTGTTTCATAATCTCTTCAACTGGTCCTGCTTCAATTAAAAGAGGAAAAATGAGGTACTACAGATTAGCTGTTGCAAAACATCTTACGTGGCAGCATGATAATTTGCATATGTGGTAGGAGTCCTGGAAGCACTATCGCCTGGTTCATGTTGACATTTTACTTGTCCTTAAAAGGACTTATGAAAGGGGGCGGAGAGAGCGAGAGCATGAAAGAGCCAGCAGCTTGCTGCATTATTAAAAAGTAAGAAATAAAGCCACTTGCTAATAACTGTAGCTTGCAACATGAAACTGGAATTTTTTTCACTGACATTGTTTGGTTCTTTTAAAATACCATCTGTTTGAAGATTGGTGGTTTTAAATATAGCCTTCAAGCACCTTTAATACCATCTCCAGTACCAATAAGGAGCTTGATAAAAGCTTTCCTCTATGCTAAAGGGGGATATTTCATGTCAACAAGTTTAAAGCTGTATAATCTCTATCTTCCTTAACAACCTACTAGGAAAAAGGCACCAACCTTGCGATACGCCTAATATCCAGTTGCCTCCCTCCTCCTTAGTTTGAAAACCTGCCATATAAAGTAATTCATCTCTTGTCATGCTACATAAAGCCAAAAAATCTAGTCCTGAGTCAGCCCATTGGTTTTAAAAATCATGCGATTAAAAAACAAGTTGGTTCTTTTTAGTTTGATTTTACAAATTAGTAGAACATCCAGGTTATTTTTTACTGGGCTTGGCTTTTTTGTATTTAAACTATTTTAAAGTAACTTCTATATGGTATGTGTTGTGAACGTTGGGCCTGAACCCTGCGCTAGCTTCAGGTGATTGGGCCTGGATCAGGCCTGATGCTGGCCAGGACCGGCTGTGAGAGCAGCTGGAATCCAGCAGATCCCAGGCTGGCTCAGCCCAACCCCTAGAATGACCAATTTCAGGGCTATCCTATTAGTCTTTGCTGGCAGGGATGGCGCCTGTGGACTTCCACCTGCACATTCAATAGGTAGAAGGGGGGGGTCCTGCGGCAGCTGGTAGGAGGCCAGTTGAGCTGACAGGAGTGAGCAGAGGAATGGGATAAGGGGGGTTGGATTGCAGCCTGACGTGTGGCCCTCTAGATATTACTACACTGATCAACTCCAGCCAGCATGGCCAATGGTCAGGTATGATAGGAGTTGTCACCCAGCATCATCTGGGGAGGTACAGTTTCCCCATCCTTGAGTTAACGATTAACATATAAAAATAGTATTTGAGAAATCGGTTGGTTTCTATTATCCCTTTGTCAGCAGTTTAGTGATGTGGCAACTTCCCTCACAGAAAAAGTTGTGAGGGGACTGGTGAATGTCTGATGGCAAATCCAATACTAGCTGCCTCTAATTGTTATGCATCCATTGTGGTAAATACTGTTGCCCCTACTACAGGAACTGTGCTACTCTGAACTGAATCTGGTGGGCTGATGTGATGCTTCGCAAACCAAAATCATATCTGTGGGGTAGGAAGGTCAGCCTGCATACTGACCACTTCTCTGTGCTAACTACACCTTAACAAAAGCTCTAACATAAAACTGCTTATTTTACTTGTCCTTAACAAGACTTGGGGAAGGGGCTTGGGTGGTTGACATTCTTCTTGTTCTTAAAACCACCTTATGGTGGTCTTTCCCTGCTGTGAAGAGTTTCTGGGAGTTTGTCCTACAAGAAATGGGGGTTATTTTATATGTTGATGTTCCTTATAATCCTGGTCTTTGCCTTCTGTCTATTTTCTCTCATCAAGCTATGAATCTTCGCCCAAAGGACTTAGTCACTTTTAGTTTGCTTTCTGTGAGGCTTATTGTATATCAGAAATGGAAGGAAGCACAACATTTGATTTTGGATGCTTGGTATAAGAGACTTTCATTTATAGCCATTTTGGAAAAATTGACACACCATCTGAAAGTACAGAACGGCAAAGCTGAACCATAAGCTTTTTCAGCAGTATGGTGGTCATTCATCTCTCTTATGGCGAGTGAACCTTATAAATTCCATATCCCAAAACATTAGGCTTTTGTTTGGGATTATTCGTAATGAACGTCTTGTGTATTTTTCCATGTTTTAAATAGACATGTTACATTTGAGTTCCCCTTTGACTTGATATGTGAATAACCCTGTATTTATTGGCTTCGTTTGTTTGCTTGGTTCAGATTTGTATATTTTGTTTTATTTTCTGTATTTTCATTGCATTACAATAAATTAAAGATAAAGAAGAAGAATATGAAACTGCTGAGGTAGATTCTTCAGAAAATGTCATTGTAAAAGTAAAGATTTACCCTTTAATTGCAGATGCTCAGAATCCCAATAAAGAAACCTTATGGTTAAGTATCAAAGTGGTCCGAGAGGTTAAGAGGCTCCTAGGGGCCTACTTCCCTAAAAGGAATGGCTATTTCATTTTAGATATGGTCTGCAGCTAGTTACTCGCTTCCTAGATCACTATCAGGACTTCCACATTGGATGGAGTCTTAGTCCCTTGTCGGGAAGAGATTTTATTTCACCAGCATTGATTTTTTGCTAGGTACAGGCATACCCCACTTACCGTCGCTTCACTTAACGTCGCCTCGCTATAACATACATGCTCCATACGCCACCATACCCCGCTTAACGTACGCGTGCTTTGCAATTACGGACACTTAATGGCATGACACAGCTGCCATCTAGTGGCGATTGCAGTGCAGTACATGCATAGATAATTGCTTCACTTTAAGTACATTTTCACTTTACATACACGCTCCGGTCCCATTGCGTATGTTAAAGCGGGATATGCCTGTATTTTAATCAATACATGTATGTACTGATGCACGAGGAAAAAGCAAGAATAAATCTAACTTCTTTGTTATGAAATAATTGCTATTTTTAATATTTTTTAAATACAGGAACAGAAGAAGCTAATTGGATCAACGGTGGATGAACATTCCTGCCACGTGCAGCAGAAAGACAAAAAGAATAAATGAAGCTGAGATAATAGTGCATGAGAAATGAAATTTAAGAAGAAAACTAGTTTTTAAAGACTGAAGAAGCCAAGAAGGAATATGTAGAGATGAGAGGTATCTAAGATCATGGAGACACTTAAAAACAAGTAACAAGAAAACCAATGCAAGAAAAGGAGAAAGGTCAAAACAAGAGGAAAGAAAAAGCAACCAGACAGCTTTTAATGGCTGAAAGAAAGAAATGGGGAAAATAATATTACAACTCCCAGTAACAATAAATATACTAAATATATGTGTTAGCAGAATCAAGGATTCAGCATGGTCATTTCTTGGAAATATTGTCAAGGAAGTATTTCATTTTTACTGTTATTATGCAATGCAATTAATATACGTTACTCGCAACAAGAAAGGATCTCTGGCTGAGGGACTTAACATAAAATTCAACTGTGGAGACAACTGAGGAAAAACAGGTAAAGAATATGAACACAGTCCCTCTGTTGTGCCTGGATATAGTTCCATCTGAGAGCCCCTGCTAATGTATATGAAGCTAAATTATCCTGTTATGCATATTAAATTAACTGTCTTTAAAATCCCTTGGGGGTGGGGTTTACCCTGAAAGGTGGCAGGTAAGCACTTAGAATAGATGTACATTCAATTCCATTATATTTAGGCTGCAATCCTATACCTGCTCACCTGGGAATAAGCACCAATGAACTTAGTGAGACTTAGTTTTGAGAAAACGTGTGTAGGATTGCACTCTTAGGCTTAGTTTCAGTAGAGAATGAGGACTTTGTTAGTGCCAGAAACTGTACAGAAAAGGTGGATTTAGGAGGATGTTGAAGATGAGAGACATGGCATAAGAGGACAAAAGGCAGAGGGTTATATTCATAGACCCATTGAAATCAATGGACTCAGTTATTGCTAATTTAAATCCATTGATTTCATTAGTCTACTCCAGCCTTTCCCAACCAGTGTACCTCCAGATGTTGTTGGACCACAACTCCATCAGCGTCAGCCAGCATTGCCAATGGTCAGGAAAGATGGGAGTTGTGGTCCAACAACATCTGGAGGCACACTGGTTGAGAAAGGCTGGTCTACTGTATGACTTCATTGGACACTACTCAGAGTTGTTTGAAGGAATGGGAAACCTTTGGACAGCTGAGGATGATGGAACTGGAAGAATGAAGGTCATGGACAGGGATATAGCAGGATATGAAGGTGGAGGGGGGGAAAGGAACAATGAAGATAAGGATGAGGAGTTTATGCCAGATCTAAGAGCAGGAGATAAAGTCAGCACCTATAGGGATTTAAAGAAGGGCATCATGGAGTCTGAGTGATGAGATTGGTGAATGATTTCTGGGACGTGATTCTGAACAGAGGTGAGAGGGGTGAGGTGTAACTGGCAGGTAAAAAAGGAGAGGGTTGTATTAGCTGTATTTTCACAATTTTGTACAAGATGAAGTAAGACTCAATAAGGAGAAACAAGATAGGGAGGAATCATAGGGAGGAGGGAGGCTCCTGTTCTAGGGTTAAGAATTAAGAGTTGGGAGGTAGTACTGAATGCAGTTGGATTTGATAAACAATCACTGGGACAGTGTGCAGAGTAAGAATGAGGGATTTGTGGCCCTCCAGATTTGTTGAACTACAATGCCATCATCCCTGGCCATTTGCAATGCTGGCTGCCGATGATGGCTATTGGAATCCAAAATCTAGACAGCCACAGGTTCCTCATTCCTAGTGTAGAGAAGCAATGTTAAGACATTGGACTGATAACAGATGCCTAATAGAGAAGCAAGTAGAGGAAGCGCTTCTTGTTGTGAAAATGCTGAGTGATTAGATGGAAAGGAAGGAACAACTGAGGGCAGTCACGGAAACCTAGGACATAAAGAGAGTCAAACAGAAAAGGGTAATCAACTCTATCAAAGGAGAAGTGTGTTTAGGTTGGTTGATGATAGACTGGCGACCTCTGGATTTATGAATCGGCTTACTGTCAATTATTTTCACTCAAGACTTTCCCTCACTAAAGGTGGATTTTTTTATGATTACAGTCACCCTATAATTACTTAAGTGATCCTTAAAAAACCCAGCCTGTATAACCCTTGAAAAGTTAAATATTAGAACTTTGTATTACAGGATAGAGTTAGACTCCACCACTTGGACTTTCCTTTGCTCTTCTTTTCAGTTTCAGTTGTGTTCTCTATAAGGCCAGCAATAAAGAAGCATGTTTGCTTGCCTACAGAAAAAAAGTAATAAGAGTTTGCTAATTCCACAGTTACTATGAACAGAACAGGATTGGGTGCTTATTACTAGAGGGTGAAATACAGAGACAACAAAGTGATTTGAAAAAATGGCTACCTTACCTAAGTTACCATTTACTCTTTTAAAGCACTCACTGTATCCACAATCATAGTGGCTATTTTTCTTCTTTTTCTTGAGTATTTGATGAAAATAGCCTTAGAGGAATATAAACATTGCTGTATACACTATAGTTAGCTAGCTGGCTGGCTGGCTGCCCTCCTAGGCTGTAACGCAGGCCTAGTTTTTGATTTTCCGAATATATACAGCTCGGTGTGAGGCCTTTTCAGGTTTCTGGCCAGAAAAATCAACCCAGCAACCAATAAAGAAAAATCACTTTCCACAATTAGTTTCCAATTGCTTAATTAGCCCTTTATACAATTCCACAATTAGTTTCCAGTTGTTTAGTTAGTCTTTTATGTAGCAGCCATTTAAAAGGTTTTCCCTGGATTGTCCAATGGGAAGGAAAATCTAAAGGTTAGGAACAAGACTATAAGGAGGGACTCTCAAGGAGGAGTTAACAAGCACACCCTAAAGTATTTGTTTTCTCTTTGCCCTTCCCTAAACCTGTATTGTGGACAAGGTTGTTTTGCAGGTGGAATTTAGAACTGAGATAACTAATGCAGCATCAAAGCCAAGCTCAGGACCTCACTGTCATTACCAAAGAAGTTCAGTTCATGAAGAATCAGAACACGGGCATACTGCAGGTGAAAGGACTGTGGCTACAGGCAACCTTTAAGTCTGGTATTCCTGGCAATCTCTCAAAAAAGGGTGAGAATTCAACAGATTAAACTTCATTCAAGTAAGTTAACACACTCTCTGCCCTCACATCCTCTCCACCAGTTGGGGGGGGGGATTGGCTGGTGCTGTGTACCTCTCCCCCTCAAATGCCCCACCTAACAAGGAAGGCTAGCTACAGGGCTGCTGGGGCAAGAGTAGCCAATGTGGTGCCCTCCAAATGCTGTTGGACTACAACTCTCATCAGCCCCAGCCAGCATGGATAGTGGTCAAGACTTACGGGAGTTCTATTCTAACAATATCTGGTGAGCATTATGTTGGCTACTCCTTGAGTGAGGAATACACTGTACACTCCCAAGCGCTTTCAGGAAAAGAACAGAATAGAATTTCTATTAGAAGGGCAGGTTGACTCGGGATTTTTTTTTTAAGAAAAGGTAAGATGGTGGCATATTTGAATGCAGTAGCAAAGGAGCCACAGAAGGAACTTGCTGTAGGTTGATTATGCGGTGGTGATGGCAAGGGAGATGACAAGCAGAAGGAGACAGGAAAGGGGTACCTGGAAAAGTTAGATGAGAATAACAGAATAATTAGCTCCTTAAGTGGGAAGAAGGTTGATGAAACTGTAGAAGGAGGGAGGGCTGGAAAATAAATACGTTTTAACTAAAGCAGATATTTGAAGGGCAAAAAACAACCATAAATAACTCCAAGACTATAAACTTTCTATGCAGAATGTATTACAGAATTATCACAAAACTGAAACAAAAGAAGGTTCAGGAGGGAAAATGTTCAATTCAACTTTTGGCTAGACCTCTGTGAGGAAACAACCATTAGTCAGACAGACAGATTTTGAAGAACAGAGGAGGATACAGATCAAATAGAACAATACTTTTATGTCGATTACATTAAGCTGCATTGCTGATAAAGAAAAGTAAGAGAGCCAAGAACAGAACCTTGGGGCGCAAGAACTTTGAGGCAATGAAGACGAAAAAAGCTACAAATAGAAACAATAAACGGGTGTTTAGTAAGATAAGTGAAACTAAGAAAGAACAGAACCTGTAAGAGTGAATGAGTGAAGAGATGCCTAAAGTATAGCATGATCTACGGTATCAAATGCAGAAGAAAAACCCAAGAATAGAAAAAATACATTAGTGTAAGAAGATGTGGGTTTACATACAAAGCATGGTTTCTGTAAAATGAAGAGGTGAGAAAGTGGACAGAAAAGGGGTCAAGAGTGAACAACCTCCTCAAGCAGCTTGGAAAGAAAGTTCCCAACATGTTAAAAACAATCTATAAGAAACCCAGACAGAAGAGGGACAAAAGGATGGGTTGTGATTTCAGCAGAATAAAGAATAGCATCACTATTTGAACAGAATGTAAATTTAAAAGAAGCAGAAGAGACCAAAGAAGAAATGAAGGAAGAATTGGTTGTGACAAAAGAAGATGGTAATGAAGACTGAATAGTTAAAATATCTTCATGAATGTATGTATTATCTGGCATTGTGGGGCTGGATGCTGATGGTTCACTCTAGGAGAAAGTGGGAGAGCCAAAGGGTGTTTGACAACCTTTCTGGCAAGTGCGAGGAATCTTTATTTTGCCTGAGGTTCAGAGTTAAGCCTCTGTATTAACTGGAGGGTACAAAGAAGATTACAAAAACAGTTGGAGAACAATAGTCGGTAATGGGAAAGTGCTAATAAAAAATTAAGAGAAGGGGGATACCCGTTCCCTTGTCTGTGTTTCTGTGTGCCCTGGCTTCTCTCTATCCTTCACAGGCTCAAAGGATGAAGATAGTCCCCAGGGACAGCATGTTCTCAGGTCCAAGACGCTATCTGCAAGTCTTGTATACAGCACCTGGTTCTCCAAGAGTCCTGCCCTTGTAAAATGAGCACAGAATATGATCAGGCAGTTAACAGAGGAAGAAAGCCCCATTCCTTCCTGCTTGAAATAATGTATTTGCTTGCCTCTTCAGCTTCAGTGGTCAGCTCCTCCTCCACCACTATTTTATAAGAGGAGGTAGCAGGCCAGTCACACCAAATGGAACTGTCTTTCTGAAGCAGCATGTCAAGAAATGAAAATTTCCTTCCTGACCAGCAGAGTGATTAATCACTTTGGAATAACTGAGAACAT